>NC_090982.1:2616868-2945782 GCF_040807025.1 Struthio camelus | reverse complement strand
CCACAAAAGGTTAGACACCAAACCCCACTGACAGCAACTGCAAAAACTGGCCTGCTGTAGCCTTCCCGTTTGTGAAGCCTATAACCCTTGCACAAAAGAATAAGGACGGTGGTGGGGGGGTGAAGCAAAACAGTAGCTGACTTACTGACCTGAAGAGAGTGCAGCAAACAGAAGGCAGCCAACAGACGCAGCAGTGTCTGGGCTCTGCTTCGGCCTTTTGTGGGCCTTGTTGGAAGTCGTGGAGGCTTTCTGGGGACCCCCGAGGAACTAGACGGCACTTGCTGCTAGCAGGAAGGGAGAGCGAGGCAAGGACTACTGCAGGAGGCCTTGACTTAACTTCTCCTGGGAAGTTCTAGCCAGGTGTGGCTGGGCTAACGAGCTCTCTGGGCTGCCCTGGTCAGGAGGAGTTGGGGGCTTTGGAGTCAGGTGGCTCCTGATTGGGTGGGTCGAGCGACCTGTGACTCACTGCTAGGCAGAGGCCTATATAAGAGCCAGGGCTAGAGCACGGCTCCCAGAGTGCAGCGAACAGATGCAGTTTGCAGCAGTTTGCACAGAAGAGCGCCAGAAGGCACCTCTATTTTCCACAGTGGTGTCTCCTTCCCAGGCATGGTCATGACACGCCGCAGAGCACGTGCCCCAGTGGCTGTTGGAGGTGCTGCATCGGCTGTGTCTGAGGCTTCAACCCAGACGGACCCTCTGGCAGCAGCTGCAGCTCTACAGGTGTCAGGCTGCAGGGAGTGCCTGGGGCCTCTCCGTGGGGCCTGGCTGGAGCGCTCTCCTGCCGAAGGTGTGCTGGGCTTGATCAGATGTATCGCCAGGTAAAGGAGCTAGGCGAGGAAGTCGGGAGGCTGCGTAGCATCTGAGAAGATGAGCAGGAGATTGACAGGGTATTCCCGGAGACTGCGCAGCTCCGGGAGTCCCCACCGCCCCACTGCAGCGGAGCTGCCGGAGGGCTCTGTACCGTGTGCAACGCTATAGCATAACGCTGTTGAAGAGGGCTGGAAACTGGTCACCTCTCGTAGAAGGAGAAAGGCTCTTGCTCCTCCTCGGGATTTGCCTGTGAAGAGCAAGTTTAGCGCCCTCCAAGCTGAGGAGGAGCTGGGCATGGCTCCCAGGGAGGCAACTGGCCTGACAGACCATGTACCATGCAGGAACAGCCGGAAGAAGCGGCGAGTGATTGTTGTGGGTGACGGCCTGCGGCAGGGGACAAAGGCACCTGTCTGCCGACCTGACTTCCTGTCCAGAGAGGTTTGCTGCCTGCCAGCGGCGCCAAGAACAGATGTCCTGGAAAGACTGCCAAGGCTTGTCCATGCATCGGACTACTACCCTCTGCTGCTCTTCCAGGTGGGCGCTAACGACACGAAAGGCAAATTGGAAGCCATCCAACAGGACTTCAGAGCCCTGGGAATGGTGGTCAAGGGTCTGGGAGCCCAGGTCGTTTTCTCCTCGGTCCTGCGTGTGAGGGAGAAGGACGGGAAGAGGAGTAGACGAGTTTTCCAAGTTAACAGCTGGCTGCGCCGCTGCTGTTGGCAACAGGGCTTTGGTGTCTATGGCCACGGAACCGTGTTTGAAGAGCGACAACTGATGGGGAGAGATGGGATCCACCCCACGAAGCGGGGCACTCGCGTCTTTGCCAACACGCAAGCTTGGCCGGCCTGGTGAGGAGGCCCTTAACCTCGGAAAGATGCGGGAAGGGGAGCGGTATAGTGGCAGGGGAGTCAGTAGAACGCCACTCAAGTCAGGATGCCTCCAGCGGCTGCATACAGCCGGGAGAGACGCCACGGCACATGGCTATGGAGGCTCCTCTTGCACCTCTCCTGGGAAGCTTGCATGCTTGACCGGCTCTCTGAAATGCCTGTATACCAATGCGCGCAGCACGGGGAATAAGCAGAAAGAGTTAGAGCTCTGTGTGCGGTCGCAAGGCCACGATCTCGTTGCAGTTCCAGAGACATGGTGGGATAGTTCACGTGCCTGGAATGCTGTCATGGATGGATTTTTTATGCACTTCCATTTCTGAACCTTTCCGCTCCTGCCCGGCTCACTCCTGAAGAGCAGATCACAGTGATCAAGCTTTTCACTTATCACAGTAAGGTTTTGAGATTTCTTTTTTTTAACTCATCTCACGGTAAAAACAGCAGAAGTTTTTAAAAGTGCAAATGCCTTGCAGATGGTCTCTGTATTCTGACGTAGCTCTGTAGCTACACCTAGTACAAGGAGTACCTAGTACACGTACAAGGAGGCCAGAAAGCACAAATCTAGGGATTTCCACAGACAAAAGTTCTCTCTCTCCCCCCCCCACCCCCCCACTCCCATAAATTGTCACCAGATAAGTCGCATTTTGTACAGATAGAGTGCATTCACCTGCTCACGCTCCTGACTTCGCGCCTCGGTCTTTTCTGCCCAACAATCTGCTGACACCGTGCATTAACTCAGCTAACTCTCTTGTAAGATCTCTCTTGGGTGTAATCCCAGCCACAAACTTGAGCTACATCCACTTAGAAAAACATAGAAGCAGGCCTGAAATAGTCCTACTGATACCTTAGTAGCTCAGTTAATCTCTACAGCTTCCTATTGCGTATATGTGTCTAACAAGCGTTCAGCTGACAAACCTAGCTAAACTTGCTTAGAGAGAAGGATCTATTGTAAATTTACATGGCTTAGGCGATGTAACAGTTTAGCCAGTACGGTCCAGCAAATGTGTCTATTCAAAACCTCCGCTAATGAGGGCTCACGGCAATGTTACCTTGGCTGCGCAGCCCCTTCACCTCTCATCCCTCTACCTTTCCACTTGCTCGCCATCCTTATCCCAAGTGCCCTACTAGGCTTGTCGTTCACACCTCTTGCCAAGGTGTTGAGGTGGTTTCCCCTCCCCCGCCGCCCGCCGGGCCCCAACCACTAGCTAGTGTTCGCAGCTCGCTTCTCTTGGGCCCCTGAGCTGTCCTTTGGAAATTCCTTAGAGCCTCAAGAGCCTCAATTCTACGGCACCGCTCACTTTCAAACCACTCCCCCCCGCCCCCAACTCCATGCCTACCACTCAGCTCACTGCTCAAATGAGTTTCTCTCCAGTGCTTGGATCCACTACCCCACCAGCAAGGCAAGGAGTCGGGGCGGAGAAATAAGTGACTTGACATTCACGGCTGCAGCTCTGCTGAGGCTCATCGTTTAGTTTCACACACACACCCCCCCTCCCCGCCCACCACCACCAGTGCTTAGACATAACTTCCCCACTAACAAATGCCGGCAGCCAAGCTCTGTTGATCCCTGAGCTGACTTGGTTCAGTCCCTCTCTCTTCACAGCAACTGATCCTGGGGGCTTACACTCCCTTTCCACCCTGAATGCCTACCGCTAAGCATTCCCCTCATTGCGCCTCCCACCGGAGAACCCATCCTCCACAACCAATAGTGGACCCCAACTACCACCACTAACAAGGGCGTGCGGAAAAGTTCTCTTGGCCCCTGCATTAGCCTGGGAAGCGGATTCAAGTCCCAAGCCAACTACACCTCTGTGCTTGCACCCTACTTCATGCCAAATCTAGACCCGCTGCTTAATAGCGCCGCCCACAAAAGGTTAGACACCAAACCCCACTGACAGCAACTGCAAAAACTGGCCTGCTGTAGCCTTCCCGTTTGTGAAGCCTATAACCCTTGCACAAAAGAATAAGGACGGTGGTGGGGGGGTGAAGCAAAACAGTAGCTGACTTACTGACCTGAAGAGAGTGCAGCAAACAGAAGGCAGCCAACAGACGCAGCAGTGTCTGGGCTCTGCTTCGGCCTTTTGTGGGCCTTGTTGGAAGTCGTGGAGGCTTTCTGGGGACCCCCGAGGAACTAGACGGCACTTGCTGCTAGCAGGAAGGGAGAGCGAGGCAAGGACTACTGCAGGAGGCCTTGACTTAACTTCTCCTGGGAAGTTCTAGCCAGGTGTGGCTGGGCTAACGAGCTCTCTGGGCTGCCCTGGTCAGGAGGAGTTGGGGGCTTTGGAGTCAGGTGGCTCCTGATTGGGTGGGTCGAGCGACCTGTGACTCACTGCTAGGCAGAGGCCTATATAAGAGCCAGGGCTAGAGCACGGCTCCCAGAGTGCAGCGAACAGATGCAGTTTGCAGCAGTTTGCACAGAAGAGCGCCAGAAGGCACCTCTATTTTCCACAGTGGTGTCTCCTTCCCCAGGCATGGTCATGACACGCCGCAGAGCACGTGCCCCAGTGGCTGTTGGAGGTGCTGCATCGGCTGTGTCTGAGGCTTCAACCCAGACGGACCCTCTGGCAGCAGCTGCAGCTCTACAGGTGTCAGGCTGCAGGGAGTGCCTGGGGCCTCTCCGTGGGGCCTGGCTGGAGCGCTCTCCTGCCGAAGGTGTGCTGGGCTTGATCAGATGTATCGCCAGGTAAAGGAGCTAGGCGAGGAAGTCGGGAGGCTGCGTAGCATCTGAGAAGATGAGCAGGAGATTGACAGGGTATTCCCGGAGACTGCGCAGCTCCGGGAGTCCCCACCGCCCCACTGCAGCGGAGCTGCCGGAGGGCTCTGTACCGTGTGCAACGCTATAGCATAACGCTGTTGAAGAGGGCTGGAAACTGGTCACCTCTCGTAGAAGGAGAAAGGCTCTTGCTCCTCCTCGGGATTTGCCTGTGAAGAGCAAGTTTAGCGCCCTCCAAGCTGAGGAGGAGCTGGGCATGGCTCCCAGGGAGGCAACTGGCCTGACAGACCATGTACCATGCAGGAACAGCCGGAAGAAGCGGCGAGTGATTGTTGTGGGTGACGGCCTGCGGCAGGGGACAAAGGCACCTGTCTGCCGACCTGACTTCCTGTCCAGAGAGGTTTGCTGCCTGCCAGCGGCGCCAAGAACAGATGTCCTGGAAAGACTGCCAAGGCTTGTCCATGCATCGGACTACTACCCTCTGCTGCTCTTCCAGGTGGGCGCTAACGACACGAAAGGCAAATTGGAAGCCATCCAACAGGACTTCAGAGCCCTGGGAATGGTGGTCAAGGGTCTGGGAGCCCAGGTCGTTTTCTCCTCGGTCCTGCGTGTGAGGGAGAAGGACGGGAAGAGGAGTAGACGAGTTTTCCAAGTTAACAGCTGGCTGCGCCGCTGCTGTTGGCAACAGGGCTTTGGTGTCTATGGCCACGGAACCGTGTTTGAAGAGCGACAACTGATGGGGAGAGATGGGATCCACCCCACGAAGCGGGGCACTCGCGTCTTTGCCAACACGCAAGCTTGGCCGGCCTGGTGAGGAGGCCCTTAACCTCGGAAAGATGCGGGAAGGGGAGCGGTATAGTGGCAGGGGAGTCAGTAGAACGCCACTCAAGTCAGGATGCCTCCAGCGGCTGCATACAGCCGGGAGAGACGCCACGGCACATGGCTATGGAGGCTCCTCTTGCACCTCTCCTGGGAAGCTTGCATGCTTGACCGGCTCTCTGAAATGCCTGTATACCAATGCGCGCAGCACGGGGAATAAGCAGAAAGAGTTAGAGCTCTGTGTGCGGTCGCAAGGCCACGATCTCGTTGCAGTTCCAGAGACATGGTGGGATAGTTCACGTGCCTGGAATGCTGTCATGGATGGATTTTTTATGCACTTCCATTTCTGAACCTTTCCGCTCCTGCCCGGCTCACTCCTGAAGAGCAGATCACAGTGATCAAGCTTTTCACTTATCACAGTAAGGTTTTGAGATTTCTTTTTTTTAACTCATCTCACGGTAAAAACAGCAGAAGTTTTTTAAAGTGCAAATGCCTTGCAGATGGTCTCTGTATTCTGACGTAGCTCTGTAGCTACACCTAGTACAAGGAGTACCTAGTACACGTACAAGGAGCCAGAAAGCACAAATCTAGGGATTTCCACAGACAAAAGTTCTCTCTCTCCCCCCCCCACCCCCCCACTCCCATAAATTGTCACCAGATAAGTCGCATTTTGTACAGATAGAGTGCATTCACCTGCTCACGCTCCTGACTTCGCGCCTCGGTCTTTTCTGCCCAACAATCTGCTGACACCGTGCATTAACTCAGCTAACTCTCTTGTAAGATCTCTCTTGGGTGTAATCCCAGCCACAAACTTGAGCTACATCCACTTAGAAAAACATAGAAGCAGGCCTGAAATAGTCCTACTGATACCTTAGTAGCTCAGTTAATCTCTACAGCTTCCTATTGCGTATATGTGTCTAACAAGCGTTCAGCTGACAAACCTAGCTAAACTTGCTTAGAGAGAAGGATCTATTGTAAATTTACATGGCTTAGGCGATGTAACAGTTTAGCCAGTACGGTCCAGCAAATGTGTCTATTCAAAACCTCCGCTAATGAGGGCTCACGGCAATGTTACCTTGGCTGCGCAGCCCCTTCACCTCTCATCCCTCTACCTTTCCACTTGCTCGCCATCCTTATCCCAAGTGCCCTACTAGGCTTGTCGTTCACACCTCTTGCCAAGGTGTTGAGGTGGTTTCCCCTCCCCCGCCGCCCGCCGGGCCCCAACCACTAGCTAGTGTTCGCAGCTCGCTTCTCTTGGGCCCCTGAGCTGTCCTTTGGAAATTCCTTAGAGCCTCAAGAGCCTCAATTCTACGGCACCGCTCACTTTCAAACCACTCCCCCCCGCCCCCAACTCCATGCCTACCACTCAGCTCACTGCTCAAATGAGTTTCTCTCCAGTGCTTGGATCCACTACCCCACCAGCAAGGCAAGGAGTCGGGGCGGAGAAATAAGTGACTTGACATTCACGGCTGCAGCTCTGCTGAGGCTCATCGTTTAGTTTCACACACACACCCCCCCCTCCCCGCCCACCACCACCAGTGCTTAGACATAACTTCCCCACTAACAAATGCCGGCAGCCAAGCTCTGTTGATCCCTGAGCTGACTTGGTTCAGTCCCTCTCTCTTCACAGCAACTGATCCTGGGGGCTTACACTCCCTTTCCACCCTGAATGCCTACCGCTAAGCATTCCCCTCATTGCGCCTCCCACCGGAGAACCCATCCTCCACAACCAATAGTGGACCCCAACTACCACCACTAACAAGGGCGTGCGGAAAAGTTCTCTTGGCCCCTGCATTAGCCTGGGAAGCGGATTCAAGTCCCAAGCCAACTACACCTCTGTGCTTGCACCCTACTTCATGCCAAATCTAGACCCGCTGCTTAATAGCGCCGCCCACAAAAGGTTAGACACCAAACCCCACTGACAGCAACTGCAAAAACTGGCCTGCTGTAGCCTTCCCGTTTGTGAAGCCTATAACCCTTGCACAAAAGAATAAGGACGGTGGTGGGGGGGTGAAGCAAAACAGTAGCTGACTTACTGACCTGAAGAGAGTGCAGCAAACAGAAGGCAGCCAACAGACGCAGCAGTGTCTGGGCTCTGCTTCGGCCTTTTGTGGGCCTTGTTGGAAGTCGTGGAGGCTTTCTGGGGACCCCCGAGGAACTAGACGGCACTTGCTGCTAGCAGGAAGGGAGAGCGAGGCAAGGACTACTGCAGGAGGCCTTGACTTAACTTCTCCTGGGAAGTTCTAGCCAGGTGTGGCTGGGCTAACGAGCTCTCTGGGCTGCCCTGGTCAGGAGGAGTTGGGGGCTTTGGAGTCAGGTGGCTCCTGATTG
The DNA here is from genome assembly GCF_040807025.1 of Struthio camelus. Lineage (NCBI taxonomy): Eukaryota > Metazoa > Chordata > Aves > Struthioniformes > Struthionidae > Struthio > Struthio camelus. The sequence continues at coordinate 2,938,225 of NC_090982.1, read as the reverse complement.
GGTGGGTCGAGCGACCTGTGACTCACTGCTAGGCAGAGGCCTATATAAGAGCCAGGGCTAGAGCACGGCTCCCAGAGTGCAGCGAACAGATGCAGTTTGCAGCAGTTTGCACAGAAGAGCGCCAGAAGGCACCTCTATTTTCCACAGTGGTGTCTCCTTCCCCAGGCATGGTCATGACACGCCGCAGAGCACGTGCCCCAGTGGCTGTTGGAGGTGCTGCATCGGCTGTGTCTGAGGCTTCAACCCAGACGGACCCTCTGGCAGCAGCTGCAGCTCTACAGGTGTCAGGCTGCAGGGAGTGCCTGGGGCCTCTCCGTGGGGCCTGGCTGGAGCGCTCTCCTGCCGAAGGTGTGCTGGGCTTGATCAGATGTATCGCCAGGTAAAGGAGCTAGGCGAGGAAGTCGGGAGGCTGCGTAGCATCTGAGAAGATGAGCAGGAGATTGACAGGGTATTCCCGGAGACTGCGCAGCTCCGGGAGTCCCCACCGCCCCACTGCAGCGGAGCTGCCGGAGGGCTCTGTACCGTGTGCAACGCTATAGCATAACGCTGTTGAAGAGGGCTGGAAACTGGTCACCTCTCGTAGAAGGAGAAAGGCTCTTGCTCCTCCTCGGGATTTGCCTGTGAAGAGCAAGTTTAGCGCCCTCCAAGCTGAGGAGGAGCTGGGCATGGCTCCCAGGGAGGCAACTGGCCTGACAGACCATGTACCATGCAGGAACAGCCGGAAGAAGCGGCGAGTGATTGTTGTGGGTGACGGCCTGCGGCAGGGGACAAAGGCACCTGTCTGCCGACCTGACTTCCTGTCCAGAGAGGTTTGCTGCCTGCCAGCGGCGCCAAGAACAGATGTCCTGGAAAGACTGCCAAGGCTTGTCCATGCATCGGACTACTACCCTCTGCTGCTCTTCCAGGTGGGCGCTAACGACACGAAAGGCAAATTGGAAGCCATCCAACAGGACTTCAGAGCCCTGGGAATGGTGGTCAAGGGTCTGGGAGCCCAGGTCGTTTTCTCCTCGGTCCTGCGTGTGAGGGAGAAGGACGGGAAGAGGAGTAGACGAGTTTTCCAAGTTAACAGCTGGCTGCGCCGCTGCTGTTGGCAACAGGGCTTTGGTGTCTATGGCCACGGAACCGTGTTTGAAGAGCGACAACTGATGGGGAGAGATGGGATCCACCCCACGAAGCGGGGCACTCGCGTCTTTGCCAACACGCAAGCTTGGCCGGCCTGGTGAGGAGGCCCTTAACCTCGGAAAGATGCGGGAAGGGGAGCGGTATAGTGGCAGGGGAGTCAGTAGAACGCCACTCAAGTCAGGATGCCTCCAGCGGCTGCATACAGCCGGGAGAGACGCCACGGCACATGGCTATGGAGGCTCCTCTTGCACCTCTCCTGGGAAGCTTGCATGCTTGACCGGCTCTCTGAAATGCCTGTATACCAATGCGCGCAGCACGGGGAATAAGCAGAAAGAGTTAGAGCTCTGTGTGCGGTCGCAAGGCCACGATCTCGTTGCAGTTCCAGAGACATGGTGGGATAGTTCACGTGCCTGGAATGCTGTCATGGATGGATTTTTTATGCACTTCCATTTCTGAACCTTTCCGCTCCTGCCCGGCTCACTCCTGAAGAGCAGATCACAGTGATCAAGCTTTTCACTTATCACAGTAAGGTTTTGAGATTTCTTTTTTTTAACTCATCTCACGGTAAAAACAGCAGAAGTTTTTTAAAGTGCAAATGCCTTGCAGATGGTCTCTGTATTCTGACGTAGCTCTGTAGCTACACCTAGTACAAGGAGTACCTAGTACACGTACAAGGAGCCAGAAAGCACAAATCTAGGGATTTCCACAGACAAAAGTTCTCTCTCTCCCCCCCCCACCCCCCCACTCCCATAAATTGTCACCAGATAAGTCGCATTTTGTACAGATAGAGTGCATTCACCTGCTCACGCTCCTGACTTCGCGCCTCGGTCTTTTCTGCCCAACAATCTGCTGACACCGTGCATTAACTCAGCTAACTCTCTTGTAAGATCTCTCTTGGGTGTAATCCCAGCCACAAACTTGAGCTACATCCACTTAGAAAAACATAGAAGCAGGCCTGAAATAGTCCTACTGATACCTTAGTAGCTCAGTTAATCTCTACAGCTTCCTATTGCGTATATGTGTCTAACAAGCGTTCAGCTGACAAACCTAGCTAAACTTGCTTAGAGAGAAGGATCTATTGTAAATTTACATGGCTTAGGCGATGTAACAGTTTAGCCAGTACGGTCCAGCAAATGTGTCTATTCAAAACCTCCGCTAATGAGGGCTCACGGCAATGTTACCTTGGCTGCGCAGCCCCTTCACCTCTCATCCCTCTACCTTTCCACTTGCTCGCCATCCTTATCCCAAGTGCCCTACTAGGCTTGTCGTTCACACCTCTTGCCAAGGTGTTGAGGTGGTTTCCCCTCCCCCGCCGCCCGCCGGGCCCCAACCACTAGCTAGTGTTCGCAGCTCGCTTCTCTTGGGCCCCTGAGCTGTCCTTTGGAAATTCCTTAGAGCCTCAAGAGCCTCAATTCTACGGCACCGCTCACTTTCAAACCACTCCCCCCCGCCCCCAACTCCATGCCTACCACTCAGCTCACTGCTCAAATGAGTTTCTCTCCAGTGCTTGGATCCACTACCCCACCAGCAAGGCAAGGAGTCGGGGCGGAGAAATAAGTGACTTGACATTCACGGCTGCAGCTCTGCTGAGGCTCATCGTTTAGTTTCACACACACACCCCCCCCTCCCCGCCCACCACCACCAGTGCTTAGACATAACTTCCCCACTAACAAATGCCGGCAGCCAAGCTCTGTTGATCCCTGAGCTGACTTGGTTCAGTCCCTCTCTCTTCACAGCAACTGATCCTGGGGGCTTACACTCCCTTTCCACCCTGAATGCCTACCGCTAAGCATTCCCCTCATTGCGCCTCCCACCGGAGAACCCATCCTCCACAACCAATAGTGGACCCCAACTACCACCACTAACAAGGGCGTGCGGAAAAGTTCTCTTGGCCCCTGCATTAGCCTGGGAAGCGGATTCAAGTCCCAAGCCAACTACACCTCTGTGCTTGCACCCTACTTCATGCCAAATCTAGACCCGCTGCTTAATAGCGCCGCCCACAAAAGGTTAGACACCAAACCCCACTGACAGCAACTGCAAAAACTGGCCTGCTGTAGCCTTCCCGTTTGTGAAGCCTATAACCCTTGCACAAAAGAATAAGGACGGTGGTGGGGGGGTGAAGCAAAACAGTAGCTGACTTACTGACCTGAAGAGAGTGCAGCAAACAGAAGGCAGCCAACAGACGCAGCAGTGTCTGGGCTCTGCTTCGGCCTTTTGTGGGCCTTGTTGGAAGTCGTGGAGGCTTTCTGGGGACCCCCGAGGAACTAGACGGCACTTGCTGCTAGCAGGAAGGGAGAGCGAGGCAAGGACTACTGCAGGAGGCCTTGACTTAACTTCTCCTGGGAAGTTCTAGCCAGGTGTGGCTGGGCTAACGAGCTCTCTGGGCTGCCCTGGTCAGGAGGAGTTGGGGGCTTTGGAGTCAGGTGGCTCCTGATTGGGTGGGTCGAGCGACCTGTGACTCACTGCTAGGCAGAGGCCTATATAAGAGCCAGGGCTAGAGCACGGCTCCCAGAGTGCAGCGAACAGATGCAGTTTGCAGCAGTTTGCACAGAAGAGCGCCAGAAGGCACCTCTATTTTCCACAGTGGTGTCTCCTTCCCCAGGCATGGTCATGACACGCCGCAGAGCACGTGCCCCAGTGGCTGTTGGAGGTGCTGCATCGGCTGTGTCTGAGGCTTCAACCCAGACGGACCCTCTGGCAGCAGCTGCAGCTCTACAGGTGTCAGGCTGCAGGGAGTGCCTGGGGCCTCTCCGTGGGGCCTGGCTGGAGCGCTCTCCTGCCGAAGGTGTGCTGGGCTTGATCAGATGTATCGCCAGGTAAAGGAGCTAGGCGAGGAAGTCGGGAGGCTGCGTAGCATCTGAGAAGATGAGCAGGAGATTGACAGGGTATTCCCGGAGACTGCGCAGCTCCGGGAGTCCCCACCGCCCCACTGCAGCGGAGCTGCCGGAGGGCTCTGTACCGTGTGCAACGCTATAGCATAACGCTGTTGAAGAGGGCTGGAAACTGGTCACCTCTCGTAGAAGGAGAAAGGCTCTTGCTCCTCCTCGGGATTTGCCTGTGAAGAGCAAGTTTAGCGCCCTCCAAGCTGAGGAGGAGCTGGGCATGGCTCCCAGGGAGGCAACTGGCCTGACAGACCATGTACCATGCAGGAACAGCCGGAAGAAGCGGCGAGTGATTGTTGTGGGTGACGGCCTGCGGCAGGGGACAAAGGCACCTGTCTGCCGACCTGACTTCCTGTCCAGAGAGGTTTGCTGCCTGCCAGCGGCGCCAAGAACAGATGTCCTGGAAAGACTGCCAAGGCTTGTCCATGCATCGGACTACTACCCTCTGCTGCTCTTCCAGGTGGGCGCTAACGACACGAAAGGCAAATTGGAAGCCATCCAACAGGACTTCAGAGCCCTGGGAATGGTGGTCAAGGGTCTGGGAGCCCAGGTCGTTTTCTCCTCGGTCCTGCGTGTGAGGGAGAAGGACGGGAAGAGGAGTAGACGAGTTTTCCAAGTTAACAGCTGGCTGCGCCGCTGCTGTTGGCAACAGGGCTTTGGTGTCTATGGCCACGGAACCGTGTTTGAAGAGCGACAACTGATGGGGAGAGATGGGATCCACCCCACGAAGCGGGGCACTCGCGTCTTTGCCAACACGCAAGCTTGGCCGGCCTGGTGAGGAGGCCCTTAACCTCGGAAAGATGCGGGAAGGGGAGCGGTATAGTGGCAGGGGAGTCAGTAGAACGCCACTCAAGTCAGGATGCCTCCAGCGGCTGCATACAGCCGGGAGAGACGCCACGGCACATGGCTATGGAGGCTCCTCTTGCACCTCTCCTGGGAAGCTTGCATGCTTGACCGGCTCTCTGAAATGCCTGTATACCAATGCGCGCAGCACGGGGAATAAGCAGAAAGAGTTAGAGCTCTGTGTGCGGTCGCAAGGCCACGATCTCGTTGCAGTTCCAGAGACATGGTGGGATAGTTCACGTGCCTGGAATGCTGTCATGGATGGATTTTTTATGCACTTCCATTTCTGAACCTTTCCGCTCCTGCCCGGCTCACTCCTGAAGAGCAGATCACAGTGATCAAGCTTTTCACTTATCACAGTAAGGTTTTGAGATTTCTTTTTTTTAACTCATCTCACGGTAAAAACAGCAGAAGTTTTTTAAAGTGCAAATGCCTTGCAGATGGTCTCTGTATTCTGACGTAGCTCTGTAGCTACACCTAGTACAAGGAGTACCTAGTACACGTACAAGGAGCCAGAAAGCACAAATCTAGGGATTTCCACAGACAAAAGTTCTCTCTCTCCCCCCCCCACCCCCCCACTCCCATAAATTGTCACCAGATAAGTCGCATTTTGTACAGATAGAGTGCATTCACCTGCTCACGCTCCTGACTTCGCGCCTCGGTCTTTTCTGCCCAACAATCTGCTGACACCGTGCATTAACTCAGCTAACTCTCTTGTAAGATCTCTCTTGGGTGTAATCCCAGCCACAAACTTGAGCTACATCCACTTAGAAAAACATAGAAGCAGGCCTGAAATAGTCCTACTGATACCTTAGTAGCTCAGTTAATCTCTACAGCTTCCTATTGCGTATATGTGTCTAACAAGCGTTCAGCTGACAAACCTAGCTAAACTTGCTTAGAGAGAAGGATCTATTGTAAATTTACATGGCTTAGGCGATGTAACAGTTTAGCCAGTACGGTCCAGCAAATGTGTCTATTCAAAACCTCCGCTAATGAGGGCTCACGGCAATGTTACCTTGGCTGCGCAGCCCCTTCACCTCTCATCCCTCTACCTTTCCACTTGCTCGCCATCCTTATCCCAAGTGCCCTACTAGGCTTGTCGTTCACACCTCTTGCCAAGATGTTGAGGTGGTTTCCCCTCCCCCGCCGCCCGCCGGGCCCCAACCACTAGCTAGTGTTCGCAGCTCGCTTCTCTTGGGCCCCTGAGCTGTCCTTTGGAAATTCCTTAGAGCCTCAAGAGCCTCAATTCTACGGCACCGCTCACTTTCAAACCACTCCCCCCCGCCCCCAACTCCATGCCTACCACTCAGCTCACTGCTCAAATGAGTTTCTCTCCAGTGCTTGGATCCACTACCCCACCAGCAAGGCAAGGAGTCGGGGCGGAGAAATAAGTGACTTGACATTCACGGCTGCAGCTCTGCTGAGGCTCATCGTTTAGTTTCACACACACACCCCCCCCTCCCCGCCCACCACCACCAGTGCTTAGACATAACTTCCCCACTAACAAATGCCGGCAGCCAAGCTCTGTTGATCCCTGAGCTGACTTGGTTCAGTCCCTCTCTCTTCACAGCAACTGATCCTGGGGGCTTACACTCCCTTTCCACCCTGAATGCCTACCGCTAAGCATTCCCCTCATTGCGCCTCCCACCGGAGAACCCATCCTCCACAACCAATAGTGGACCCCAACTACCACCACTAACAAGGGCGTGCGGAAAAGTTCTCTTGGCCCCTGCATTAGCCTGGGAAGCGGATTCAAGTCCCAAGCCAACTACACCTCTGTGCTTGCACCCTACTTCATGCCAAATCTAGACCCGCTGCTTAATAGCGCCGCCCACAAAAGGTTAGACACCAAACCCCACTGACAGCAACTGCAAAAACTGGCCTGCTGTAGCCTTCCCGTTTGTGAAGCCTATAACCCTTGCACAAAAGAATAAGGACGGTGGTGGGGGGGTGAAGCAAAACAGTAGCTGACTTACTGACCTGAAGAGAGTGCAGCAAACAGAAGGCAGCCAACAGACGCAGCAGTGTCTGGGCTCTGCTTCGGCCTTTTGTGGGCCTTGTTGGAAGTCGTGGAGGCTTTCTGGGGACCCCCGAGGAACTAGACGGCACTTGCTGCTAGCAGGAAGGGAGAGCGAGGCAAGGACTACTGCAGGAGGCCTTGACTTAACTTCTCCTGGGAAGTTCTAGCCAGGTGTGGCTGGGCTAACGAGCTCTCTGGGCTGCCCTGGTCAGGAGGAGTTGGGGGCTTTGGAGTCAGGTGGCTCCTGATTGGGTGGGTCGAGCGACCTGTGACTCACTGCTAGGCAGAGGCCTATATAAGAGCCAGGGCTAGAGCACGGCTCCCAGAGTGCAGCGAACAGATGCAGTTTGCAGCAGTTTGCACAGAAGAGCGCCAGAAGGCACCTCTATTTTCCACAGTGGTGTCTCCTTCCCCAGGCATGGTCATGACACGCCGCAGAGCACGTGCCCCAGTGGCTGTTGGAGGTGCTGCATCGGCTGTGTCTGAGGCTTCAACCCAGACGGACCCTCTGGCAGCAGCTGCAGCTCTACAGGTGTCAGGCTGCAGGGAGTGCCTGGGGCCTCTCCGTGGGGCCTGGCTGGAGCGCTCTCCTGCCGAAGGTGTGCTGGGCTTGATCAGATGTCTCGCCAGGTAAAGGAGCTAGGCGAGGAAGTCGGGAGGCTGCGTAGCATCTGAGAAGATGAGCAGGAGATTGACAGGGTATTCCCGGAGACTGCGCAGCTCCGGGAGTCCCCACCGCCCCACTGCAGCGGAGCTGCCGGAGGGCTCTGTACCGTGTGCAACGCTATAGCATAACGCTGTTGAAGAGGGCTGGAAACTGGTCACCTCTCGTAGAAGGAGAAAGGCTCTTGCTCCTCCTCGGGATTTGCCTGTGAAGAGCAAGTTTAGCGCCCTCCAAGCTGAGGAGGAGCTGGGCATGGCTCCCAGGGAGGCAACTGGCCTGACAGACCATGTACCATGCAGGAACAGCCGGAAGAAGCGGCGAGTGATTGTTGTGGGTGACGGCCTGCGGCAGGGGACAAAGGCACCTGTCTGCCGACCTGACTTCCTGTCCAGAGAGGTTTGCTGCCTGCCAGCGGCGCCAAGAACAGATGTCCTGGAAAGACTGCCAAGGCTTGTCCATGCATCGGACTACTACCCTCTGCTGCTCTTCCAGGTGGGCGCTAACGACACGAAAGGCAAATTGGAAGCCATCCAACAGGACTTCAGAGCCCTGGGAATGGTGGTCAAGGGTCTGGGAGCCCAGGTCGTTTTCTCCTCGGTCCTGCGTGTGAGGGAGAAGGACGGGAAGAGGAGTAGACGAGTTTTCCAAGTTAACAGCTGGCTGCGCCGCTGCTGTTGGCAACAGGGCTTTGGTGTCTATGGCCACGGAACCGTGTTTGAAGAGCGACAACTGATGGGGAGAGATGGGATCCACCCCACGAAGCGGGGCACTCGCGTCTTTGCCAACACGCAAGCTTGGCCGGCCTGGTGAGGAGGCCCTTAACCTCGGAAAGATGCGGGAAGGGGAGCGGTATAGTGGCAGGGGAGTCAGTAGAACGCCACTCAAGTCAGGATGCCTCCAGCGGCTGCATACAGCCGGGAGAGACGCCACGGCACATGGCTATGGAGGCTCCTCTTGCACCTCTCCTGGGAAGCTTGCATGCTTGACCGGCTCTCTGAAATGCCTGTATACCAATGCGCGCAGCACGGGGAATAAGCAGAAAGAGTTAGAGCTCTGTGTGCGGTCGCAAGGCCACGATCTCGTTGCAGTTCCAGAGACATGGTGGGATAGTTCACGTGCCTGGAATGCTGTCATGGATGGATTTTTTATGCACTTCCATTTCTGAACCTTTCCGCTCCTGCCCGGCTCACTCCTGAAGAGCAGATCACAGTGATCAAGCTTTTCACTTATCACAGTAAGGTTTTGAGATTTCTTTTTTTTAACTCATCTCACGGTAAAAACAGCAGAAGTTTTTTAAAGTGCAAATGCCTTGCAGATGGTCTCTGTATTCTGACGTAGCTCTGTAGCTACACCTAGTACAAGGAGTACCTAGTACACGTACAAGGAGCCAGAAAGCACAAATCTAGGGATTTCCACAGACAAAAGTTCTCTCTCTCCCCCCCCCACCCCCCCACTCCCATAAATTGTCACCAGATAAGTCGCATTTTGTACAGATAGAGTGCATTCACCTGCTCACGCTCCTGACTTCGCGCCTCGGTCTTTTCTGCCCAACAATCTGCTGACACCGTGCATTAACTCAGCTAACTCTCTTGTAAGATCTCTCTTGGGTGTAATCCCAGCCACAAACTTGAGCTACATCCACTTAGAAAAACATAGAAGCAGGCCTGAAATAGTCCTACTGATACCTTAGTAGCTCAGTTAATCTCTACAGCTTCCTATTGCGTATATGTGTCTAACAAGCGTTCAGCTGACAAACCTAGCTAAACTTGCTTAGAGAGAAGGATCTATTGTAAATTTACATGGCTTAGGCGATGTAACAGTTTAGCCAGTACGGTCCAGCAAATGTGTCTATTCAAAACCTCCGCTAATGAGGGCTCACGGCAATGTTACCTTGGCTGCGCAGCCCCTTCACCTCTCATCCCTCTACCTTTCCACTTGCTCGCCATCCTTATCCCAAGTGCCCTACTAGGCTTGTCGTTCACACCTCTTGCCAAGATGTTGAGGTGGTTTCCCCTCCCCCGCCCCCCCCCCCCCGGGCCCCAACCACTAGCTAGTGTTCGCAGCTCGCTTCTCTTGGGCCCCTGAGCTGTCCTTTGGAAATTCCTTAGAGCCTCAAGAGCCTCAATTCTACGGCACCGCTCACTTTCAAACCACTCCCCCCCGCCCCCAACTCCATGCCTACCACTCAGCTCACTGCTCAAATGAGTTTCTCTCCAGTGCTTGGATCCACTACCCCACCAGCAAGGCAAGGAGTCGGGGCGGAGAAATAAGTGACTTGACATTCACGGCTGCAGCTCTGCTGAGGCTCATCGTTTAGTTTCACACACACCCCCCCCCCTCCCCGCCCACCACCACCAGTGCTTAGACATAACTTCCCCACTAACAAATGCCGGCAGCCAAGCTCTGTTGATCCCTGAGCTGACTTGGTTCAGTCCCTCTCTCTTCACAGCAACTGATCCTGGGGGCTTACACTCCCTTTCCACCCTGAATGCCTACCGCTAAGCATTCCCCTCATTGCGCCTCCCACCGGAGAACCCATCCTCCACAACCAATAGTGGACCCCAACTACCACCACTAACAAGGGCGTGCGGAAAAGTTCTCTTGGCCCCTGCATTAGCCTGGGAAGCGGATTCAAGTCCCAAGCCAACTACACCTCTGTGCTTGCACCCTACTTCATGCCAAATCTAGACCCGCTGCTTAATAGCGCCGCCCACAAAAGGTTAGACACCAAACCCCACTGACAGCAACTGCAAAAACTGGCCTGCTGTAGCCTTCCCGTTTGTGAAGCCTATAACCCTTGCACAAAAGAATAAGGACGGTGGTGGGGGGGTGAAGCAAAACAGTAGCTGACTTACTGACCTGAAGAGAGTGCAGCAAACAGAAGGCAGCCAACAGACGCAGCAGTGTCTGGGCTCTGCTTCGGCCTTTTGTGGGCCTTGTTGGAAGTCGTGGAGGCTTTCTGGGGACCCCCGAGGAACTAGACGGCACTTGCTGCTAGCAGGAAGGGAGAGCGAGGCAAGGACTACTGCAGGAGGCCTTGACTTAACTTCTCCTGGGAAGTTCTAGCCAGGTGTGGCTGGGCTAACGAGCTCTCTGGGCTGCCCTGGTCAGGAGGAGTTGGGGGCTTTGGAGTCAGGTGGCTCCTGATTGGGTGGGTCGAGCGACCTGTGACTCACTGCTAGGCAGAGGCCTATATAAGAGCCAGGGCTAGAGCACGGCTCCCAGAGTGCAGCGAACAGATGCAGTTTGCAGCAGTTTGCACAGAAGAGCGCCAGAAGGCACCTCTATTTTCCACAGTGGTGTCTCCTTCCCCAGGCATGGTCATGACACGCCGCAGAGCACGTGCCCCAGTGGCTGTTGGAGGTGCTGCATCGGCTGTGTCTGAGGCTTCAACCCAGACGGACCCTCTGGCAGCAGCTGCAGCTCTACAGGTGTCAGGCTGCAGGGAGTGCCTGGGGCCTCTCCGTGGGGCCTGGCTGGAGCGCTCTCCTGCCGAAGGTGTGCTGGGCTTGATCAGATGTCTCGCCAGGTAAAGGAGCTAGGCGAGGAAGTCGGGAGGCTGCGTAGCATCTGAGAAGATGAGCAGGAGATTGACAGGGTATTCCCGGAGACTGCGCAGCTCCGGGAGTCCCCACCGCCCCACTGCAGCGGAGCTGCCGGAGGGCTCTGTACCGTGTGCAACGCTATAGCATAACGCTGTTGAAGAGGGCTGGAAACTGGTCACCTCTCGTAGAAGGAGAAAGGCTCTTGCTCCTCCTCGGGATTTGCCTGTGAAGAGCAAGTTTAGCGCCCTCCAAGCTGAGGAGGAGCTGGGCATGGCTCCCAGGGAGGCAACTGGCCTGACAGACCATGTACCATGCAGGAACAGCCGGAAGAAGCGGCGAGTGATTGTTGTGGGTGACGGCCTGCGGCAGGGGACAAAGGCACCTGTCTGCCGACCTGACTTCCTGTCCAGAGAGGTTTGCTGCCTGCCAGCGGCGCCAAGAACAGATGTCCTGGAAAGACTGCCAAGGCTTGTCCATGCATCGGACTACTACCCTCTGCTGCTCTTCCAGGTGGGCGCTAACGACACGAAAGGCAAATTGGAAGCCATCCAACAGGACTTCAGAGCCCTGGGAATGGTGGTCAAGGGTCTGGGAGCCCAGGTCGTTTTCTCCTCGGTCCTGCGTGTGAGGGAGAAGGACGGGAAGAGGAGTAGACGAGTTTTCCAAGTTAACAGCTGGCTGCGCCGCTGCTGTTGGCAACAGGGCTTTGGTGTCTATGGCCACGGAACCGTGTTTGAAGAGCGACAACTGATGGGGAGAGATGGGATCCACCCCACGAAGCGGGGCACTCGCGTCTTTGCCAACACGCAAGCTTGGCCGGCCTGGTGAGGAGGCCCTTAACCTCGGAAAGATGCGGGAAGGGGAGCGGTATAGTGGCAGGGGAGTCAGTAGAACGCCACTCAAGTCAGGATGCCTCCAGCGGCTGCATACAGCCGGGAGAGACGCCACGGCACATGGCTATGGAGGCTCCTCTTGCACCTCTCCTGGGAAGCTTGCATGCTTGACCGGCTCTCTGAAATGCCTGTATACCAATGCGCGCAGCACGGGGAATAAGCAGAAAGAGTTAGAGCTCTGTGTGCGGTCGCAAGGCCACGATCTCGTTGCAGTTCCAGAGACATGGTGGGATAGTTCACGTGCCTGGAATGCTGTCATGGATGGATTTTTTATGCACTTCCATTTCTGAACCTTTCCGCTCCTGCCCGGCTCACTCCTGAAGAGCAGATCACAGTGATCAAGCTTTTCACTTATCACAGTAAGGTTTTGAGATTTCTTTTTTTTAACTCATCTCACGGTAAAAACAGCAGAAGTTTTTTAAAGTGCAAATGCCTTGCAGATGGTCTCTGTATTCTGACGTAGCTCTGTAGCTACACCTAGTACAAGGAGTACCTAGTACACGTACAAGGAGCCAGAAAGCACAAATCTAGGGATTTCCACAGACAAAAGTTCTCTCTCTCCCCCCCCCACCCCCCCACTCCCATAAATTGTCACCAGATAAGTCGCATTTTGTACAGATAGAGTGCATTCACCTGCTCACGCTCCTGACTTCGCGCCTCGGTCTTTTCTGCCCAACAATCTGCTGACACCGTGCATTAACTCAGCTAACTCTCTTGTAAGATCTCTCTTGGGTGTAATCCCAGCCACAAACTTGAGCTACATCCACTTAGAAAAACATAGAAGCAGGCCTGAAATAGTCCTACTGATACCTTAGTAGCTCAGTTAATCTCTACAGCTTCCTATTGCGTATATGTGTCTAACAAGCGTTCAGCTGACAAACCTAGCTAAACTTGCTTAGAGAGAAGGATCTATTGTAAATTTACATGGCTTAGGCGATGTAACAGTTTAGCCAGTACGGTCCAGCAAATGTGTCTATTCAAAACCTCCGCTAATGAGGGCTCACGGCAATGTTACCTTGGCTGCGCAGCCCCTTCACCTCTCATCCCTCTACCTTTCCACTTGCTCGCCATCCTTATCCCAAGTGCCCTACTAGGCTTGTCGTTCACACCTCTTGCCAAGGTGTTGAGGTGGTTTCCCCTCCCCCGCCGCCCGCCGGGCCCCAACCACTAGCTAGTGTTCGCAGCTCGCTTCTCTTGGGCCCCTGAGCTGTCCTTTGGAAATTCCTTAGAGCCTCAAGAGCCTCAATTCTACGGCACCGCTCACTTTCAAACCACTCCCCCCCGCCCCCAACTCCATGCCTACCACTCAGCTCACTGCTCAAATGAGTTTCTCTCCAGTGCTTGGATCCACTACCCCACCAGCAAGGCAAGGAGTCGGGGCGGAGAAATAAGTGACTTGACATTCACGGCTGCAGCTCTGCTGAGGCTCATCGTTTAGTTTCACACACACACCCCCCCCTCCCCGCCCACCACCACCAGTGCTTAGACATAACTTCCCCACTAACAAATGCCGGCAGCCAAGCTCTGTTGATCCCTGAGCTGACTTGGTTCAGTCCCTCTCTCTTCACAGCAACTGATCCTGGGGGCTTACACTCCCTTTCCACCCTGAATGCCTACCGCTAAGCATTCCCCTCATTGCGCCTCCCACCGGAGAACCCATCCTCCACAACCAATAGTGGACCCCAACTACCACCACTAACAAGGGCGTGCGGAAAAGTTCTCTTGGCCCCTGCATTAGCCTGGGAAGCGGATTCAAGTCCCAAGCCAACTACACCTCTGTGCTTGCACCCTACTTCATGCCAAATCTAGACCCGCTGCTTAATAGCGCCGCCCACAAAAGGTTAGACACCAAACCCCACTGACAGCAACTGCAAAAACTGGCCTGCTGTAGCCTTCCCGTTTGTGAAGCCTATAACCCTTGCACAAAAGAATAAGGACGGTGGTGGGGGGGTGAAGCAAAACAGTAGCTGACTTACTGACCTGAAGAGAGTGCAGCAAACAGAAGGCAGCCAACAGACGCAGCAGTGTCTGGGCTCTGCTTCGGCCTTTTGTGGGCCTTGTTGGAAGTCGTGGAGGCTTTCTGGGGACCCCCGAGGAACTAGACGGCACTTGCTGCTAGCAGGAAGGGAGAGCGAGGCAAGGACTACTGCAGGAGGCCTTGACTTAACTTCTCCTGGGAAGTTCTAGCCAGGTGTGGCTGGGCTAACGAGCTCTCTGGGCTGCCCTGGTCAGGAGGAGTTGGGGGCTTTGGAGTCAGGTGGCTCCTGATTGGGTGGGTCGAGCGACCTGTGACTCACTGCTAGGCAGAGGCCTATATAAGAGCCAGGGCTAGAGCACGGCTCCCAGAGTGCAGCGAACAGATGCAGTTTGCAGCAGTTTGCACAGAAGAGCGCCAGAAGGCACCTCTATTTTCCACAGTGGTGTCTCCTTCCCCAGGCATGGTCATGACACGCCGCAGAGCACGTGCCCCAGTGGCTGTTGGAGGTGCTGCATCGGCTGTGTCTGAGGCTTCAACCCAGACGGACCCTCTGGCAGCAGCTGCAGCTCTACAGGTGTCAGGCTGCAGGGAGTGCCTGGGGCCTCTCCGTGGGGCCTGGCTGGAGCGCTCTCCTGCCGAAGGTGTGCTGGGCTTGATCAGATGTATCGCCAGGTAAAGGAGCTAGGCGAGGAAGTCGGGAGGCTGCGTAGCATCTGAGAAGATGAGCAGGAGATTGACAGGGTATTCCCGGAGACTGCGCAGCTCCGGGAGTCCCCACCGCCCCACTGCAGCGGAGCTGCCGGAGGGCTCTGTACCGTGTGCAACGCTATAGCATAACGCTGTTGAAGAGGGCTGGAAACTGGTCACCTCTCGTAGAAGGAGAAAGGCTCTTGCTCCTCCTCGGGATTTGCCTGTGAAGAGCAAGTTTAGCGCCCTCCAAGCTGAGGAGGAGCTGGGCATGGCTCCCAGGGAGGCAACTGGCCTGACAGACCATGTACCATGCAGGAACAGCCGGAAGAAGCGGCGAGTGATTGTTGTGGGTGACGGCCTGCGGCAGGGGACAAAGGCACCTGTCTGCCGACCTGACTTCCTGTCCAGAGAGGTTTGCTGCCTGCCAGCGGCGCCAAGAACAGATGTCCTGGAAAGACTGCCAAGGCTTGTCCATGCATCGGACTACTACCCTCTGCTGCTCTTCCAGGTGGGCGCTAACGACACGAAAGGCAAATTGGAAGCCATCCAACAGGACTTCAGAGCCCTGGGAATGGTGGTCAAGGGTCTGGGAGCCCAGGTCGTTTTCTCCTCGGTCCTGCGTGTGAGGGAGAAGGACGGGAAGAGGAGTAGACGAGTTTTCCAAGTTAACAGCTGGCTGCGCCGCTGCTGTTGGCAACAGGGCTTTGGTGTCTATGGCCACGGAACCGTGTTTGAAGAGCGACAACTGATGGGGAGAGATGGGATCCACCCCACGAAGCGGGGCACTCGCGTCTTTGCCAACACGCAAGCTTGGCCGGCCTGGTGAGGAGGCCCTTAACCTCGGAAAGATGCGGGAAGGGGAGCGGTATAGTGGCAGGGGAGTCAGTAGAACGCCACTCAAGTCAGGATGCCTCCAGCGGCTGCATACAGCCGGGAGAGACGCCACGGCACATGGCTATGGAGGCTCCTCTTGCACCTCTCCTGGGAAGCTTGCATGCTTGACCGGCTCTCTGAAATGCCTGTATACCAATGCGCGCAGCACGGGGAATAAGCAGAAAGAGTTAGAGCTCTGTGTGCGGTCGCAAGGCCACGATCTCGTTGCAGTTCCAGAGACATGGTGGGATAGTTCACGTGCCTGGAATGCTGTCATGGATGGATTTTTTATGCACTTCCATTTCTGAACCTTTCCGCTCCTGCCCGGCTCACTCCTGAAGAGCAGATCACAGTGATCAAGCTTTTCACTTATCACAGTAAGGTTTTGAGATTTCTTTTTTTTAACTCATCTCACGGTAAAAACAGCAGAAGTTTTTTAAAGTGCAAATGCCTTGCAGATGGTCTCTGTATTCTGACGTAGCTCTGTAGCTACACCTAGTACAAGGAGTACCTAGTACACGTACAAGGAGCCAGAAAGCACAAATCTAGGGATTTCCACAGACAAAAGTTCTCTCTCTCCCCCCCCACCCCCCCACTCCCATAAATTGTCACCAGATAAGTCGCATTTTGTACAGATAGAGTGCATTCACCTGCTCACGCTCCTGACTTCGCGCCTCGGTCTTTTCTGCCCAACAATCTGCTGACACCGTGCATTAACTCAGCTAACTCTCTTGTAAGATCTCTCTTGGGTGTAATCCCAGCCACAAACTTGAGCTACATCCACTTAGAAAAACATAGAAGCAGGCCTGAAATAGTCCTACTGATACCTTAGTAGCTCAGTTAATCTCTACAGCTTCCTATTGCGTATATGTGTCTAACAAGCGTTCAGCTGACAAACCTAGCTAAACTTGCTTAGAGAGAAGGATCTATTGTAAATTTACATGGCTTAGGCGATGTAACAGTTTAGCCAGTACGGTCCAGCAAATGTGTCTATTCAAAACCTCCGCTAATGAGGGCTCACGGCAATGTTACCTTGGCTGCGCAGCCCCTTCACCTCTCATCCCTCTACCTTTCCACTTGCTCGCCATCCTTATCCCAAGTGCCCTACTAGGCTTGTCGTTCACACCTCTTGCCAAGGTGTTGAGGTGGTTTCCCCTCCCCCGCCGCCCGCCGGGCCCCAACCACTAGCTAGTGTTCGCAGCTCGCTTCTCTTGGGCCCCTGAGCTGTCCTTTGGAAATTCCTTAGAGCCTCAAGAGCCTCAATTCTACGGCACCGCTCACTTTCAAACCACTCCCCCCCGCCCCCAACTCCATGCCTACCACTCAGCTCACTGCTCAAATGAGTTTCTCTCCAGTGCTTGGATCCACTACCCCACCAGCAAGGCAAGGAGTCGGGGCGGAGAAATAAGTGACTTGACATTCACGGCTGCAGCTCTGCTGAGGCTCATCGTTTAGTTTCACACACACACCCCCCCCTCCCCGCCCACCACCACCAGTGCTTAGACATAACTTCCCCACTAACAAATGCCGGCAGCCAAGCTCTGTTGATCCCTGAGCTGACTTGGTTCAGTCCCTCTCTCTTCACAGCAACTGATCCTGGGGGCTTACACTCCCTTTCCACCCTGAATGCCTACCGCTAAGCATTCCCCTCATTGCGCCTCCCACCGGAGAACCCATCCTCCACAACCAATAGTGGACCCCAACTACCACCACTAACAAGGGCGTGCGGAAAAGTTCTCTTGGCCCCTGCATTAGCCTGGGAAGCGGATTCAAGTCCCAAGCCAACTACACCTCTGTGCTTGCACCCTACTTCATGCCAAATCTAGACCCGCTGCTTAATAGCGCCGCCCACAAAAGGTTAGACACCAAACCCCACTGACAGCAACTGCAAAAACTGGCCTGCTGTAGCCTTCCCGTTTGTGAAGCCTATAACCCTTGCACAAAAGAATAAGGACGGTGGTGGGGGGGTGAAGCAAAACAGTAGCTGACTTACTGACCTGAAGAGAGTGCAGCAAACAGAAGGCAGCCAACAGACGCAGCAGTGTCTGGGCTCTGCTTCGGCCTTTTGTGGGCCTTGTTGGAAGTCGTGGAGGCTTTCTGGGGACCCCCGAGGAACTAGACGGCACTTGCTGCTAGCAGGAAGGGAGAGCGAGGCAAGGACTACTGCAGGAGGCCTTGACTTAACTTCTCCTGGGAAGTTCTAGCCAGGTGTGGCTGGGCTAACGAGCTCTCTGGGCTGCCCTGGTCAGGAGGAGTTGGGGGCTTTGGAGTCAGGTGGCTCCTGATTGGGTGGGTCGAGCGACCTGTGACTCACTGCTAGGCAGAGGCCTATATAAGAGCCAGGGCTAGAGCACGGCTCCCAGAGTGCAGCGAACAGATGCAGTTTGCAGCAGTTTGCACAGAAGAGCGCCAGAAGGCACCTCTATTTTCCACAGTGGTGTCTCCTTCCCCAGGCATGGTCATGACACGCCGCAGAGCACGTGCCCCAGTGGCTGTTGGAGGTGCTGCATCGGCTGTGTCTGAGGCTTCAACCCAGACGGACCCTCTGGCAGCAGCTGCAGCTCTACAGGTGTCAGGCTGCAGGGAGTGCCTGGGGCCTCTCCGTGGGGCCTGGCTGGAGCGCTCTCCTGCCGAAGGTGTGCTGGGCTTGATCAGATGTATCGCCAGGTAAAGGAGCTAGGCGAGGAAGTCGGGAGGCTGCGTAGCATCTGAGAAGATGAGCAGGAGATTGACAGGGTATTCCCGGAGACTGCGCAGCTCCGGGAGTCCCCACCGCCCCACTGCAGCGGAGCTGCCGGAGGGCTCTGTACCGTGTGCAACGCTATAGCATAACGCTGTTGAAGAGGGCTGGAAACTGGTCACCTCTTGTAGAAGGAGAAAGGCTCTTGCTCCTCCTCGGGATTTGCCTGTGAAGAGCAAGTTTAGCGCCCTCCAAGCTGAGGAGGAGCTGGGCATGGCTCCCAGGGAGGCAACTGGCCTGACAGACCATGTACCATGCAGGAACAGCCGGAAGAAGCGGCGAGTGATTGTTGTGGGTGACGGCCTGCGGCAGGGGACAAAGGCACCTGTCTGCCGACCTGACTTCCTGTCCAGAGAGGTTTGCTGCCTGCCAGCGGCGCCAAGAACAGATGTCCTGGAAAGACTGCCAAGGCTTGTCCATGCATCGGACTACTACCCTCTGCTGCTCTTCCAGGTGGGCGCTAACGACACGAAAGGCAAATTGGAAGCCATCCAACAGGACTTCAGAGCCCTGGGAATGGTGGTCAAGGGTCTGGGAGCCCAGGTCGTTTTCTCCTCGGTCCTGCGTGTGAGGGAGAAGGACGGGAAGAGGAGTAGACGAGTTTTCCAAGTTAACAGCTGGCTGCGCCGCTGCTGTTGGCAACAGGGCTTTGGTGTCTATGGCCACGGAACCGTGTTTGAAGAGCGACAACTGATGGGGAGAGATGGGATCCACCCCACGAAGCGGGGCACTCGCGTCTTTGCCAACACGCAAGCTTGGCCGGCCTGGTGAGGAGGCCCTTAACCTCGGAAAGATGCGGGAAGGGGAGCGGTATAGTGGCAGGGGAGTCAGTAGAACGCCACTCAAGTCAGGATGCCTCCAGCGGCTGCATACAGCCGGGAGAGACGCCACGGCACATGGCTATGGAGGCTCCTCTTGCACCTCTCCTGGGAAGCTTGCATGCTTGACCGGCTCTCTGAAATGCCTGTATACCAATGCGCGCAGCACGGGGAATAAGCAGAAAGAGTTAGAGCTCTGTGTGCGGTCGCAAGGCCACGATCTCGTTGCAGTTCCAGAGACATGGTGGGATAGTTCACGTGCCTGGAATGCTGTCATGGATGGATTTTTTATGCACTTCCATTTCTGAACCTTTCCGCTCCTGCCCGGCTCACTCCTGAAGAGCAGATCACAGTGATCAAGCTTTTCACTTATCACAGTAAGGTTTTGAGATTTCTTTTTTTTAACTCATCTCACGGTAAAAACAGCAGAAGTTTTTTAAAGTGCAAATGCCTTGCAGATGGTCTCTGTATTCTGACGTAGCTCTGTAGCTACACCTAGTACAAGGAGTACCTAGTACACGTACAAGGAGCCAGAAAGCACAAATCTAGGGATTTCCACAGACAAAAGTTCTCTCTCTCCCCCCCCCACCCCCCCACTCCCATAAATTGTCACCAGATAAGTCGCATTTTGTACAGATAGAGTGCATTCACCTGCTCACGCTCCTGACTTCGCGCCTCGGTCTTTTCTGCCCAACAATCTGCTGACACCGTGCATTAACTCAGCTAACTCTCTTGTAAGATCTCTCTTGGGTGTAATCCCAGCCACAAACTTGAGCTACATCCACTTAGAAAAACATAGAAGCAGGCCTGAAATAGTCCTACTGATACCTTAGTAGCTCAGTTAATCTCTACAGCTTCCTATTGCGTATATGTGTCTAACAAGCGTTCAGCTGACAAACCTAGCTAAACTTGCTTAGAGAGAAGGATCTATTGTAAATTTACATGGCTTAGGCGATGTAACAGTTTAGCCAGTACGGTCCAGCAAATGTGTCTATTCAAAACCTCCGCTAATGAGGGCTCACGGCAATGTTACCTTGGCTGCGCAGCCCCTTCACCTCTCATCCCTCTACCTTTCCACTTGCTCGCCATCCTTATCCCAAGTGCCCTACTAGGCTTGTCGTTCACACCTCTTGCCAAGATGTTGAGGTGGTTTCCCCTCCCCCGCCGCCCGCCGGGCCCCAACCACTAGCTAGTGTTCGCAGCTCGCTTCTCTTGGGCCCCTGAGCTGTCCTTTGGAAATTCCTTAGAGCCTCAAGAGCCTCAATTCTACGGCACCGCTCACTTTCAAACCACTCCCCCCCGCCCCCAACTCCATGCCTACCACTCAGCTCACTGCTCAAATGAGTTTCTCTCCAGTGCTTGGATCCACTACCCCACCAGCAAGGCAAGGAGTCGGGGCGGAGAAATAAGTGACTTGACATTCACGGCTGCAGCTCTGCTGAGGCTCATCGTTTAGTTTCACACACACACCCCCCCCTCCCCGCCCACCACCACCAGTGCTTAGACATAACTTCCCCACTAACAAATGCCGGCAGCCAAGCTCTGTTGATCCCTGAGCTGACTTGGTTCAGTCCCTCTCTCTTCACAGCAACTGATCCTGGGGGCTTACACTCCCTTTCCACCCTGAATGCCTACCGCTAAGCATTCCCCTCATTGCGCCTCCCACCGGAGAACCCATCCTCCACAACCAATAGTGGACCCCAACTACCACCACTAACAAGGGCGTGCGGAAAAGTTCTCTTGGCCCCTGCATTAGCCTGGGAAGCGGATTCAAGTCCCAAGCCAACTACACCTCTGTGCTTGCACCCTACTTCATGCCAAATCTAGACCCGCTGCTTAATAGCGCCGCCCACAAAAGGTTAGACACCAAACCCCACTGACAGCAACTGCAAAAACTGGCCTGCTGTAGCCTTCCCGTTTGTGAAGCCTATAACCCTTGCACAAAAGAATAAGGACGGTGGTGGGGGGGTGAAGCAAAACAGTAGCTGACTTACTGACCTGAAGAGAGTGCAGCAAACAGAAGGCAGCCAACAGACGCAGCAGTGTCTGGGCTCTGCTTCGGCCTTTTGTGGGCCTTGTTGGAAGTCGTGGAGGCTTTCTGGGGACCCCCGAGGAACTAGACGGCACTTGCTGCTAGCAGGAAGGGAGAGCGAGGCAAGGACTACTGCAGGAGGCCTTGACTTAACTTCTCCTGGGAAGTTCTAGCCAGGTGTGGCTGGGCTAACGAGCTCTCTGGGCTGCCCTGGTCAGGAGGAGTTGGGGGCTTTGGAGTCAGGTGGCTCCTGATTGGGTGGGTCGAGCGACCTGTGACTCACTGCTAGGCAGAGGCCTATATAAGAGCCAGGGCTAGAGCACGGCTCCCAGAGTGCAGCGAACAGATGCAGTTTGCAGCAGTTTGCACAGAAGAGCGCCAGAAGGCACCTCTATTTTCCACAGTGGTGTCTCCTTCCCCAGGCATGGTCATGACACGCCGCAGAGCACGTGCCCCAGTGGCTGTTGGAGGTGCTGCATCGGCTGTGTCTGAGGCTTCAACCCAGACGGACCCTCTGGCAGCAGCTGCAGCTCTACAGGTGTCAGGCTGCAGGGAGTGCCTGGGGCCTCTCCGTGGGGCCTGGCTGGAGCGCTCTCCTGCCGAAGGTGTGCTGGGCTTGATCAGATGTATCGCCAGGTAAAGGAGCTAGGCGAGGAAGTCGGGAGGCTGCGTAGCATCTGAGAAGATGAGCAGGAGATTGACAGGGTATTCCCGGAGACTGCGCAGCTCCGGGAGTCCCCACCGCCCCACTGCAGCGGAGCTGCCGGAGGGCTCTGTACCGTGTGCAACGCTATAGCATAACGCTGTTGAAGAGGGCTGGAAACTGGTCACCTCTCGTAGAAGGAGAAAGGCTCTTGCTCCTCCTCGGGATTTGCCTGTGAAGAGCAAGTTTAGCGCCCTCCAAGCTGAGGAGGAGCTGGGCATGGCTCCCAGGGAGGCAACTGGCCTGACAGACCATGTACCATGCAGGAACAGCCGGAAGAAGCGGCGAGTGATTGTTGTGGGTGACGGCCTGCGGCAGGGGACAAAGGCACCTGTCTGCCGACCTGACTTCCTGTCCAGAGAGGTTTGCTGCCTGCCAGCGGCGCCAAGAACAGATGTCCTGGAAAGACTGCCAAGGCTTGTCCATGCATCGGACTACTACCCTCTGCTGCTCTTCCAGGTGGGCGCTAACGACACGAAAGGCAAATTGGAAGCCATCCAACAGGACTTCAGAGCCCTGGGAATGGTGGTCAAGGGTCTGGGAGCCCAGGTCGTTTTCTCCTCGGTCCTGCGTGTGAGGGAGAAGGACGGGAAGAGGAGTAGACGAGTTTTCCAAGTTAACAGCTGGCTGCGCCGCTGCTGTTGGCAACAGGGCTTTGGTGTCTATGGCCACGGAACCGTGTTTGAAGAGCGACAACTGATGGGGAGAGATGGGATCCACCCCACGAAGCGGGGCACTCGCGTCTTTGCCAACACGCAAGCTTGGCCGGCCTGGTGAGGAGGCCCTTAACCTCGGAAAGATGCGGGAAGGGGAGCGGTATAGTGGCAGGGGAGTCAGTAGAACGCCACTCAAGTCAGGATGCCTCCAGCGGCTGCATACAGCCGGGAGAGACGCCACGGCACATGGCTATGGAGGCTCCTCTTGCACCTCTCCTGGGAAGCTTGCATGCTTGACCGGCTCTCTGAAATGCCTGTATACCAATGCGCGCAGCACGGGGAATAAGCAGAAAGAGTTAGAGCTCTGTGTGCGGTCGCAAGGCCACGATCTCGTTGCAGTTCCAGAGACATGGTGGGATAGTTCACGTGCCTGGAATGCTGTCATGGATGGATTTTTTATGCACTTCCATTTCTGAACCTTTCCGCTCCTGCCCGGCTCACTCCTGAAGAGCAGATCACAGTGATCAAGCTTTTCACTTATCACAGTAAGGTTTTGAGATTTCTTTTTTTTAACTCATCTCACGGTAAAAACAGCAGAAGTTTTTTAAAGTGCAAATGCCTTGCAGATGGTCTCTGTATTCTGACGTAGCTCTGTAGCTACACCTAGTACAAGGAGTACCTAGTACACGTACAAGGAGCCAGAAAGCACAAATCTAGGGATTTCCACAGACAAAAGTTCTCTCTCTCCCCCCCCCACCCCCCCACTCCCATAAATTGTCACCAGATAAGTCGCATTTTGTACAGATAGAGTGCATTCACCTGCTCACGCTCCTGACTTCGCGCCTCGGTCTTTTCTGCCCAACAATCTGCTGACACCGTGCATTAACTCAGCTAACTCTCTTGTAAGATCTCTCTTGGGTGTAATCCCAGCCACAAACTTGAGCTACATCCACTTAGAAAAACATAGAAGCAGGCCTGAAATAGTCCTACTGATACCTTAGTAGCTCAGTTAATCTCTACAGCTTCCTATTGCGTATATGTGTCTAACAAGCGTTCAGCTGACAAACCTAGCTAAACTTGCTTAGAGAGAAGGATCTATTGTAAATTTACATGGCTTAGGCGATGTAACAGTTTAGCCAGTACGGTCCAGCAAATGTGTCTATTCAAAACCTCCGCTAATGAGGGCTCACGGCAATGTTACCTTGGCTGCGCAGCCCCTTCACCTCTCATCCCTCTACCTTTCCACTTGCTCGCCATCCTTATCCCAAGTGCCCTACTAGGCTTGTCGTTCACACCTCTTGCCAAGATGTTGAGGTGGTTTCCCCTCCCCCGCCGCCCGCCGGGCCCCAACCACTAGCTAGTGTTCGCAGCTCGCTTCTCTTGGGCCCCTGAGCTGTCCTTTGGAAATTCCTTAGAGCCTCAAGAGCCTCAATTCTACGGCACCGCTCACTTTCAAACCACTCCCCCCCGCCCCCAACTCCATGCCTACCACTCAGCTCACTGCTCAAATGAGTTTCTCTCCAGTGCTTGGATCCACTACCCCACCAGCAAGGCAAGGAGTCGGGGCGGAGAAATAAGTGACTTGACATTCACGGCTGCAGCTCTGCTGAGGCTCATCGTTTAGTTTCACACACACACCCCCCCCTCCCCGCCCACCACCACCAGTGCTTAGACATAACTTCCCCACTAACAAATGCCGGCAGCCAAGCTCTGTTGATCCCTGAGCTGACTTGGTTCAGTCCCTCTCTCTTCACAGCAACTGATCCTGGGGGCTTACACTCCCTTTCCACCCTGAATGCCTACCGCTAAGCATTCCCCTCATTGCGCCTCCCACCGGAGAACCCATCCTCCACAACCAATAGTGGACCCCAACTACCACCACTAACAAGGGCGTGCGGAAAAGTTCTCTTGGCCCCTGCATTAGCCTGGGAAGCGGATTCAAGTCCCAAGCCAACTACACCTCTGTGCTTGCACCCTACTTCATGCCAAATCTAGACCCGCTGCTTAATAGCGCCGCCCACAAAAGGTTAGACACCAAACCCCACTGACAGCAACTGCAAAAACTGGCCTGCTGTAGCCTTCCCGTTTGTGAAGCCTATAACCCTTGCACAAAAGAATAAGGACGGTGGTGGGGGGGTGAAGCAAAACAGTAGCTGACTTACTGACCTGAAGAGAGTGCAGCAAACAGAAGGCAGCCAACAGACGCAGCAGTGTCTGGGCTCTGCTTCGGCCTTTTGTGGGCCTTGTTGGAAGTCGTGGAGGCTTTCTGGGGACCCCCGAGGAACTAGACGGCACTTGCTGCTAGCAGGAAGGGAGAGCGAGGCAAGGACTACTGCAGGAGGCCTTGACTTAACTTCTCCTGGGAAGTTCTAGCCAGGTGTGGCTGGGCTAACGAGCTCTCTGGGCTGCCCTGGTCAGGAGGAGTTGGGGGCTTTGGAGTCAGGTGGCTCCTGATTGGGTGGGTCGAGCGACCTGTGACTCACTGCTAGGCAGAGGCCTATATAAGAGCCAGGGCTAGAGCACGGCTCCCAGAGTGCAGCGAACAGATGCAGTTTGCAGCAGTTTGCACAGAAGAGCGCCAGAAGGCACCTCTATTTTCCACAGTGGTGTCTCCTTCCCCAGGCATGGTCATGACACGCCGCAGAGCACGTGCCCCAGTGGCTGTTGGAGGTGCTGCATCGGCTGTGTCTGAGGCTTCAACCCAGACGGACCCTCTGGCAGCAGCTGCAGCTCTACAGGTGTCAGGCTGCAGGGAGTGCCTGGGGCCTCTCCGTGGGGCCTGGCTGGAGCGCTCTCCTGCCGAAGGTGTGCTGGGCTTGATCAGATGTATCGCCAGGTAAAGGAGCTAGGCGAGGAAGTCGGGAGGCTGCGTAGCATCTGAGAAGATGAGCAGGAGATTGACAGGGTATTCCCGGAGACTGCGCAGCTCCGGGAGTCCCCACCGCCCCACTGCAGCGGAGCTGCCGGAGGGCTCTGTACCGTGTGCAACGCTATAGCATAACGCTGTTGAAGAGGGCTGGAAACTGGTCACCTCTCGTAGAAGGAGAAAGGCTCTTGCTCCTCCTCGGGATTTGCCTGTGAAGAGCAAGTTTAGCACCCTCCAAGCTGAGGAGGAGCTGGGCATGGCTCCCAGGGAGGCAACTGGCCTGACAGACCATGTACCATGCAGGAACAGCCGGAAGAAGCGGCGAGTGATTGTTGTGGGTGACGGCCTGCGGCAGGGGACAAAGGCACCTGTCTGCCGACCTGACTTCCTGTCCAGAGAGGTTTGCTGCCTGCCAGCGGCGCCAAGAACAGATGTCCTGGAAAGACTGCCAAGGCTTGTCCATGCATCGGACTACTACCCTCTGCTGCTCTTCCAGGTGGGCGCTAACGACACGAAAGGCAAATTGGAAGCCATCCAACAGGACTTCAGAGCCCTGGGAATGGTGGTCAAGGGTCTGGGAGCCCAGGTCGTTTTCTCCTCGGTCCTGCGTGTGAGGGAGAAGGACGGGAAGAGGAGTAGACGAGTTTTCCAAGTTAACAGCTGGCTGCGCCGCTGCTGTTGGCAACAGGGCTTTGGTGTCTATGGCCACGGAACCGTGTTTGAAGAGCGACAACTGATGGGGAGAGATGGGATCCACCCCACGAAGCGGGGCACTCGCGTCTTTGCCAACACGCAAGCTTGGCCGGCCTGGTGAGGAGGCCCTTAACCTCGGAAAGATGCGGGAAGGGGAGCGGTATAGTGGCAGGGGAGTCAGTAGAACGCCACTCAAGTCAGGATGCCTCCAGCGGCTGCATACAGCCGGGAGAGACGCCACGGCACATGGCTATGGAGGCTCCTCTTGCACCTCTCCTGGGAAGCTTGCATGCTTGACCGGCTCTCTGAAATGCCTGTATACCAATGCGCGCAGCACGGGGAATAAGCAGAAAGAGTTAGAGCTCTGTGTGCGGTCGCAAGGCCACGATCTCGTTGCAGTTCCAGAGACATGGTGGGATAGTTCACGTGCCTGGAATGCTGTCATGGATGGATTTTTTATGCACTTCCATTTCTGAACCTTTCCGCTCCTGCCCGGCTCACTCCTGAAGAGCAGATCACAGTGATCAAGCTTTTCACTTATCACAGTAAGGTTTTGAGATTTCTTTTTTTTAACTCATCTCACGGTAAAAACAGCAGAAGTTTTTTAAAGTGCAAATGCCTTGCAGATGGTCTCTGTATTCTGACGTAGCTCTGTAGCTACACCTAGTACAAGGAGTACCTAGTACACGTACAAGGAGCCAGAAAGCACAAATCTAGGGATTTCCACAGACAAAAGTTCTCTCTCTCCCCCCCCCACCCCCCCACTCCCATAAATTGTCACCAGATAAGTCGCATTTTGTACAGATAGAGTGCATTCACCTGCTCACGCTCCTGACTTCGCGCCTCGGTCTTTTCTGCCCAACAATCTGCTGACACCGTGCATTAACTCAGCTAACTCTCTTGTAAGATCTCTCTTGGGTGTAATCCCAGCCACAAACTTGAGCTACATCCACTTAGAAAAACATAGAAGCAGGCCTGAAATAGTCCTACTGATACCTTAGTAGCTCAGTTAATCTCTACAGCTTCCTATTGCGTATATGTGTCTAACAAGCGTTCAGCTGACAAACCTAGCTAAACTTGCTTAGAGAGAAGGATCTATTGTAAATTTACATGGCTTAGGCGATGTAACAGTTTAGCCAGTACGGTCCAGCAAATGTGTCTATTCAAAACCTCCGCTAATGAGGGCTCACGGCAATGTTACCTTGGCTGCGCAGCCCCTTCACCTCTCATCCCTCTACCTTTCCACTTGCTCGCCATCCTTATCCCAAGTGCCCTACTAGGCTTGTCGTTCACACCTCTTGCCAAGATGTTGAGGTGGTTTCCCCTACCCCGCCCCCCCCCCGGGCCCCAACCACTAGCTAGTGTTCGCAGCTCGCTTCTCTTGGGCCCCTGAGCTGTCCTTTGGAAATTCCTTAGAGCCTCAAGAGCCTCAATTCTACGGCACCGCTCACTTTCAAACCACTCCCCCCCGCCCCCAACTCCATGCCTACCACTCAGCTCACTGCTCAAATGAGTTTCTCTCCAGTGCTTGGATCCACTACCCCACCAGCAAGGCAAGGAGTCGGGGCGGAGAAATAAGTGACTTGACATTCACGGCTGCAGCTCTGCTGAGGCTCATCGTTTAGTTTCACACACACACCCCCCCCTCCCCGCCCACCACCACCAGTGCTTAGACATAACTTCCCCACTAACAAATGCCGGCAGCCAAGCTCTGTTGATCCCTGAGCTGACTTGGTTCAGTCCCTCTCTCTTCACAGCAACTGATCCTGGGGGCTTACACTCCCTTTCCACCCTGAATGCCTACCGCTAAGCATTCCCCTCATTGCGCCTCCCACCGGAGAACCCATCCTCCACAACCAATAGTGGACCCCAACTACCACCACTAACAAGGGCGTGCGGAAAAGTTCTCTTGGCCCCTGCATTAGCCTGGGAAGCGGATTCAAGTCCCAAGCCAACTACACCTCTGTGCTTGCACCCTACTTCATGCCAAATCTAGACCCGCTGCTTAATAGCGCCGCCCACAAAAGGTTAGACACCAAACCCCACTGACAGCAACTGCAAAAACTGGCCTGCTGTAGCCTTCCCGTTTGTGAAGCCTATAACCCTTGCACAAAAGAATAAGGACGGTGGTGGGGGGGTGAAGCAAAACAGTAGCTGACTTACTGACCTGAAGAGAGTGCAGCAAACAGAAGGCAGCCAACAGACGCAGCAGTGTCTGGGCTCTGCTTCGGCCTTTTGTGGGCCTTGTTGGAAGTCGTGGAGGCTTTCTGGGGACCCCCGAGGAACTAGACGGCACTTGCTGCTAGCAGGAAGGGAGAGCGAGGCAAGGACTACTGCAGGAGGCCTTGACTTAACTTCTCCTGGGAAGTTCTAGCCAGGTGTGGCTGGGCTAACGAGCTCTCTGGGCTGCCCTGGTCAGGAGGAGTTGGGGGCTTTGGAGTCAGGTGGCTCCTGATTGGGTGGGTCGAGCGACCTGTGACTCACTGCTAGGCAGAGGCCTATATAAGAGCCAGGGCTAGAGCACGGCTCCCAGAGTGCAGCGAACAGATGCAGTTTGCAGCAGTTTGCACAGAAGAGCGCCAGAAGGCACCTCTATTTTCCACAGTGGTGTCTCCTTCCCCAGGCATGGTCATGACACGCCGCAGAGCACGTGCCCCAGTGGCTGTTGGAGGTGCTGCATCGGCTGTGTCTGAGGCTTCAACCCAGACGGACCCTCTGGCAGCAGCTGCAGCTCTACAGGTGTCAGGCTGCAGGGAGTGCCTGGGGCCTCTCCGTGGGGCCTGGCTGGAGCGCTCTCCTGCCGAAGGTGTGCTGGGCTTGATCAGATGTCTCGCCAGGTAAAGGAGCTAGGCGAGGAAGTCGGGAGGCTGCGTAGCATCTGAGAAGATGAGCAGGAGATTGACAGGGTATTCCCGGAGACTGCGCAGCTCCGGGAGTCCCCACCGCCCCACTGCAGCGGAGCTGCCGGAGGGCTCTGTACCGTGTGCAACGCTATAGCATAACGCTGTTGAAGAGGGCTGGAAACTGGTCACCTCTAGTAGAGGGAGAAAGGCTCTTGCTCCTCCTCGGGATTTGCCTGTGAAGAGCAAGTTTAGCGCCCTCCAAGCTGAGGAGGAGCTGGGCATGGCTCCCAGGGAGGCAACTGGCCTGACAGACCATGTACCATGCAGGAACAGCCGGAAGAAGCGGCGAGTGATTGTTGTGGGTGACGGCCTGCGGCAGGGGACAAAGGCACCTGTCTGCCGACCTGACTTCCTGTCCAGAGAGGTTTGCTGCCTGCCAGCGGCGCCAAGAACAGATGTCCTGGAAAGACTGCCAAGGCTTGTCCATGCATCGGACTACTACCCTCTGCTGCTCTTCCAGGTGGGCGCTAACGACACGAAAGGCAAATTGGAAGCCATCCAACAGGACTTCAGAGCCCTGGGAATGGTGGTCAAGGGTCTGGGAGCCCAGGTCGTTTTCTCCTCGGTCCTGCGGGTGAGGGAGAAGGACGGGAAGAGGAGTAGACGAGTTTTCCAAGTTAACAGCTGGCTGCGCCGCTGCTGTTGGCAACAGGGCTTTGGTGTCTATGGCCACGGAACCGTGTTTGAAGAGCGACAACTGATGGGGAGAGATGGGATCCACCCCACGAAGCGGGGCACTCGCGTCTTTGCCAACACGCAAGCTTGGCCGGCCTGGTGAGGAGGCCCTTAACCTCGGAAAGATGCGGGAAGGGGAGTGGTATAGTGGCAGGGGAGTCAGTAGAACGCCACTCAAGTCAGGATGCCTCCAGCGGCTGCATACAGCCGGGAGAGACGCCACGGCACATGGCTATGGAGGCTCCTCTTGCACCTCTCCTGGGAAGCTTGCATGCTTGACCGGCTCTCTGAAATGCCTGTATACCAATGCGCGCAGCACGGGGAATAAGCAGAAAGAGTTAGAGCTCTGTGTGCGGTCGCAAGGCCACGATCTCGTTGCAGTTCCAGAGACATGGTGGGATAGTTCACGTGCCTGGAATGCTGTCATGGATGGATTTTTTATGCACTTCCATTTCTGAACCTTTCCGCTCCTGCCCGGCTCACTCCTGAAGAGCAGATCACAGTGATCAAGCTTTTCACTTATCACAGTAAGGTTTTGAGATTTCTTTTTTTTAAACTCATCTCACGGTAAAAACAGCAGAAGTTTTTTAAAGTGCAAATGCCTTGCAGATGGTCTCTGTATTCTGACGTAGCTCTGTAGCTACACCTAGTACAAGGAGTACCTAGTACACGTACAAGGAGCCAGAAAGCACAAATCTAGGGATTTCCACAGACAAAAGTTCTCTCTCTCCCCCCCCCCACCCCCCCACTCCCATAAATTGTCACCAGATAAGTCGCATTTTGTACAGATAGAGTGCATTCACCTGCTCACGCTCCTGACTTCGCGCCTCGGTCTTTTCTGCCCAACAATCTGCTGACACCGTGCATTAACTCAGCTAACTCTCTTGTAAGATCTCTCTTGGGTGTAATCCCAGCCACAAACTTGAGCTACATCCACTTAGAAAAACATAGAAGCAGGCCTGAAATAGTCCTACTGATACCTTAGTAGCTCAGTTAATCTCTACAGCTTCCTATTGCGTATATGTGTCTAACAAGCGTTCAGCTGACAAACCTAGCTAAACTTGCTTAGAGAGAAGGATCTATTGTAAATTTACATGGCTTAGGCGATGTAACAGTTTAGCCAGTACGGTCCAGCAAATGTGTCTATTCAAAACCTCCGCTAATGAGGGCTCACGGCAATGTTACCTTGGCTGCGCAGCCCCTTCACCTCTCATCCCTCTACCTTTCCACTTGCTCGCCATCCTTATCCCAAGTGCCCTACTAGGCTTGTCGTTCACACCTCTTGCCAAGGTGTTGAGGTGGTTTCCCCTCCCCCGCCGCCCGCCGGGCCCCAACCACTAGCTAGTGTTCGCAGCTCGCTTCTCTTGGGCCCCTGAGCTGTCCTTTGGAAATTCCTTAGAGCCTCAAGAGCCTCAATTCTACGGCACCGCTCACTTTCAAACCACTCCCCCCCGCCCCCAACTCCATGCCTACCACTCAGCTCACTGCTCAAATGAGTTTCTCTCCAGTGCTTGGATCCACTACCCCACCAGCAAGGCAAGGAGTCGGGGCGGAGAAATAAGTGACTTGACATTCACGGCTGCAGCTCTGCTGAGGCTCATCGTTTAGTTTCACACACACACCCCCCCTCCCCGCCCACCACCACCAGTGCTTAGACGTAACTTCCCCACTAACAAATGCCGGCAGCCAAGCTCTGTTGATCCCTGAGCTGACTTGGTTCAGTCCCTCTCTCTTCACAGCAACTGATCCTGGGGGCTTACACTCCCTTTCCACCCTGAATGCCTACCGCTAAGCATTCCCCTCATTGCGCCTCCCACCGGAGAACCCATCCTCCACAACCAATAGTGGACCCCAACTACCACCACTAACAAGGGCGTGCGGAAAAGTTCTCTTGGCCCCTGCATTAGCCTGGGAAGCGGATTCAAGTCCCAAGCCAACTACACCTCTGTGCTTGCACCCTACTTCATGCCAAATCTAGACCCGCTGCTTAATAGCGCCGCCCACAAAAGGTTAGACACCAAACCCCACTGACAGCAACTGCAAAAACTGGCCTGCTGTAGCCTTCCCGTTTGTGAAGCCTATAACCCTTGCACAAAAGAATAAGGACGGTGGTGGGGGTGAAGCAAAACAGTAGCTGACTTACTGACCTGAAGAGAGTGCAGCAAACAGAAGGCAGCCAACAGACGCAGCAGTGTCTGGGCTCTGCTTCGGCCTTTTGTGGGCCTTGTTGGAAGTCGTGGAGGCTTTCTGGGGACCCCCGAGGAACTAGACGGCACTTGCTGCTAGCAGGAAGGGAGAGCGAGGCAAGGACTACTGCAGGAGGCCTTGACTTAACTTCTCCTGGGAAGTTCTAGCCAGGTGTGGCTGGGCTAACGAGCTCTCTGGGCTGCCCTGGTCAGGAGGAGTTGGGGGCTTTGGAGTCAGGTGGCTCCTGATTGGGTGGGTCGAGCGACTTGTGACTCACTGCTAGGCAGAGGCCTATATAAGAGCCAGGGCTAGAGCACGGCTCCCAGAGTGCAGCGAACAGATGCAGTTTGCAGCAGTTTGCACAGAAGAGCGCCAGAAGGCACCTCTATTTTCCACAGTGGTGTCTCCTTCCCCAGGCATGGTCATGACACGCCGCAGAGCACGTGCCCCAGTGGCTGTTGGAGGTGCTGCATCGGCTGTGTCTGAGGCTTCAACCCAGACGGACCCTCTGGCAGCAGCTGCAGCTCTACAGGTGTCAGGCTGCAGGGAGTGCCTGGGGCCTCTCCGTGGGGCCTGGCTGGAGCGCTCTCCTGCCGAAGGTGTGCTGGGCTTGATCAGATGTATCGCCAGGTAAAGGAGCTAGGCGAGGAAGTCGGGAGGCTGCGTAGCATCTGAGAAGATGAGCAGGAGATTGACAGGGTATTCCCGGAGACTGCGCAGCTCCGGGAGTCCCCACCGCCCCACTGCAGCGGAGCTGCCGGAGGGCTCTGTACCGTGTGCAACGCTATAGCATAACGCTGTTGAAGAGGGCTGGAAACTGGTCACCTCTCGTAGAAGGAGAAAGGCTCTTGCTCCTCCTCGGGATTTGCCTGTGAAGAGCAAGTTTAGCGCCCTCCAAGCTGAGGAGGAGCTGGGCATGGCTCCCAGGGAGGCAACTGGCCTGACAGACCATGTACCATGCAGGAACAGCCGGAAGAAGCGGCGAGTGATTGTTGTGGGTGACGGCCTGCGGCAGGGGACAAAGGCACCTGTCTGCCGACCTGACTTCCTGTCCAGAGAGGTTTGCTGCCTGCCAGCGGCGCCAAGAACAGATGTCCTGGAAAGACTGCCAAGGCTTGTCCATGCATCGGACTACTACCCTCTGCTGCTCTTCCAGGTGGGCGCTAACGACACGAAAGGCAAATTGGAAGCCATCCAACAGGACTTCAGAGCCCTGGGAATGGTGGTCAAGGGTCTGGGAGCCCAGGTCGTTTTCTCCTCGGTCCTGCGTGTGAGGGAGAAGGACGGGAAGAGGAGTAGACGAGTTTTCCAAGTTAACAGCTGGCTGCGCCGCTGCTGTTGGCAACAGGGCTTTGGTGTCTATGGCCACGGAACCGTGTTTGAAGAGCGACAACTGATGGGGAGAGATGGGATCCACCCCACGAAGCGGGGCACTCGCGTCTTTGCCAACACGCAAGCTTGGCCGGCCTGGTGAGGAGGCCCTTAACCTCGGAAAGATGCAGGAAGGGGAGTGGTATAGTGGCAGGGGAGTCAGTAGAACGCCACTCAAGTCAGGATGCCTCCAGCGGCTGCATACAGCCGGGAGAGACGCCACGGCACATGGCTATGGAGGCTCCTCTTGCACCTCTCCTGGGAAGCTTGCATGCTTGACCGGCTCTCTGAAATGCCTGTATACCAATGCGCGCAGCACGGGGAATAAGCAGAAAGAGTTAGAGCTCTGTGTGCGGTCGCAAGGCCACGATCTCGTTGCAGTTCCAGAGACATGGTGGGATAGTTCACGTGCCTGGAATGCTGTCATGGATGGATTTTTTATGCACTTCCATTTCTGAACCTTTCCGCTCCTGCCCGGCTCACTCCTGAAGAGCAGATCACAGTGATCAAGCTTTTCACTTATCACAGTAAGGTTTTGAGATTTCTTTTTTTTAAACTCATCTCACGGTAAAAACAGCAGAAGTTTTTAAAAGTGCAAATGCCTTGCAGATGGTCTCTGTATTCTGACGTAGCTCTGTAGCTACACCTAGTACAAGGAGTACCTAGTACACGTACAAGGAGCCAGAAAGCACAAATCTAGGGATTTCCACAGACAAAAGTTCTCTCTCTCCCCCCCCCCACCCCCCCACTCCCATAAATTGTCACCAGATAAGTCGCATTTTGTACAGATAGAGTGCATTCACCTGCTCACGCTCCTGACTTCGCGCCTCGGTCTTTTCTGCCCAACAATCTGCTGACACCGTGCATTAACTCAGCTAACTCTCTTGTAAGATCTCTCTTGGGTGTAATCCCAGCCACAAACTTGAGCTACATCCACTTAGAAAAACATAGAAGCAGGCCTGAAATAGTCCTACTGATACCTTAGTAGCTCAGTTAATCTCTACAGCTTCCTATTGCGTATATGTGTCTAACAAGCGTTCAGCTGACAAACCTAGCTAAACTTGCTTAGAGAGAAGGATCTATTGTAAATTTACATGGCTTAGGCGATGTAACAGTTTAGCCAGTACGGTCCAGCAAATGTGTCTATTCAAAACCTCCGCTAATGAGGGCTCACGGCAATGTTACCTTGGCTGCGCAGCCCCTTCACCTCTCATCCCTCTACCTTTCCACTTGCTCGCCATCCTTATCCCAAGTGCCCTACTAGGCTTGTCGTTCACACCTCTTGCCAAGATGTTGAGGTGGTTTCCCCTCCCCCGCCGCCCGCCGGGCCCCAACCACTAGCTAGTGTTCGCAGCTCGCTTCTCTTGGGCCCCTGAGCTGTCCTTTGGAAATTCCTTAGAGCCTCAAGAGCCTCAATTCTACGGCACCGCTCACTTTCAAACCACTCCCCCCCGCCCCCAACTCCATGCCTACCACTCAGCTCACTGCTCAAATGAGTTTCTCTCCAGTGCTTGGATCCACTACCCCACCAGCAAGGCAAGGAGTCGGGGCGGAGAAATAAGTGACTTGACATTCACGGCTGCAGCTCTGCTGAGGCTCATCGTTTAGTTTCACACACACACACCCCCCCCCGCCCACCACCACCAGTGCTTAGACATAACTTCCCCACTAACAAATGCCGGCAGCCAAGCTCTGTTGATCCCTGAGCTGACTTGGTTCAGTCCCTCTCTCTTCACAGCAACTGATCCTGGGGGCTTACACTCCCTTTCCACCCTGAATGCCTACCGCTAAGCATTCCCCTCATTGCGCCTCCCACCGGAGAACCCATCCTCCACAACCAATAGTGGACCCCAACTACCACCACTAACAAGGGCGTGCGGAAAAGTTCTCTTGGCCCCTGCATTAGCCTGGGAAGCGGATTCAAGTCCCAAGCCAACTACACCTCTGTGCTTGCACCCTACTTCATGCCAAATCTAGACCCGCTGCTTAATAGCGCCGCCCACAAAAGGTTAGACACCAAACCCCACTGACAGCAACTGCAAAAACTGGCCTGCTGTAGCCTTCCCGTTTGTGAAGCCTATAACCCTTGCACAAAAGAATAAGGACGGTGGTGGGGGGGTGAAGCAAAACAGTAGCTGACTTACTGACCTGAAGAGAGTGCAGCAAACAGAAGGCAGCCAACAGACGCAGCAGTGTCTGGGCTCTGCTTCGGCCTTTTGTGGGCCTTGTTGGAAGTCGTGGAGGCTTTCTGGGGACCCCCGAGGAACTAGACGGCACTTGCTGCTAGCAGGAAGGGAGAGCGAGGCAAGGACTACTGCAGGAGGCCTTGACTTAACTTCTCCTGGGAAGTTCTAGCCAGGTGTGGCTGGGCTAACGAGCTCTCTGGGCTGCCCTGGTCAGGAGGAGTTGGGGGCTTTGGAGTCAGGTGGCTCCTGATTGGGTGGGTCGAGCGACCTGTGACTCACTGCTAGGCAGAGGCCTATATAAGAGCCAGGGCTAGAGCACGGCTCCCAGAGTGCAGCGAACAGATGCAGTTTGCAGCAGTTTGCACAGAAGAGCGCCAGAAGGCACCTCTATTTTCCACAGTGGTGTCTCCTTCCCCAGGCATGGTCATGACACGCCGCAGAGCACGTGCCCCAGTGGCTGTTGGAGGTGCTGCATCGGCTGTGTCTGAGGCTTCAACCCAGACGGACCCTCTGGCAGCAGCTGCAGCTCTACAGGTGTCAGGCTGCAGGGAGTGCCTGGGGCCTCTCCGTGGGGCCTGGCTGGAGCGCTCTCCTGCCGAAGGTGTGCTGGGCTTGATCAGATGTCTCGCCAGGTAAAGGAGCTAGGCGAGGAAGTCGGGAGGCTGCGTAGCATCTGAGAAGATGAGCAGGAGATTGACAGGGTATTCCCGGAGACTGCGCAGCTCCGGGAGTCCCCACCGCCCCACTGCAGCGGAGCTGCCGGAGGGCTCTGTACCGTGTGCAACGCTATAGCATAACGCTGTTGAAGAGGGCTGGAAACTGGTCACCTCTCGTAGAAGGAGAAAGGCTCTTGCTCCTCCTCGGGATTTGCCTGTGAAGAGCAAGTTTAGCGCCCTCCAAGCTGAGGAGGAGCTGGGCATGGCTCCCAGGGAGGCAACTGGCCTGACAGACCATGTACCATGCAGGAACAGCCGGAAGAAGCGGCGAGTGATTGTTGTGGGTGACGGCCTGCGGCAGGGGACAAAGGCACCTGTCTGCCGACCTGACTTCCTGTCCAGAGAGGTTTGCTGCCTGCCAGCGGCGCCAAGAACAGATGTCCTGGAAAGACTGCCAAGGCTTGTCCATGCATCGGACTACTACCCTCTGCTGCTCTTCCAGGTGGGCGCTAACGACACGAAAGGCAAATTGGAAGCCATCCAACAGGACTTCAGAGCCCTGGGAATGGTGGTCAAGGGTCTGGGAGCCCAGGTCGTTTTCTCCTCGGTCCTGCGTGTGAGGGAGAAGGACGGGAAGAGGAGTAGACGAGTTTTCCAAGTTAACAGCTGGCTGCGCCGCTGCTGTTGGCAACAGGGCTTTGGTGTCTATGGCCACGGAACCGTGTTTGAAGAGCGACAACTGATGGGGAGAGATGGGATCCACCCCACGAAGCGGGGCACTCGCGTCTTTGCCAACACGCAAGCTTGGCCGGCCTGGTGAGGAGGCCCTTAACCTCGGAAAGATGCGGGAAGGGGAGCGGTATAGTGGCAGGGGAGTCAGTAGAACGCCACTCAAGTCAGGATGCCTCCAGCGGCTGCATACAGCCGGGAGAGACGCCACGGCACATGGCTATGGAGGCTCCTCTTGCACCTCTCCTGGGAAGCTTGCATGCTTGACCGGCTCTCTGAAATGCCTGTATACCAATGCGCGCAGCACGGGGAATAAGCAGAAAGAGTTAGAGCTCTGTGTGCGGTCGCAAGGCCACGATCTCGTTGCAGTTCCAGAGACATGGTGGGATAGTTCACGTGCCTGGAATGCTGTCATGGATGGATTTTTTATGCACTTCCATTTCTGAACCTTTCCGCTCCTGCCCGGCTCACTCCTGAAGAGCAGATCACAGTGATCAAGCTTTTCACTTATCACAGTAAGGTTTTGAGATTTCTTTTTTTTAAACTCATCTCACGGTAAAAACAGCAGAAGTTTTTTAAAGTGCAAATGCCTTGCAGATGGTCTCTGTATTCTGACGTAGCTCTGTAGCTACACCTAGTACAAGGAGTACCTAGTACACGTACAAGGAGCCAGAAAGCACAAATCTAGGGATTTCCACAGACAAAAGTTCTCTCTCTCCCCCCCCCCCACCCCCCCACTCCCATAAATTGTCACCAGATAAGTCGCATTTTGTACAGATAGAGTGCATTCACCTGCTCACGCTCCTGACTTCGCGCCTCGGTCTTTTCTGCCCAACAATCTGCTGACACCGTGCATTAACTCAGCTAACTCTCTTGTAAGATCTCTCTTGGGTGTAATCCCAGCCACAAACTTGAGCTACATCCACTTAGAAAAACATAGAAGCAGGCCTGAAATAGTCCTACTGATACCTTAGTAGCTCAGTTAATCTCTACAGCTTCCTATTGCGTATATGTGTCTAACAAGCGTTCAGCTGACAAACCTAGCTAAACTTGCTTAGAGAGAAGGATCTATTGTAAATTTACATGGCTTAGGCGATGTAACAGTTTAGCCAGTACGGTCCAGCAAATGTGTCTATTCAAAACCTCCGCTAATGAGGGCTCACGGCAATGTTACCTTGGCTGCGCAGCCCCTTCACCTCTCATCCCTCTACCTTTCCACTTGCTCGCCATCCTTATCCCAAGTGCCCTACTAGGCTTGTCGTTCACACCTCTTGCCAAGGTGTTGAGGTGGTTTCCCCTCCCCCGCCGCCCGCCGGGCCCCAACCACTAGCTAGTGTTCGCAGCTCGCTTCTCTTGGGCCCCTGAGCTGTCCTTTGGAAATTCCTTAGAGCCTCAAGAGCCTCAATTCTACGGCACCGCTCACTTTCAAACCACTCCCCCCCGCCCCCAACTCCATGCCTACCACTCAGCTCACTGCTCAAATGAGTTTCTCTCCAGTGCTTGGATCCACTACCCCACCAGCAAGGCAAGGAGTCGGGGCGGAGAAATAAGTGACTTGACATTCACGGCTGCAGCTCTGCTGAGGCTCATCGTTTAGTTTCACACACACACCCCCCCTCCCCGCCCACCACCACCAGTGCTTAGACGTAACTTCCCCACTAACAAATGCGGGCAGCCAAGCTCTGTTGATCCCTGAGCTGACTTGGTTCAGTCCCTCTCTCTTCACAGCAACTGATCCTGGGGGCTTACACTCCCTTTCCACCCTGAATGCCTACCGCTAAGCATTCCCCTCATTGCGCCTCCCACCGGAGAACCCATCCTCCACAACCAATAGTGGACCCCAACTACCACCACTAACAAGGGCGTGCGGAAAAGTTCTCTTGGCCCCTGCATTAGCCTGGGAAGCGGATTCAAGTCCCAAGCCAACTACACCTCTGTGCTTGCACCCTACTTCATGCCAAATCTAGACCCGCTGCTTAATAGCGCCGCCCACAAAAGGTTAGACACCAAACCCCACTGACAGCAACTGCAAAAACTGGCCTGCTGTAGCCTTCCCGTTTGTGAAGCCTATAACCCTTGCACAAAAGAATAAGGACGGTGGTGGGGGTGAAGCAAAACAGTAGCTGACTTACTGACCTGAAGAGAGTGCAGCAAACAGAAGGCAGCCAACAGACGCAGCAGTGTCTGGGCTCTGCTTCGGCCTTTTGTGGGCCTTGTTGGAAGTCGTGGAGGCTTTCTGGGGACCCCCGAGGAACTAGACGGCACTTGCTGCTAGCAGGAAGGGAGAGCGAGGCAAGGACTACTGCAGGAGGCCTTGACTTAACTTCTCCTGGGAAGTTCTAGCCAGGTGTGGCTGGGCTAACGAGCTCTCTGGGCTGCCCTGGTCAGGAGGAGTTGGGGGCTTTGGAGTCAGGTGGCTCCTGATTGGGTGGGTCGAGCGACTTGTGACTCACTGCTAGGCAGAGGCCTATATAAGAGCCAGGGCTAGAGCACGGCTCCCAGAGTGCAGCGAACAGATGCAGTTTGCAGCAGTTTGCACAGAAGAGCGCCAGAAGGCACCTCTATTTTCCACAGTGGTGTCTCCTTCCCCAGGCATGGTCATGACACGCCGCAGAGCACGTGCCCCAGTGGCTGTTGGAGGTGCTGCATCGGCTGTGTCTGAGGCTTCAACCCAGACGGACCCTCTGGCAGCAGCTG
Organism: Struthio camelus; assembly: GCF_040807025.1. NCBI lineage: Eukaryota > Metazoa > Chordata > Aves > Struthioniformes > Struthionidae > Struthio > Struthio camelus. The sequence goes on along the minus strand of NC_090982.1, from coordinate 2,898,803 downwards.
CAGCTCTACAGGTGTCAGGCTGCAGGGAGTGCCTGGGGCCTCTCCGTGGGGCCTGGCTGGAGCGCTCTCCTGCCGAAGGTGTGCTGGGCTTGATCAGATGTATCGCCAGGTAAAGGAGCTAGGCGAGGAAGTCGGGAGGCTGCGTAGCATCTGAGAAGATGAGCAGGAGATTGACAGGGTATTCCCGGAGACTGCGCAGCTCCGGGAGTCCCCACCGCCCCACTGCAGCGGAGCTGCCGGAGGGCTCTGTACCGTGTGCAACGCTATAGCATAACGCTGTTGAAGAGGGCTGGAAACTGGTCACCTCTCGTAGAAGGAGAAAGGCTCTTGCTCCTCCTCGGGATTTGCCTGTGAAGAGCAAGTTTAGCGCCCTCCAAGCTGAGGAGGAGCTGGGCATGGCTCCCAGGGAGGCAACTGGCCTGACAGACCATGTACCATGCAGGAACAGCCGGAAGAAGCGGCGAGTGATTGTTGTGGGTGACGGCCTGCGGCAGGGGACAAAGGCACCTGTCTGCCGACCTGACTTCCTGTCCAGAGAGGTTTGCTGCCTGCCAGCGGCGCCAAGAACAGATGTCCTGGAAAGACTGCCAAGGCTTGTCCATGCATCGGACTACTACCCTCTGCTGCTCTTCCAGGTGGGCGCTAACGACACGAAAGGCAAATTGGAAGCCATCCAACAGGACTTCAGAGCCCTGGGAATGGTGGTCAAGGGTCTGGGAGCCCAGGTCGTTTTCTCCTCGGTCCTGCGTGTGAGGGAGAAGGACGGGAAGAGGAGTAGACGAGTTTTCCAAGTTAACAGCTGGCTGCGCCGCTGCTGTTGGCAACAGGGCTTTGGTGTCTATGGCCACGGAACCGTGTTTGAAGAGCGACAACTGATGGGGAGAGATGGGATCCACCCCACGAAGCGGGGCACTCGCGTCTTTGCCAACACGCAAGCTTGGCCGGCCTGGTGAGGAGGCCCTTAACCTCGGAAAGATGCGGGAAGGGGAGTGGTATAGTGGCAGGGGAGTCAGTAGAACGCCACTCAAGTCAGGATGCCTCCAGCGGCTGCATACAGCCGGGAGAGACGCCACGGCACATGGCTATGGAGGCTCCTCTTGCACCTCTCCTGGGAAGCTTGCATGCTTGACCGGCTCTCTGAAATGCCTGTATACCAATGCGCGCAGCACGGGGAATAAGCAGAAAGAGTTAGAGCTCTGTGTGCGGTCACAAGGCCACGATCTCGTTGCAGTTCCAGAGACATGGTGGGATAGTTCACGTGCCTGGAATGCTGTCATGGATGGATTTTTTATGCACTTCCATTTCTGAACCTTTCCGCTCCTGCCCGGCTCACTCCTGAAGAGCAGATCACAGTGATCAAGCTTTTCACTTATCACAGTAAGGTTTTGAGATTTCTTTTTTTTAAACTCATCTCACGGTAAAAACAGCAGAAGTTTTTAAAAGTGCAAATGCCTTGCAGATGGTCTCTGTATTCTGACGTAGCTCTGTAGCTACACCTAGTACAAGGAGTACCTAGTACACGTACAAGGAGCCAGAAAGCACAAATCTAGGGATTTCCACAGACAAAAGTTCTCTCTCTCCCCCCCCCCCACCCCCCCACTCCCATAAATTGTCACCAGATAAGTCGCATTTTGTACAGATAGAGTGCATTCACCTGCTCACGCTCCTGACTTCGCGCCTCGGTCTTTTCTGCCCAACAATCTGCTGACACCGTGCATTAACTCAGCTAACTCTCTTGTAAGATCTCTCTTGGGTGTAATCCCAGCCACAAACTTGAGCTACATCCACTTAGAAAAACATAGAAGCAGGCCTGAAATAGTCCTACTGATACCTTAGTAGCTCAGTTAATCTCTACAGCTTCCTATTGCGTATATGTGTCTAACAAGCGTTCAGCTGACAAACCTAGCTAAACTTGCTTAGAGAGAAGGATCTATTGTAAATTTACATGGCTTAGGCGATGTAACAGTTTAGCCAGTACGGTCCAGCAAATGTGTCTATTCAAAACCTCCGCTAATGAGGGCTCACGGCAATGTTACCTTGGCTGCGCAGCCCCTTCACCTCTCATCCCTCTACCTTTCCACTTGCTCGCCATCCTTATCCCAAGTGCCCTACTAGGCTTGTCGTTCACACCTCTTGCCAAGATGTTGAGGTGGTTTCCCCTCCCCCGCCGCCCGCCGGGCCCCAACCACTAGCTAGTGTTCGCAGCTCGCTTCTCTTGGGCCCCTGAGCTGTCCTTTGGAAATTCCTTAGAGCCTCAAGAGCCTCAATTCTACGGCACCGCTCACTTTCAAACCACTCCCCCCCGCCCCCAACTCCATGCCTACCACTCAGCTCACTGCTCAAATGAGTTTCTCTCCAGTGCTTGGATCCACTACCCCACCAGCAAGGCAAGGAGTCGGGGCGGAGAAATAAGTGACTTGACATTCACGGCTGCAGCTCTGCTGAGGCTCATCGTTTAGTTTCACACACACACACCCCCCCCCGCCCACCACCACCAGTGCTTAGACATAACTTCCCCACTAACAAATGCCGGCAGCCAAGCTCTGTTGATCCCTGAGCTGACTTGGTTCAGTCCCTCTCTCTTCACAGCAACTGATCCTGGGGGCTTACACTCCCTTTCCACCCTGAATGCCTACCGCTAAGCATTCCCCTCATTGCGCCTCCCACCGGAGAACCCATCCTCCACAACCAATAGTGGACCCCAACTACCACCACTAACAAGGGCGTGCGGAAAAGTTCTCTTGGCCCCTGCATTAGCCTGGGAAGCGGATTCAAGTCCCAAGCCAACTACACCTCTGTGCTTGCACCCTACTTCATGCCAAATCTAGACCCGCTGCTTAATAGCGCCGCCCACAAAAGGTTAGACACCAAACCCCACTGACAGCAACTGCAAAAACTGGCCTGCTGTAGCCTTCCCGTTTGTGAAGCCTATAACCCTTGCACAAAAGAATAAGGACGGTGGTGGGGGGGTGAAGCAAAACAGTAGCTGACTTACTGACCTGAAGAGAGTGCAGCAAACAGAAGGCAGCCAACAGACGCAGCAGTGTCTGGGCTCTGCTTCGGCCTTTTGTGGGCCTTGTTGGAAGTCGTGGAGGCTTTCTGGGGACCCCCGAGGAACTAGACGGCACTTGCTGCTAGCAGGAAGGGAGAGCGAGGCAAGGACTACTGCAGGAGGCCTTGACTTAACTTCTCCTGGGAAGTTCTAGCCAGGTGTGGCTGGGCTAACGAGCTCTCTGGGCTGCCCTGGTCAGGAGGAGTTGGGGGCTTTGGAGTCAGGTGGCTCCTGATTGGGTGGGTCGAGCGACCTGTGACTCACTGCTAGGCAGAGGCCTATATAAGAGCCAGGGCTAGAGCACGGCTCCCAGAGTGCAGCGAACAGATGCAGTTTGCAGCAGTTTGCACAGAAGAGCGCCAGAAGGCACCTCTATTTTCCACAGTGGTGTCTCCTTCCCCAGGCATGGTCATGACACGCCGCAGAGCACGTGCCCCAGTGGCTGTTGGAGGTGCTGCATCGGCTGTGTCTGAGGCTTCAACCCAGACGGACCCTCTGGCAGCAGCTGCAGCTCTACAGGTGTCAGGCTGCAGGGAGTGCCTGGGGCCTCTCCGTGGGGCCTGGCTGGAGCGCTCTCCTGCCGAAGGTGTGCTGGGCTTGATCAGATGTCTCGCCAGGTAAAGGAGCTAGGCGAGGAAGTCGGGAGGCTGCGTAGCATCTGAGAAGATGAGCAGGAGATTGACAGGGTATTCCCGGAGACTGCGCAGCTCCGGGAGTCCCCACCGCCCCACTGCAGCGGAGCTGCCGGAGGGCTCTGTACCGTGTGCAACGCTATAGCATAACGCTGTTGAAGAGGGCTGGAAACTGGTCACCTCTCGTAGAAGGAGAAAGGCTCTTGCTCCTCCTCGGGATTTGCCTGTGAAGAGCAAGTTTAGCGCCCTCCAAGCTGAGGAGGAGCTGGGCATGGCTCCCAGGGAGGCAACTGGCCTGACAGACCATGTACCATGCAGGAACAGCCGGAAGAAGCGGCGAGTGATTGTTGTGGGTGACGGCCTGCGGCAGGGGACAAAGGCACCTGTCTGCCGACCTGACTTCCTGTCCAGAGAGGTTTGCTGCCTGCCAGCGGCGCCAAGAACAGATGTCCTGGAAAGACTGCCAAGGCTTGTCCATGCATCGGACTACTACCCTCTGCTGCTCTTCCAGGTGGGCGCTAACGACACGAAAGGCAAATTGGAAGCCATCCAACAGGACTTCAGAGCCCTGGGAATGGTGGTCAAGGGTCTGGGAGCCCAGGTCGTTTTCTCCTCGGTCCTGCGTGTGAGGGAGAAGGACGGGAAGAGGAGTAGACGAGTTTTCCAAGTTAACAGCTGGCTGCGCCGCTGCTGTTGGCAACAGGGCTTTGGTGTCTATGGCCACGGAACCGTGTTTGAAGAGCGACAACTGATGGGGAGAGATGGGATCCACCCCACGAAGCGGGGCACTCGCGTCTTTGCCAACACGCAAGCTTGGCCGGCCTGGTGAGGAGGCCCTTAACCTCGGAAAGATGCGGGAAGGGGAGCGGTATAGTGGCAGGGGAGTCAGTAGAACGCCACTCAAGTCAGGATGCCTCCAGCGGCTGCATACAGCCGGGAGAGACGCCACGGCACATGGCTATGGAGGCTCCTCTTGCACCTCTCCTGGGAAGCTTGCATGCTTGACCGGCTCTCTGAAATGCCTGTATACCAATGCGCGCAGCACGGGGAATAAGCAGAAAGAGTTAGAGCTCTGTGTGCGGTCACAAGGCCACGATCTCGTTGCAGTTCCAGAGACATGGTGGGATAGTTCACGTGCCTGGAATGCTGTCATGGATGGATTTTTTATGCACTTCCATTTCTGAACCTTTCCGCTCCTGCCCGGCTCACTCCTGAAGAGCAGATCACAGTGATCAAGCTTTTCACTTATCACAGTAAGGTTTTGAGATTTCTTTTTTTTAAACTCATCTCACGGTAAAAACAGCAGAAGTTTTTAAAAGTGCAAATGCCTTGCAGATGGTCTCTGTATTCTGACGTAGCTCTGTAGCTACACCTAGTACAAGGAGTACCTAGTACACGTACAAGGAGCCAGAAAGCACAAATCTAGGGATTTCCACAGACAAAAGTTCTCTCTCTCCCCCCCCACCCCCCCACTCCCATAAATTGTCACCAGATAAGTCGCATTTTGTACAGATAGAGTGCATTCACCTGCTCACGCTCCTGACTTCGCGCCTCGGTCTTTTCTGCCCAACAATCTGCTGACACCGTGCATTAACTCAGCTAACTCTCTTGTAAGATCTCTCTTGGGTGTAATCCCAGCCACAAACTTGAGCTACATCCACTTAGAAAAACATAGAAGCAGGCCTGAAATAGTCCTACTGATACCTTAGTAGCTCAGTTAATCTCTACAGCTTCCTATTGCGTATATGTGTCTAACAAGCGTTCAGCTGACAAACCTAGCTAAACTTGCTTAGAGAGAAGGATCTATTGTAAATTTACATGGCTTAGGCGATGTAACAGTTTAGCCAGTACGGTCCAGCAAATGTGTCTATTCAAAACCTCCGCTAATGAGGGCTCACGGCAATGTTACCTTGGCTGCGCAGCCCCTTCACCTCTCATCCCTCTACCTTTCCACTTGCTCGCCATCCTTATCCCAAGTGCCCTACTAGGCTTGTCGTTCACACCTCTTGCCAAGATGTTGAGGTGGTTTCCCCTCCCCCGCCCCCCCCCCGGGCCCCAACCACTAGCTAGTGTTCGCAGCTCGCTTCTCTTGGGCCCCTGAGCTGTCCTTTGGAAATTCCTTAGAGCCTCAAGAGCCTCAATTCTACGGCACCGCTCACTTTCAAACCACTCCCCCCCGCCCCCAACTCCATGCCTACCACTCAGCTCACTGCTCAAATGAGTTTCTCTCCAGTGCTTGGATCCACTACCCCACCAGCAAGGCAAGGAGTCGGGGCGGAGAAATAAGTGACTTGACATTCACGGCTGCAGCTCTGCTGAGGCTCATCGTTTAGTTTCACACACACACCCCCCCTCCCCGCCCACCACCACCAGTGCTTAGACGTAACTTCCCCACTAACAAATGCCGGCAGCCAAGCTCTGTTGATCCCTGAGCTGACTTGGTTCAGTCCCTCTCTCTTCACAGCAACTGATCCTGGGGGCTTACACTCCCTTTCCACCCTGAATGCCTACCGCTAAGCATTCCCCTCATTGCGCCTCCCACCGGAGAACCCATCCTCCACAACCAATAGTGGACCCCAACTACCACCACTAACAAGGGCGTGCGGAAAAGTTCTCTTGGCCCCTGCATTAGCCTGGGAAGCGGATTCAAGTCCCAAGCCAACTACACCTCTGTGCTTGCACCCTACTTCATGCCAAATCTAGACCCGCTGCTTAATAGCGCCGCCCACAAAAGGTTAGACACCAAACCCCACTGACAGCAACTGCAAAAACTGGCCTGCTGTAGCCTTCCCGTTTGTGAAGCCTATAACCCTTGCACAAAAGAATAAGGACGGTGGTGGGGGTGAAGCAAAACAGTAGCTGACTTACTGACCTGAAGAGAGTGCAGCAAACAGAAGGCAGCCAACAGACGCAGCAGTGTCTGGGCTCTGCTTCGGCCTTTTGTGGGCCTTGTTGGAAGTCGTGGAGGCTTTCTGGGGACCCCCGAGGAACTAGACGGCACTTGCTGCTAGCAGGAAGGGAGAGCGAGGCAAGGACTACTGCAGGAGGCCTTGACTTAACTTCTCCTGGGAAGTTCTAGCCAGGTGTGGCTGGGCTAACGAGCTCTCTGGGCTGCCCTGGTCAGGAGGAGTTGGGGGCTTTGGAGTCAGGTGGCTCCTGATTGGGTGGGTCGAGCGACTTGTGACTCACTGCTAGGCAGAGGCCTATATAAGAGCCAGGGCTAGAGCACGGCTCCCAGAGTGCAGCGAACAGATGCAGTTTGCAGCAGTTTGCACAGAAGAGCGCCAGAAGGCACCTCTATTTTCCACAGTGGTGTCTCCTTCCCCAGGCATGGTCATGACACGCCGCAGAGCACGTGCCCCAGTGGCTGTTGGAGGTGCTGCATCGGCTGTGTCTGAGGCTTCAACCCAGACGGACCCTCTGGCAGCAGCTGCAGCTCTACAGGTGTCAGGCTGCAGGGAGTGCCTGGGGCCTCTCCGTGGGGCCTGGCTGGAGCGCTCTCCTGCCGAAGGTGTGCTGGGCTTGATCAGATGTATCGCCAGGTAAAGGAGCTAGGCGAGGAAGTCGGGAGGCTGCGTAGCATCTGAGAAGATGAGCAGGAGATTGACAGGGTATTCCCGGAGACTGCGCAGCTCCGGGAGTCCCCACCGCCCCACTGCAGCGGAGCTGCCGGAGGGCTCTGTACCGTGTGCAACGCTATAGCATAACGCTGTTGAAGAGGGCTGGAAACTGGTCACCTCTCGTAGAAGGAGAAAGGCTCTTGCTCCTCCTCGGGATTTGCCTGTGAAGAGCAAGTTTAGCGCCCTCCAAGCTGAGGAGGAGCTGGGCATGGCTCCCAGGGAGGCAACTGGCCTGACAGACCATGTACCATGCAGGAACAGCCGGAAGAAGCGGCGAGTGATTGTTGTGGGTGACGGCCTGCGGCAGGGGACAAAGGCACCTGTCTGCCGACCTGACTTCCTGTCCAGAGAGGTTTGCTGCCTGCCAGCGGCGCCAAGAACAGATGTCCTGGAAAGACTGCCAAGGCTTGTCCATGCATCGGACTACTACCCTCTGCTGCTCTTCCAGGTGGGCGCTAACGACACGAAAGGCAAATTGGAAGCCATCCAACAGGACTTCAGAGCCCTGGGAATGGTGGTCAAGGGTCTGGGAGCCCAGGTCGTTTTCTCCTCGGTCCTGCGTGTGAGGGAGAAGGACGGGAAGAGGAGTAGACGAGTTTTCCAAGTTAACAGCTGGCTGCGCCGCTGCTGTTGGCAACAGGGCTTTGGTGTCTATGGCCACGGAACCGTGTTTGAAGAGCGACAACTGATGGGGAGAGATGGGATCCACCCCACGAAGCGGGGCACTCGCGTCTTTGCCAACACGCAAGCTTGGCCGGCCTGGTGAGGAGGCCCTTAACCTCGGAAAGATGCGGGAAGGGGAGTGGTATAGTGGCAGGGGAGTCAGTAGAACGCCACTCAAGTCAGGATGCCTCCAGCGGCTGCATACAGCCGGGAGAGACGCCACGGCACATGGCTATGGAGGCTCCTCTTGCACCTCTCCTGGGAAGCTTGCATGCTTGACCGGCTCTCTGAAATGCCTGTATACCAATGCGCGCAGCACGGGGAATAAGCAGAAAGAGTTAGAGCTCTGTGTGCGGTCACAAGGCCACGATCTCGTTGCAGTTCCAGAGACATGGTGGGATAGTTCACGTGCCTGGAATGCTGTCATGGATGGATTTTTTATGCACTTCCATTTCTGAACCTTTCCGCTCCTGCCCGGCTCACTCCTGAAGAGCAGATCACAGTGATCAAGCTTTTCACTTATCACAGTAAGGTTTTGAGATTTCTTTTTTTTAAACTCATCTCACGGTAAAAACAGCAGAAGTTTTTTAAAGTGCAAATGCCTTGCAGATGGTCTCTGTATTCTGACGTAGCTCTGTAGCTACACCTAGTACAAGGAGTACCTAGTACACGTACAAGGAGCCAGAAAGCACAAATCTAGGGATTTCCACAGACAAAAGTTCTCTCTCTCCCCCCCCCCCACCCCCCCACTCCCATAAATTGTCACCAGATAAGTCGCATTTTGTACAGATAGAGTGCATTCACCTGCTCACGCTCCTGACTTCGCGCCTCGGTCTTTTCTGCCCAACAATCTGCTGACACCGTGCATTAACTCAGCTAACTCTCTTGTAAGATCTCTCTTGGGTGTAATCCCAGCCACAAACTTGAGCTACATCCACTTAGAAAAACATAGAAGCAGGCCTGAAATAGTCCTACTGATACCTTAGTAGCTCAGTTAATCTCTACAGCTTCCTATTGCGTATATGTGTCTAACAAGCGTTCAGCTGACAAACCTAGCTAAACTTGCTTAGAGAGAAGGATCTATTGTAAATTTACATGGCTTAGGCGATGTAACAGTTTAGCCAGTACGGTCCAGCAAATGTGTCTATTCAAAACCTCCGCTAATGAGGGCTCACGGCAATGTTACCTTGGCTGCGCAGCCCCTTCACCTCTCATCCCTCTACCTTTCCACTTGCTCGCCATCCTTATCCCAAGTGCCCTACTAGGCTTGTCGTTCACACCTCTTGCCAAGATGTTGAGGTGGTTTCCCCTCCCCCGCCGCCCGCCGGGCCCCAACCACTAGCTAGTGTTCGCAGCTCGCTTCTCTTGGGCCCCTGAGCTGTCCTTTGGAAATTCCTTAGAGCCTCAAGAGCCTCAATTCTACGGCACCGCTCACTTTCAAACCACTCCCCCCCGCCCCCAACTCCATGCCTACCACTCAGCTCACTGCTCAAATGAGTTTCTCTCCAGTGCTTGGATCCACTACCCCACCAGCAAGGCAAGGAGTCGGGGCGGAGAAATAAGTGACTTGACATTCACGGCTGCAGCTCTGCTGAGGCTCATCGTTTAGTTTCACACACACACCCCCCCCCCCGCCCACCACCACCAGTGCTTAGACATAACTTCCCCACTAACAAATGCCGGCAGCCAAGCTCTGTTGATCCCTGAGCTGACTTGGTTCAGTCCCTCTCTCTTCACAGCAACTGATCCTGGGGGCTTACACTCCCTTTCCACCCTGAATGCCTACCGCTAAGCATTCCCCTCATTGCGCCTCCCACCGGAGAACCCATCCTCCACAACCAATAGTGGACCCCAACTACCACCACTAACAAGGGCGTGCGGAAAAGTTCTCTTGGCCCCTGCATTAGCCTGGGAAGCGGATTCAAGTCCCAAGCCAACTACACCTCTGTGCTTGCACCCTACTTCATGCCAAATCTAGACCCGCTGCTTAATAGCGCCGCCCACAAAAGGTTAGACACCAAACCCCACTGACAGCAACTGCAAAAACTGGCCTGCTGTAGCCTTCCCGTTTGTGAAGCCTATAACCCTTGCACAAAAGAATAAGGACGGTGGTGGGGGGGTGAAGCAAAACAGTAGCTGACTTACTGACCTGAAGAGAGTGCAGCAAACAGAAGGCAGCCAACAGACGCAGCAGTGTCTGGGCTCTGCTTCGGCCTTTTGTGGGCCTTGTTGGAAGTCGTGGAGGCTTTCTGGGGACCCCCGAGGAACTAGACGGCACTTGCTGCTAGCAGGAAGGGAGAGCGAGGCAAGGACTACTGCAGGAGGCCTTGACTTAACTTCTCCTGGGAAGTTCTAGCCAGGTGTGGCTGGGCTAACGAGCTCTCTGGGCTGCCCTGGTCAGGAGGAGTTGGGGGCTTTGGAGTCAGGTGGCTCCTGATTGGGTGGGTCGAGCGACCTGTGACTCACTGCTAGGCAGAGGCCTATATAAGAGCCAGGGCTAGAGCACGGCTCCCAGAGTGCAGCGAACAGATGCAGTTTGCAGCAGTTTGCACAGAAGAGCGCCAGAAGGCACCTCTATTTTCCACAGTGGTGTCTCCTTCCCCAGGCATGGTCATGACACGCCGCAGAGCACGTGCCCCAGTGGCTGTTGGAGGTGCTGCATCGGCTGTGTCTGAGGCTTCAACCCAGACGGACCCTCTGGCAGCAGCTGCAGCTCTACAGGTGTCAGGCTGCAGGGAGTGCCTGGGGCCTCTCCGTGGGGCCTGGCTGGAGCGCTCTCCTGCCGAAGGTGTGCTGGGCTTGATCAGATGTATTGCCAGGTAAAGGAGCTAGGCGAGGAAGTCGGGAGGCTGCGTAGCATCTGAGAAGATGAGCAGGAGATTGACAGGGTATTCCCGGAGACTGCGCAGCTCCGGGAGTCCCCACCGCCCCACTGCAGCGGAGCTGCCGGAGGGCTCTGTACCGTGTGCAACGCTATAGCATAACGCTGTTGAAGAGGGCTGGAAACTGGTCACCTCTCGTAGAAGGAGAAAGGCTCTTGCTCCTCCTCGGGATTTGCCTGTGAAGAGCAAGTTTAGCGCCCTCCAAGCTGAGGAGGAGCTGGGCATGGCTCCCAGGGAGGCAACTGGCCTGACAGACCATGTACCATGCAGGAACAGCCGGAAGAAGCGGCGAGTGATTGTTGTGGGTGACGGCCTGTGGCAGGGGACAAAGGCACCTGTCTGCCGACCTGACTTCCTGTCCAGAGAGGTTTGCTGCCTGCCAGCGGCGCCAAGAACAGATGTCCTGGAAAGACTGCCAAGGCTTGTCCATGCATCGGACTACTACCCTCTGCTGCTCTTCCAGGTGGGCGCTAACGACACGAAAGGCAAATTGGAAGCCATCCAACAGGACTTCAGAGCCCTGGGAATGGTGGTCAAGGGTCTGGGAGCCCAGGTCGTTTTCTCCTCGGTCCTGCGTGTGAGGGAGAAGGACGGGAAGAGGAGTAGACGAGTTTTCCAAGTTAACAGCTGGCTGCGCCGCTGCTGTTGGCAACAGGGCTTTGGTGTCTATGGCCACGGAACCGTGTTTGAAGAGCGACAACTGATGGGGAGAGATGGGATCCACCCCACGAAGCGGGGCACTCGCGTCTTTGCCAACACGCAAGCTTGGCCGGCCTGGTGAGGAGGCCCTTAACCTCGGAAAGATGCGGGAAGGGGAGCGGTATAGTGGCAGGGGAGTCAGTAGAACGCCACTCAAGTCAGGATGCCTCCAGCGGCTGCATACAGCCGGGAGAGACGCCACGGCACATGGCTATGGAGGCTCCTCTTGCACCTCTCCTGGGAAGCTTGCATGCTTGACCGGCTCTCTGAAATGCCTGTATACCAATGCGCGCAGCACGGGGAATAAGCAGAAAGAGTTAGAGCTCTGTGTGCGGTCACAAGGCCACGATCTCGTTGCAGTTCCAGAGACATGGTGGGATAGTTCACGTGCCTGGAATGCTGTCATGGATGGATTTTTTATGCACTTCCATTTCTGAACCTTTCCGCTCCTGCCCGGCTCACTCCTGAAGAGCAGATCACAGTGATCAAGCTTTTCACTTATCACAGTAAGGTTTTGAGATTTCTTTTTTTTAAACTCATCTCACGGTAAAAACAGCAGAAGTTTTTTAAAGTGCAAATGCCTTGCAGATGGTCTCTGTATTCTGACGTAGCTCTGTAGCTACACCTAGTACAAGGAGTACCTAGTACACGTACAAGGAGCCAGAAAGCACAAATCTAGGGATTTCCACAGACAAAAGTTCTCTCTCTCCCCCCCCACCCCCCCACTCCCATAAATTGTCACCAGATAAGTCGCATTTTGTACAGATAGAGTGCATTCACCTGCTCACGCTCCTGACTTCGCGCCTCGGTCTTTTCTGCCCAACAATCTGCTGACACCGTGCATTAACTCAGCTAACTCTCTTGTAAGATCTCTCTTGGGTGTAATCCCAGCCACAAACTTGAGCTACATCCACTTAGAAAAACATAGAAGCAGGCCTGAAATAGTCCTACTGATACCTTAGTAGCTCAGTTAATCTCTACAGCTTCCTATTGCGTATATGTGTCTAACAAGCGTTCAGCTGACAAACCTAGCTAAACTTGCTTAGAGAGAAGGATCTATTGTAAATTTACATGGCTTAGGCGATGTAACAGTTTAGCCAGTACGGTCCAGCAAATGTGTCTATTCAAAACCTCCGCTAATGAGGGCTCACGGCAATGTTACCTTGGCTGCGCAGCCCCTTCACCTCTCATCCCTCTACCTTTCCACTTGCTCGCCATCCTTATCCCAAGTGCCCTACTAGGCTTGTCGTTCACACCTCTTGCCAAGGTGTTGAGGTGGTTTCCCCGCTGCCCGCCGGGCCCCAACCACTAGCTAGTGTTCGCAGCTCGCTTCTCTTGGGCCCCTGAGCTGTCCTTTGGAAATTCCTTAGAGCCTCAAGAGCCTCAATTCTACGGCACCGCTCACTTTCAAACCACTCCCCCCCGCCCCCAACTCCATGCCTACCACTCAGCTCACTGCTCAAATGAGTTTCTCTCCAGTGCTTGGATCCACTACCCCACCAGCAAGGCAAGGAGTCGGGGCGGAGAAATAAGTGACTTGACATTCACGGCTGCAGCTCTGCTGAGGCTCATCGTTTAGTTTCACACACACACCCCCCCTCCCCGCCCACCACCACCAGTGCTTAGACGTAACTTCCCCACTAACAAATGCCGGCAGCCAAGCTCTGTTGATCCCTGAGCTGACTTGGTTCAGTCCCTCTCTCTTCACAGCAACTGATCCTGGGGGCTTACACTCCCTTTCCACCCTGAATGCCTACCGCTAAGCATTCCCCTCATTGCGCCTCCCACCGGAGAACCCATCCTCCACAACCAATAGTGGACCCCAACTACCACCACTAACAAGGGCGTGCGGAAAAGTTCTCTTGGCCCCTGCATTAGCCTGGGAAGCGGATTCAAGTCCCAAGCCAACTACACCTCTGTGCTTGCACCCTACTTCATGCCAAATCTAGACCCGCTGCTTAATAGCGCCGCCCACAAAAGGTTAGACACCAAACCCCACTGACAGCAACTGCAAAAACTGGCCTGCTGTAGCCTTCCCGTTTGTGAAGCCTATAACCCTTGCACAAAAGAATAAGGACGGTGGTGGGGGGGTGAAGCAAAACAGTAGCTGACTTACTGACCTGAAGAGAGTGCAGCAAACAGAAGGCAGCCAACAGACGCAGCAGTGTCTGGGCTCTGCTTCGGCCTTTTGTGGGCCTTGTTGGAAGTCGTGGAGGCTTTCTGGGGACCCCCGAGGAACTAGACGGCACTTGCTGCTAGCAGGAAGGGAGAGCGAGGCAAGGACTACTGCAGGAGGCCTTGACTTAACTTCTCCTGGGAAGTTCTAGCCAGGTGTGGCTGGGCTAACGAGCTCTCTGGGCTGCCCTGGTCAGGAGGAGTTGGGGGCTTTGGAGTCAGGTGGCTCCTGATTGGGTGGGTCGAGCGACCTGTGACTCACTGCTAGGCAGAGGCCTATATAAGAGCCAGGGCTAGAGCACGGCTCCCAGAGTGCAGCGAACAGATGCAGTTTGCAGCAGTTTGCACAGAAGAGCGCCAGAAGGCACCTCTATTTTCCACAGTGGTGTCTCCTTCCCCAGGCATGGTCATGACACGCCGCAGAGCACGTGCCCCAGTGGCTGTTGGAGGTGCTGCATCGGCTGTGTCTGAGGCTTCAACCCAGACGGACCCTCTGGCAGCAGCTGCAGCTCTACAGGTGTCAGGCTGCAGGGAGTGCCTGGGGCCTCTCCGTGGGGCCTGGCTGGAGCGCTCTCCTGCCGAAGGTGTGCTGGGCTTGATCAGATGTATCGCCAGGTAAAGGAGCTAGGCGAGGAAGTCGGGAGGCTGCGTAGCATCTGAGAAGATGAGCAGGAGATTGACAGGGTATTCCCGGAGACTGCGCAGCTCCGGGAGTCCCCACCGCCCCACTGCAGCGGAGCTGCCGGAGGGCTCTGTACCGTGTGCAACGCTATAGCATAACGCTGTTGAAGAGGGCTGGAAACTGGTCACCTCTCGTAGAAGGAGAAAGGCTCTTGCTCCTCCTCGGGATTTGCCTGTGAAGAGCAAGTTTAGCGCCCTCCAAGCTGAGGAGGAGCTGGGCATGGCTCCCAGGGAGGCAACTGGCCTGACAGACCATGTACCATGCAGGAACAGCCGGAAGAAGCGGCGAGTGATTGTTGTGGGTGACGGCCTGCGGCAGGGGACAAAGGCACCTATCTGCCGACCTGACTTCCTGTCCAGAGAGGTTTGCTGCCTGCCAGCGGCGCCAAGAACAGATGTCCTGGAAAGACTGCCAAGGCTTGTCCATGCATCGGACTACTACCCTCTGCTGCTCTTCCAGGTGGGCGCTAACGACACGAAAGGCAAATTGGAAGCCATCCAACAGGACTTCAGAGCCCTGGGAATGGTGGTCAAGGGTCTGGGAGCCCAGGTCGTTTTCTCCTCGGTCCTGCGTGTGAGGGAGAAGGACGGGAAGAGGAGTAGACGAGTTTTCCAAGTTAACAGCTGGCTGCGCCGCTGCTGTTGGCAACAGGGCTTTGGTGTCTATGGCCACGGAACCGTGTTTGAAGAGCGACAACTGATGGGGAGAGATGGGATCCACCCCACGAAGCGGGGCACTCGCGTCTTTGCCAACACGCAAGCTTGGCCGGCCTGGTGAGGAGGCCCTTAACCTCGGAAAGATGCGGGAAGGGGAGCGGTATAGTGGCAGGGGAGTCAGTAGAACGCCACTCAAGTCAGGATGCCTCCAGCGGCTGCATACAGCCGGGAGAGACGCCACGGCACATGGCTATGGAGGCTCCTCTTGCACCTCTCCTGGGAAGCTTGCATGCTTGACCGGCTCTCTGAAATGCCTGTATACCAATGCGCGCAGCACGGGGAATAAGCAGAAAGAGTTAGAGCTCTGTGTGCGGTCACAAGGCCACGATCTCGTTGCAGTTCCAGAGACATGGTGGGATGATTCACGTGCCTGGAATGCTGTCATGGATGGATTTTTTATGCACTTCCATTTCTGAACCTTTCCGCTCCTGCCCGGCTCACTCCTGAAGAGCAGATCACAGTGATCAAGCTTTTCACTTATCACAGTAAGGTTTTGAGATTTCTTTTTTTTAAACTCATCTCACGGTAAAAACAGCAGAAGTTTTTTAAAGTGCAAATGCCTTGCAGATGGTCTCTGTATTCTGACGTAGCTCTGTAGCTACACCTAGTACAAGGAGTACCTAGTACACGTACAAGGAGCCAGAAAGCACAAATCTAGGGATTTCCACAGACAAAAGTTCTCTCTCTCCCCCCCCACCCCCCCACTCCCATAAATTGTCACCAGATAAGTCGCATTTTGTACAGATAGAGTGCATTCACCTGCTCACGCTCCTGACTTCGCGCCTCGGTCTTTTCTGCCCAACAATCTGCTGACACCGTGCATTAACTCAGCTAACTCTCTTGTAAGATCTCTCTTGGGTGTAATCCCAGCCACAAACTTGAGCTACATCCACTTAGAAAAACATAGAAGCAGGCCTGAAATAGTCCTACTGATACCTTAGTAGCTCAGTTAATCTCTACAGCTTCCTATTGCGTATATGTGTCTAA
Organism: Struthio camelus; assembly: GCF_040807025.1. Taxonomy (NCBI): domain Eukaryota; kingdom Metazoa; phylum Chordata; class Aves; order Struthioniformes; family Struthionidae; genus Struthio; species Struthio camelus. The sequence goes on along the minus strand of NC_090982.1, from coordinate 2,882,695 downwards.
CAAGCGTTCAGCTGACAAACCTAGCTAAACTTGCTTAGAGAGAAGGATCTATTGTAAATTTACATGGCTTAGGCGATGTAACAGTTTAGCCAGTACGGTCCAGCAAATGTGTCTATTCAAAACCTCCGCTAATGAGGGCTCACGGCAATGTTACCTTGGCTGCGCAGCCCCTTCACCTCTCATCCCTCTACCTTTCCACTTGCTCGCCATCCTTATCCCAAGTGCCCTACTAGGCTTGTCGTTCACACCTCTTGCCAAGATGTTGAGGTGGTTTCCCCTCCCCCGCCGCCCGCCGGGCCCCAACCACTAGCTAGTGTTCGCAGCTCGCTTCTCTTGGGCCCCTGAGCTGTCCTTTGGAAATTCCTTAGAGCCTCAAGAGCCTCAATTCTACGGCACCGCTCACTTTCAAACCACTCCCCCCCGCCCCCAACTCCATGCCTACCACTCAGCTCACTGCTCAAATGAGTTTCTCTCCAGTGCTTGGATCCACTACCCCACCAGCAAGGCAAGGAGTCGGGGCGGAGAAATAAGTGACTTGACATTCACGGCTGCAGCTCTGCTGAGGCTCATCGTTTAGTTTCACACACACACCCCCCCCTCCCCGCCCACCACCACCAGTGCTTAGACATAACTTCCCCACTAACAAATGCCGGCAGCCAAGCTCTGTTGATCCCTGAGCTGACTTGGTTCAGTCCCTCTCTCTTCACAGCAACTGATCCTGGGGGCTTACACTCCCTTTCCACCCTGAATGCCTACCGCTAAGCATTCCCCTCATTGCGCCTCCCACCGGAGAACCCATCCTCCACAACCAATAGTGGACCCCAACTACCACCACTAACAAGGGCGTGCGGAAAAGTTCTCTTGGCCCCTGCATTAGCCTGGGAAGCGGATTCAAGTCCCAAGCCAACTACACCTCTGTGCTTGCACCCTACTTCATGCCAAATCTAGACCCGCTGCTTAATAGCGCCGCCCACAAAAGGTTAGACACCAAACCCCACTGACAGCAACTGCAAAAACTGGCCTGCTGTAGCCTTCCCGTTTGTGAAGCCTATAACCCTTGCACAAAAGAATAAGGACGGTGGTGGGGGTGAAGCAAAACAGTAGCTGACTTACTGACCTGAAGAGAGTGCAGCAAACAGAAGGCAGCCAACAGACGCAGCAGTGTCTGGGCTCTGCTTCGGCCTTTTGTGGGCCTTGTTGGAAGTCGTGGAGGCTTTCTGGGGACCCCCGAGGAACTAGACGGCACTTGCTGCTAGCAGGAAGGGAGAGCGAGGCAAGGACTACTGCAGGAGGCCTTGACTTAACTTCTCCTGGGAAGTTCTAGCCAGGTGTGGCTGGGCTAACGAGCTCTCTGGGCTGCCCTGGTCAGGAGGAGTTGGGGGCTTTGGAGTCAGGTGGCTCCTGATTGGGTGGGTCGAGCGACTTGTGACTCACTGCTAGGCAGAGGCCTATATAAGAGCCAGGGCTAGAGCACGGCTCCCAGAGTGCAGCGAACAGATGCAGTTTGCAGCAGTTTGCACAGAAGAGCGCCAGAAGGCACCTCTATTTTCCACAGTGGTGTCTCCTTCCCCAGGCATGGTCATGACACGCCGCAGAGCACGTGCCCCAGTGGCTGTTGGAGGTGCTGCATCGGCTGTGTCTGAGGCTTCAACCCAGACGGACCCTCTGGCAGCAGCTGCAGCTCTACAGGTGTCAGGCTGCAGGGAGTGCCTGGGGCCTCTCCGTGGGGCCTGGCTGGAGCGCTCTCCTGCCGAAGGTGTGCTGGGCTTGATCAGATGTATCGCCAGGTAAAGGAGCTAGGCGAGGAAGTCGGGAGGCTGCGTAGCATCTGAGAAGATGAGCAGGAGATTGACAGGGTATTCCCGGAGACTGCGCAGCTCCGGGAGTCCCCACCGCCCCACTGCAGCGGAGCTGCCGGAGGGCTCTGTACCGTGTGCAACGCTATAGCATAACGCTGTTGAAGAGGGCTGGAAACTGGTCACCTCTCGTAGAAGGAGAAAGGCTCTTGCTCCTCCTCGGGATTTGCCTGTGAAGAGCAAGTTTAGCGCCCTCCAAGCTGAGGAGGAGCTGGGCATGGCTCCCAGGGAGGCAACTGGCCTGACAGACCATGTACCATGCAGGAACAGCCGGAAGAAGCGGCGAGTGATTGTTGTGGGTGACGGCCTGCGGCAGGGGACAAAGGCACCTGTCTGCCGACCTGACTTCCTGTCCAGAGAGGTTTGCTGCCTGCCAGCGGCGCCAAGAACAGATGTCCTGGAAAGACTGCCAAGGCTTGTCCATGCATCGGACTACTACCCTCTGCTGCTCTTCCAGGTGGGCGCTAACGACACGAAAGGCAAATTGGAAGCCATCCAACAGGACTTCAGAGCCCTGGGAATGGTGGTCAAGGGTCTGGGAGCCCAGGTCGTTTTCTCCTCGGTCCTGCGGGTGAGGGAGAAGGACGGGAAGAGGAGTAGACGAGTTTTCCAAGTTAACAGCTGGCTGCGCCGCTGCTGTTGGCAACAGGGCTTTGGTGTCTATGGCCACGGAACCGTGTTTGAAGAGCGACAACTGATGGGGAGAGATGGGATCCACCCCACGAAGCGGGGCACTCGCGTCTTTGCCAACACGCAAGCTTGGCCGGCCTGGTGAGGAGGCCCTTAACCTTGGAAAGATGCGGGAAGGGGAGCGGTATAGTGGCAGGGGAGTCAGTAGAACGCCACTCAAGTCAGGATGCCTCCAGCGGCTGCATACAGCCGGGAGAGACGCCACGGCACATGGCTATGGAGGCTCCTCTTGCACCTCTCCTGGGAAGCTTGCATGCTTGACCGGCTCTCTGAAATGCCTGTATACCAATGCGCGCAGCACGGGGAATAAGCAGAAAGAGTTAGAGCTCTGTGTGCGGTCGCAAGGCCACGATCTCGTTGCAGTTCCAGAGACATGGTGGGATAGTTCACGTGCCTGGAATGCTGTCATGGATGGATTTTTTATGCACTTCCATTTCTGAACCTTTCCGCTCCTGCCCGGCTCACTCCTGAAGAGCAGATCACAGTGATCAAGCTTTTCACTTATCACAGTAAGGTTTTGAGATTTCTTTTTTTTAAACTCATCTCACGGTAAAAACAGCAGAAGTTTTTTAAAGTGCAAATGCCTTGCAGATGGTCTCTGTATTCTGACGTAGCTCTGTAGCTACACCTAGTACAAGGAGTACCTAGTACACGTACAAGGAGCCAGAAAGCACAAATCTAGGGATTTCCACAGACAAAAGTTCTCTCTCTCCCCCCCCCCACCCCCCCACTCCCATAAATTGTCACCAGATAAGTCGCATTTTGTACAGATAGAGTGCATTCACCTGCTCACGCTCCTGACTTCGCGCCTCGGTCTTTTCTGCCCAACAATCTGCTGACACCGTGCATTAACTCAGCTAACTCTCTTGTAAGATCTCTCTTGGGTGTAATCCCAGCCACAAACTTGAGCTACATCCACTTAGAAAAACATAGAAGCAGGCCTGAAATAGTCCTACTGATACCTTAGTAGCTCAGTTAATCTCTACAGCTTCCTATTGCGTATATGTGTCTAACAAGCGTTCAGCTGACAAACCTAGCTAAACTTGCTTAGAGAGAAGGATCTATTGTAAATTTACATGGCTTAGGCCATGTAACAGTTTAGCCAGTACGGTCCAGCAAATGTGTCTATTCAAAACCTCCGCTAATGAGGGCTCACGGCAATGTTACCTTGGCTGCGCAGCCCCTTCACCTCTCATCCCTCTACCTTTCCACTTGCTCGCCATCCTTATCCCAAGTGCCCTACTAGGCTTGTCGTTCACACCTCTTGCCAAGGTGTTGAGGTGGTTTCCCCTCCCCCGCCGCCCGCCGGGCCCCAACCACTAGCTAGTGTTCGCAGCTCGCTTCTCTTGGGCCCCTGAGCTGTCCTTTGGAAATTCCTTAGAGCCTCAAGAGCCTCAATTCTACGGCACCGCTCACTTTCAAACCACTCCCCCCCGCCCCCAACTCCATGCCTACCACTCAGCTCACTGCTCAAATGAGTTTCTCTCCAGTGCTTGGATCCACTACCCCACCAGCAAGGCAAGGAGTCGGGGCGGAGAAATAAGTGACTTGACATTCACGGCTGCAGCTCTGCTGAGGCTCATCGTTTAGTTTCACACACACACACACCCCCCTCCCCGCCCACCACCACCAGTGCTTAGACATAACTTCCCCACTAACAAATGCCGGCAGCCAAGCTCTGTTGATCCCTGAGCTGACTTGGTTCAGTCCCTCTCTCTTCACAGCAACTGATCCTGGGGGCTTACACTCCCTTTCCACCCTGAATGCCTACCGCTAAGCATTCCCCTCATTGCGCCTCCCACCGGAGAACCCATCCTCCACAACCAATAGTGGACCCCAACTACCACCACTAACAAGGGCGTGCGGAAAAGTTCTCTTGGCCCCTGCATTAGCCTGGGAAGCGGATTCAAGTCCCAAGCCAACTACACCTCTGTGCTTGCACCCTACTTCATGCCAAATCTAGACCCGCTGCTTAATAGCGCCGCCCACAAAAGGTTAGACACCAAACCCCACTGACAGCAACTGCAAAAACTGGCCTGCTGTAGCCTTCCCGTTTGTGAAGCCTATAACCCTTGCACAAAAGAATAAGGACGGTGGTGGGGGTGAAGCAAAACAGTAGCTAACTTACTGACCTGAAGAGAGTGCAGCAAACAGAAGGCAGCCAACAGACGCAGCAGTGTCTGGGCTCTGCTTCGGCCTTTTGTGGGCCTTGTTGGAAGTCGTGGAGGCTTTCTGGGGACCCCCGAGGAACTAGACGGCACTTGCTGCTAGCAGGAAGGGAGAGCGAGGCAAGGACTACTGCAGGAGGCCTTGACTTAACTTCTCCTGGGAAGTTCTAGCCAGGTGTGGCTGGGCTAACGAGCTCTCTGGGCTGCCCTGGTCAGGAGGAGTTGGGGGCTTTGGAGTCAGGTGGCTCCTGATTGGGTGGGTCGAGCGACCTGTGACTCACTGCTAGGCAGAGGCCTATATAAGAGCCAGGGCTAGAGCACGGCTCCCAGAGTGCAGCGAACAGATGCAGTTTGCAGCAGTTTGCACAGAAGAGCGCCAGAAGGCACCTCTATTTTCCACAGTGGTGTCTCCTTCCCCAGGCATGGTCATGACACGCCGCAGAGCACGTGCCCCAGTGGCTGTTGGAGGTGCTGCATCGGCTGTGTCTGAGGCTTCAACCCAGACGGACCCTCTGGCAGCAGCTGCAGCTCTACAGGTGTCAGGCTGCAGGGAGTGCCTGGGGCCTCTCCGTGGGGCCTGGCTGGAGCGCTCTCCTGCCGAAGGTGTGCTGGGCTTGATCAGATGTATCGCCAGGTAAAGGAGCTAGGCGAGGAAGTCGGGAGGCTGCGTAGCATCTGAGAAGATGAGCAGGAGATTGACAGGGTATTCCCGGAGACTGCGCAGCTCCGGGAGTCCCCACCGCCCCACTGCAGCGGAGCTGCCGGAGGGCTCTGTACCGTGTGCAACGCTATAGCATAACGCTGTTGAAGAGGGCTGGAAACTGGTCACCTCTCGTAGAAGGAGAAAGGCTCTTGCTCCTCCTCGGGATTTGCCTGTGAAGAGCAAGTTTAGCGCCCTCCAAGCTGAGGAGGAGCTGGGCATGGCTCCCAGGGAGGCAACTGGCCTGACAGACCATGTACCATGCAGGAACAGCCGGAAGAAGCGGCGAGTGATTGTTGTGGGTGACGGCCTGCGGCAGGGGACAAAGGCACCTGTCTGCCGACCTGACTTCCTGTCCAGAGAGGTTTGCTGCCTGCCAGCGGCGCCAAGAACAGATGTCCTGGAAAGACTGCCAAGGCTTGTCCATGCATCGGACTACTACCCTCTGCTGCTCTTCCAGGTGGGCGCTAACGACACGAAAGGCAAATTGGAAGCCATCCAACAGGACTTCAGAGCCCTGGGAATGGTGGTCAAGGGTCTGGGAGCCCAGGTCGTTTTCTCCTCGGTCCTGCGGGTGAGGGAGAAGGACGGGAAGAGGAGTAGACGAGTTTTCCAAGTTAACAGCTGGCTGCGCCGCTGCTGTTGGCAACAGGGCTTTGGTGTCTATGGCCACGGAACCGTGTTTGAAGAGCGACAACTGATGGGGAGAGATGGGATCCACCCCACGAAGCGGGGCACTCGCGTCTTTGCCAACACGCAAGCTTGGCCGGCCTGGTGAGGAGGCCCTTAACCTCGGAAAGATGCGGGAAGGGGAGTGGTATAGTGGCAGGGGAGTCAGTAGAACGCCACTCAAGTCAGGATGCCTCCAGCGGCTGCATACAGCCGGGAGAGACGCCACGGCACATGGCTATGGAGGCTCCTCTTGCACCTCTCCTGGGAAGCTTGCATGCTTGACCGGCTCTCTGAAATGCCTGTATACCAATGCGCGCAGCACGGGGAATAAGCAGAAAGAGTTAGAGCTCTGTGTGCGGTCACAAGGCCACGATCTCGTTGCAGTTCCAGAGACATGGTGGGATAGTTCACGTGCCTGGAATGCTGTCATGGATGGATTTTTTATGCACTTCCATTTCTGAACCTTTCCGCTCCTGCCCGGCTCACTCCTGAAGAGCAGATCACAGTGATCAAGCTTTTCACTTATCACAGTAAGGTTTTGAGATTTCTTTTTTTTAAACTCATCTCACGGTAAAAACAGCAGAAGTTTTTTAAAGTGCAAATGCCTTGCAGATGGTCTCTGTATTCTGACGTAGCTCTGTAGCTACACCTAGTACAAGGAGTACCTAGTACACGTACAAGGAGCCAGAAAGCACAAATCTAGGGATTTCCACAGACAAAAGTTCTCTCTCTCCCCCCCCCCCACCCCCCCACTCCCATAAATTGTCACCAGATAAGTCGCATTTTGTACAGATAGAGTGCATTCACCTGCTCACGCTCCTGACTTCGCGCCTCGGTCTTTTCTGCCCAACAATCTGCTGACACCGTGCATTAACTCAGCTAACTCTCTTGTAAGATCTCTCTTGGGTGTAATCCCAGCCACAAACTTGAGCTACATCCACTTAGAAAAACATAGAAGCAGGCCTGAAATAGTCCTACTGATACCTTAGTAGCTCAGTTAATCTCTACAGCTTCCTATTGCGTATATGTGTCTAACAAGCGTTCAGCTGACAAACCTAGCTAAACTTGCTTAGAGAGAAGGATCTATTGTAAATTTACATGGCTTAGGCGATGTAACAGTTTAGCCAGTACGGTCCAGCAAATGTGTCTATTCAAAACCTCCGCTAATGAGGGCTCACGGCAATGTTACCTTGGCTGCGCAGCCCCTTCACCTCTCATCCCTCTACCTTTCCACTTGCTCGCCATCCTTATCCCAAGTGCCCTACTAGGCTTGTCGTTCACACCTCTTGCCAAGATGTTGAGGTGGTTTCCCCTCCCCCGCCGCCCGCCGGGCCCCAACCACTAGCTAGTGTTCGCAGCTCGCTTCTCTTGGGCCCCTGAGCTGTCCTTTGGAAATTCCTTAGAGCCTCAAGAGCCTCAATTCTACGGCACCGCTCACTTTCAAACCACTCCCCCCCGCCCCCAACTCCATGCCTACCACTCAGCTCACTGCTCAAATGAGTTTCTCTCCAGTGCTTGGATCCACTACCCCACCAGCAAGGCAAGGAGTCGGGGCGGAGAAATAAGTGACTTGACATTCACGGCTGCAGCTCTGCTGAGGCTCATCGTTTAGTTTCACACACACACACCCCCCCCCGCCCACCACCACCAGTGCTTAGACATAACTTCCCCACTAACAAATGCCGGCAGCCAAGCTCTGTTGATCCCTGAGCTGACTTGGTTCAGTCCCTCTCTCTTCACAGCAACTGATCCTGGGGGCTTACACTCCCTTTCCACCCTGAATGCCTACCGCTAAGCATTCCCCTCATTGCGCCTCCCACCGGAGAACCCATCCTCCACAACCAATAGTGGACCCCAACTACCACCACTAACAAGGGCGTGCGGAAAAGTTCTCTTGGCCCCTGCATTAGCCTGGGAAGCGGATTCAAGTCCCAAGCCAACTACACCTCTGTGCTTGCACCCTACTTCATGCCAAATCTAGACCCGCTGCTTAATAGCGCCGCCCACAAAAGGTTAGACACCAAACCCCACTGACAGCAACTGCAAAAACTGGCCTGCTGTAGCCTTCCCATTTGTGAAGCCTATAACCCTTGCACAAAAGAATAAGGACGGTGGTGGGGGGGTGAAGCAAAACAGTAGCTGACTTACTGACCTGAAGAGAGTGCAGCAAACAGAAGGCAGCCAACAGACGCAGCAGTGTCTGGGCTCTGCTTCGGCCTTTTGTGGGCCTTGTTGGAAGTCGTGGAGGCTTTCTGGGGACCCCCGAGGAACTAGACGGCACTTGCTGCTAGCAGGAAGGGAGAGCGAGGCAAGGACTACTGCAGGAGGCCTTGACTTAACTTCTCCTGGGAAGTTCTAGCCAGGTGTGGCTGGGCTAACGAGCTCTCTGGGCTGCCCTGGTCAGGAGGAGTTGGGGGCTTTGGAGTCAGGTGGCTCCTGATTGGGTGGGTCGAGCGACCTGTGACTCACTGCTAGGCAGAGGCCTATATAAGAGCCAGGGCTAGAGCACGGCTCCCAGAGTGCAGCGAACAGATGCAGTTTGCAGCAGTTTGCACAGAAGAGCGCCAGAAGGCACCTCTATTTTCCACAGTGGTGTCTCCTTCCCCAGGCATGGTCATGACACGCCACAGAGCACGTGCCCCAGTGGCTGTTGGAGGTGCTGCATCGGCTGTGTCTGAGGCTTCAACCCAGACGGACCCTCTGGCAGCAGCTGCAGCTCTACAGGTGTCAGGCTGCAGGGAGTGCCTGGGGCCTCTCCGTGGGGCCTGGCTGGAGCGCTCTCCTGCCGAAGGTGTGCTGGGCTTGATCAGATGTATTGCCAGGTAAAGGAGCTAGGCGAGGAAGTCGGGAGGCTGCGTAGCATCTGAGAAGATGAGCAGGAGATTGACAGGGTATTCCCGGAGACTGCGCAGCTCCGGGAGTCCCCACCGCCCCACTGCAGCGGAGCTGCCGGAGGGCTCTGTACCGTGTGCAACGCTATAGCATAACGCTGTTGAAGAGGGCTGGAAACTGGTCACCTCTCGTAGAAGGAGAAAGGCTCTTGCTCCTCCTCGGGATTTGCCTGTGAAGAGCAAGTTTAGCGCCCTCCAAGCTGAGGAGGAGCTGGGCATGGCTCCCAGGGAGGCAACTGGCCTGACAGACCATGTACCATGCAGGAACAGCCGGAAGAAGCGGCGAGTGATTGTTGTGGGTGACGGCCTGCGGCAGGGGACAAAGGCACCTGTCTGCCGACCTGACTTCCTGTCCAGAGAGGTTTGCTGCCTGCCAGCGGCGCCAAGAACAGATGTCCTGGAAAGACTGCCAAGGCTTGTCCATGCATCGGACTACTACCCTCTGCTGCTCTTCCAGGTGGGCGCTAACGACACGAAAGGCAAATTGGAAGCCATCCAACAGGACTTCAGAGCCCTGGGAATGGTGGTCAAGGGTCTGGGAGCCCAGGTCGTTTTCTCCTCGGTCCTGCGGGTGAGGGAGAAGGACGGGAAGAGGAGTAGACGAGTTTTCCAAGTTAACAGCTGGCTGCGCCGCTGCTGTTGGCAACAGGGCTTTGGTGTCTATGGCCACGGAACCGTGTTTGAAGAGCGACAACTGATGGGGAGAGATGGGATCCACCCCACGAAGCGGGGCACTCGCGTCTTTGCCAACACGCAAGCTTGGCCGGCCTGGTGAGGAGGCCCTTAACCTCGGAAAGATGCGGGAAGGGGAGTGGTATAGTGGCAGGGGAGTCAGTAGAACGCCACTCAAGTCAGGATGCCTCCAGCGGCTGCATACAGCCGGGAGAGACGCCACGGCACATGGCTATGGAGGCTCCTCTTGCACCTCTCCTGGGAAGCTTGCATGCTTGACCGGCTCTCTGAAATGCCTGTATACCAATGCGCGCAGCACGGGGAATAAGCAGAAAGAGTTAGAGCTCTGTGTGCGGTCACAAGGCCACGATCTCGTTGCAGTTCCAGAGACATGGTGGGATAGTTCACGTGCCTGGAATGCTGTCATGGATGGATTTTTTATGCACTTCCATTTCTGAACCTTTCCGCTCCTGCCCGGCTCACTCCTGAAGAGCAGATCACAGTGATCAAGCTTTTCACTTATCACAGTAAGGTTTTGAGATTTCTTTTTTTTAAACTCATCTCACGGTAAAAACAGCAGAAGTTTTTTAAAGTGCAAATGCCTTGCAGATGGTCTCTGTATTCTGACGTAGCTCTGTAGCTACACCTAGTACAAGGAGTACCTAGTACACGTACAAGGAGCCAGAAAGCACAAATCTAGGGATTTCCACAGACAAAAGTTCTCTCTCTCCCCCCCCACCCCCCCACTCCCATAAATTGTCACCAGATAAGTCGCATTTTGTACAGATAGAGTGCATTCACCTGCTCACGCTCCTGACTTCGCGCCTCGGTCTTTTCTGCCCAACAATCTGCTGACACCGTGCATTAACTCAGCTAACTCTCTTGTAAGATCTCTCTTGGGTGTAATCCCAGCCACAAACTTGAGCTACATCCACTTAGAAAAACATAGAAGCAGGCCTGAAATAGTCCTACTGATACCTTAGTAGCTCAGTTAATCTCTACAGCTTCCTATTGCGTATATGTGTCTAACAAGCGTTCAGCTGACAAACCTAGCTAAACTTGCTTAGAGAGAAGGATCTATTGTAAATTTACATGGCTTAGGCGATGTAACAGTTTAGCCAGTACGGTCCAGCAAATGTGTCTATTCAAAACCTCCGCTAATGAGGGCTCACGGCAATGTTACCTTGGCTGCGCAGCCCCTTCACCTCTCATCCCTCTACCTTTCCACTTGCTCGCCATCCTTATCCCAAGTGCCCTACTAGGCTTGTCGTTCACACCTCTTGCCAAGGTGTTGAGGTGGTTTCCCCGCTGCCCGCCGGGCCCCAACCACTAGCTAGTGTTCGCAGCTCGCTTCTCTTGGGCCCCTGAGCTGTCCTTTGGAAATTCCTTAGAGCCTCAAGAGCCTCAATTCTACGGCACCGCTCACTTTCAAACCACTCCCCCCCGCCCCCAACTCCATGCCTACCACTCAGCTCACTGCTCAAATGAGTTTCTCTCCAGTGCTTGGATCCACTACCCCACCAGCAAGGCAAGGAGTCGGGGCGGAGAAATAAGTGACTTGACATTCACGGCTGCAGCTCTGCTGAGGCTCATCGTTTAGTTTCACACACACACACCCCCCTCCCCGCCCACCACCACCAGTGCTTAGACATAACTTCCCCACTAACAAATGCCGGCAGCCAAGCTCTGTTGATCCCTGAGCTGACTTGGTTCAGTCCCTCTCTCTTCACAGCAACTGATCCTGGGGGCTTACACTCCCTTTCCACCCTGAATGCCTACCGCTAAGCATTCCCCTCATTGCGCCTCCCACCGGAGAACCCATCCTCCACAACCAATAGTGGACCCCAACTACCACCACTAACAAGGGCGTGCGGAAAAGTTCTCTTGGCCCCTGCATTAGCCTGGGAAGCGGATTCAAGTCCCAAGCCAACTACACCTCTGTGCTTGCACCCTACTTCATGCCAAATCTAGACCCGCTGCTTAATAGCGCCGCCCACAAAAGGTTAGACACCAAACCCCACTGACAGCAACTGCAAAAACTGGCCTGCTGTAGCCTTCCCGTTTGTGAAGCCTATAACCCTTGCACAAAAGAATAAGGACGGTGGTGGGGGTGAAGCAAAACAGTAGCTGACTTACTGACCTGAAGAGAGTGCAGCAAACAGAAGGCAGCCAACAGACGCAGCAGTGTCTGGGCTCTGCTTCGGCCTTTTGTGGGCCTTGTTGGAAGTCGTGGAGGCTTTCTGGGGACCCCCGAGGAACTAGACGGCACTTGCTGCTAGCAGGAAGGGAGAGCGAGGCAAGGACTACTGCAGGAGGCCTTGACTTAACTTCTCCTGGGAAGTTCTAGCCAGGTGTGGCTGGGCTAACGAGCTCTCTGGGCTGCCCTGGTCAGGAGGAGTTGGGGGCTTTGGAGTCAGGTGGCTCCTGATTGGGTGGGTCGAGCGACTTGTGACTCACTGCTAGGCAGAGGCCTATATAAGAGCCAGGGCTAGAGCACGGCTCCCAGAGTGCAGCGAACAGATGCAGTTTGCAGCAGTTTGCACAGAAGAGCGCCAGAAGGCACCTCTATTTTCCACAGTGGTGTCTCCTTCCCCAGGCATGGTCATGACACGCCGCAGAGCACGTGCCCCAGTGGCTGTTGGAGGTGCTGCATCGGCTGTGTCTGAGGCTTCAACCCAGACGGACCCTCTGGCAGCAGCTGCAGCTCTACAGGTGTCAGGCTGCAGGGAGTGCCTGGGGCCTCTCCGTGGGGCCTGGCTGGAGCGCTCTCCTGCCGAAGGTGTGCTGGGCTTGATCAGATGTATCGCCAGGTAAAGGAGCTAGGCGAGGAAGTCGGGAGGCTGCGTAGCATCTGAGAAGATGAGCAGGAGATTGACAGGGTATTTCCGGAGACTGCGCAGCTCCGGGAGTCCCCACCGCCCCACTGCAGCGGAGCTGCCGGAGGGCTCTGTACCGTGTGCAACGCTATAGCATAACGCTGTTGAAGAGGGCTGGAAACTGGTCACCTCTCGTAGAAGGAGAAAGGCTCTTGCTCCTCCTCGGGATTTGCCTGTGAAGAGCAAGTTTAGCGCCCTCCAAGCTGAGGAGGAGCTGGGCATGGCTCCCAGGGAGGCAACTGGCCTGACAGACCATGTACCATGCAGGAACAGCCGGAAGAAGCGGCGAGTGATTGTTGTGGGTGACGGCCTGCGGCAGGGGACAAAGGCACCTGTCTGCCGACCTGACTTCCTGTCCAGAGAGGTTTGCTGCCTGCCAGCGGCGCCAAGAACAGATGTCCTGGAAAGACTGCCAAGGCTTGTCCATGCATCGGACTACTACCCTCTGCTGCTCTTCCAGGTGGGCGCTAACGACACGAAAGGCAAATTGGAAGCCATCCAACAGGACTTCAGAGCCCTGGGAATGGTGGTCAAGGGTCTGGGAGCCCAGGTCGTTTTCTCCTCGGTCCTGCGGGTGAGGGAGAAGGACGGGAAGAGGAGTAGACGAGTTTTCCAAGTTAACAGCTGGCTGCGCCGCTGCTGTTGGCAACAGGGCTTTGGTGTCTATGGCCACGGAACCGTGTTTGAAGAGCGACAACTGATGGGGAGAGATGGGATCCACCCCACGAAGCGGGGCACTCGCGTCTTTGCCAACACGCAAGCTTGGCCGGCCTGGTGAGGAGGCCCTTAACCTCGGAAAGATGCGGGAAGGGGAGTGGTATAGTGGCAGGGGAGTCAGTAGAACGCCACTCAAGTCAGGATGCCTCCAGCGGCTGCATACAGCCGGGAGAGACGCCACGGCACATGGCTATGGAGGCTCCTCTTGCACCTCTCCTGGGAAGCTTGCATGCTTGACTGGCTCTCTGAAATGCCTGTATACCAATGCGCGCAGCACGGGGAATAAGCAGAAAGAGTTAGAGCTCTGTGTGCGGTCACAAGGCCACGATCTCGTTGCAGTTCCAGAGACATGGTGGGATAGTTCACGTGCCTGGAATGCTGTCATGGATGGATTTTTTATGCACTTCCATTTCTGAACCTTTCCGCTCCTGCCCGGCTCACTCCTGAAGAGCAGATCACAGTGATCAAGCTTTTCACTTATCACAGTAAGGTTTTGAGATTTCTTTTTTTTAAACTCATCTCACGGTAAAAACAGCAGAAGTTTTTTAAAGTGCAAATGCCTTGCAGATGGTCTCTGTATTCTGACGTAGCTCTGTAGCTACACCTAGTACAAGGAGTACCTAGTACACGTACAAGGAGCCAGAAAGCACAAATCTAGGGATTTCCACAGACAAAAGTTCTCTCTCTCCCCCCCCACCCCCCCACTCCCATAAATTGTCACCAGATAAGTCGCATTTTGTACAGATAGAGTGCATTCACCTGCTCACGCTCCTGACTTCGCGCCTCGGTCTTTTCTGCCCAACAATCTGCTGACACCGTGCATTAACTCAGCTAACTCTCTTGTAAGATCTCTCTTGGGTGTAATCCCAGCCACAAACTTGAGCTACATCCACTTAGAAAAACATAGAAGCAGGCCTGAAATAGTCCTACTGATACCTTAGTAGCTCAGTTAATCTCTACAGCTTCCTATTGCGTATATGTGTCTAACAAGCGTTCAGCTGACAAACCTAGCTAAACTTGCTTAGAGAGAAGGATCTATTGTAAATTTACATGGCTTAGGCGATGTAACAGTTTAGCCAGTACGGTCCAGCAAATGTGTCTATTCAAAACCTCCGCTAATGAGGGCTCACGGCAATGTTACCTTGGCTGCGCAGCCCCTTCACCTCTCATCCCTCTACCTTTCCACTTGCTCGCCATCCTTATCCCAAGTGCCCTACTAGGCTTGTCGTTCACACCTCTTGCCAAGATGTTGAGGTGGTTTCCCCTCCCCCGCCGCCCGCCGGGCCCCAACCACTAGCTAGTGTTCGCAGCTCGCTTCTCTTGGGCCCCTGAGCTGTCCTTTGGAAATTCCTTAGAGCCTCAAGAGCCTCAATTCTACGGCACCGCTCACTTTCAAACCACTCCCCCCCGCCCCCAACTCCATGCCTACCACTCAGCTCACTGCTCAAATGAGTTTCTCTCCAGTGCTTGGATCCACTACCCCACCAGCAAGGCAAGGAGTCGGGGCGGAGAAATAAGTGACTTGACATTCACGGCTGCAGCTCTGCTGAGGCTCATCGTTTAGTTTCACACACACCCCCCCCCCTCCCCGCCCACCACCACCAGTGCTTAGACATAACTTCCCCACTAACAAATGCCGGCAGCCAAGCTCTGTTGATCCCTGAGCTGACTTGGTTCAGTCCCTCTCTCTTCACAGCAACTGATCCTGGGGGCTTACACTCCCTTTCCACCCTGAATGCCTACCGCTAAGCATTCCCCTCATTGCGCCTCCCACCGGAGAACCCATCCTCCACAACCAATAGTGGACCCCAACTACCACCACTAACAAGGGCGTGCGGAAAAGTTCTCTTGGCCCCTGCATTAGCCTGGGAAGCGGATTCAAGTCCCAAGCCAACTACACCTCTGTGCTTGCACCCTACTTCATGCCAAATCTAGACCCGCTGCTTAATAGCGCCGCCCACAAAAGGTTAGACACCAAACCCCACTGACAGCAACTGCAAAAACTGGCCTGCTGTAGCCTTCCCGTTTGTGAAGCCTATAACCCTTGCACAAAAGAATAAGGACGGTGGTGGGGGTGAAGCAAAACAGTAGCTGACTTACTGACCTGAAGAGAGTGCAGCAAACAGAAGGCAGCCAACAGACGCAGCAGTGTCTGGGCTCTGCTTCGGCCTTTTGTGGGCCTTGTTGGAAGTCGTGGAGGCTTTCTGGGGACCCCCGAGGAACTAGACGGCACTTGCTGCTAGCAGGAAGGGAGAGCGAGGCAAGGACTACTGCAGGAGGCCTTGACTTAACTTCTCCTGGGAAGTTCTAGCCAGGTGTGGCTGGGCTAACGAGCTCTCTGGGCTGCCCTGGTCAGGAGGAGTTGGGGGCTTTGGAGTCAGGTGGCTCCTGATTGGGTGGGTCGAGCGACCTGTGACTCACTGCTAGGCAGAGGCCTATATAAGAGCCAGGGCTAGAGCACGGCTCCCAGAGTGCAGCGAACAGATGCAGTTTGCAGCAGTTTGCACAGAAGAGCGCCAGAAGGCACCTCTATTTTCCACAGTGGTGTCTCCTTCCCCAGGCATGGTCATGACACGCCGCAGAGCACGTGCCCCAGTGGCTGTTGGAGGTGCTGCATCGGCTGTGTCTGAGGCTTCAACCCAGACGGACCCTCTGGCAGCAGCTGCAGCTCTACAGGTGTCAGGCTGCAGGGAGTGCCTGGGGCCTCTCCGTGGGGCCTGGCTGGAGCGCTCTCCTGCCGAAGGTGTGCTGGGCTTGATCAGATGTATCGCCAGGTAAAGGAGCTAGGCGAGGAAGTCGGGAGGCTGCGTAGCATCTGAGAAGATGAGCAGGAGATTGACAGGGTATTCCCGGAGACTGCGCAGCTCCGGGAGTCCCCACCGCCCCACTGCAGCGGAGCTGCCGGAGGGCTCTGTACCGTGTGCAACGCTATAGCATAACGCTGTTGAAGAGGGCTGGAAACTGGTCACCTCTCGTAGAAGGAGAAAGGCTCTTGCTCCTCCTCGGGATTTGCCTGTGAAGAGCAAGTTTAGCGCCCTCCAAGCTGAGGAGGAGCTGGGCATGGCTCCCAGGGAGGCAACTGGCCTGACAGACCATGTACCATGCAGGAACAGCCGGAAGAAGCGGCGAGTGATTGTTGTGGGTGACGGCCTGCGGCAGGGGACAAAGGCACCTGTCTGCCGACCTGACTTCCTGTCCAGAGAGGTTTGCTGCCTGCCAGCGGCTCCAAGAACAGATGTCCTGGAAAGACTGCCAAGGCTTGTCCATGCATCGGACTACTACCCTCTGCTGCTCTTCCAGGTGGGCGCTAACGACACGAAAGGCAAATTGGAAGCCATCCAACAGGACTTCAGAGCCCTGGGAATGGTGGTCAAGGGTCTGGGAGCCCAGGTCGTTTTCTCCTCGGTCCTGCGTGTGAGGGAGAAGGACGGGAAGAGGAG
The DNA here is from genome assembly GCF_040807025.1 of Struthio camelus. Lineage (NCBI taxonomy): Eukaryota > Metazoa > Chordata > Aves > Struthioniformes > Struthionidae > Struthio > Struthio camelus. The sequence goes on along the minus strand of NC_090982.1, from coordinate 2,866,013 downwards.
TAGACGAGTTTTCCAAGTTAACAGCTGGCTGCGCCGCTGCTGTTGGCAACAGGGCTTTGGTGTCTATGACCACGGAACCGTGTTTGAAGAGCGACAACTGATGGGGAGAGATGGGATCCACCCCACGAAGCGGGGCACTTGCGTCTTTGCCAACACGCAAGCTTGGCCGGCCTGGTGAGGAGGCCCTTAACCTCGGAAAGATGCGGGAAGGGGAGCGGTATAGTGGCAGGGGAGTCAGTAGAACGCCACTCAAGTCAGGATGCCTCCAGCGGCTGCATACAGCCGGGAGAGACGCCACGGCACATGGCTATGGAGGCTCCTCTTGCACCTCTCCTGGGAAGCTTGCATGCTTGACCGGCTCTCTGAAATGCCTGTATACCAATGCGCGCAGCACGGGGAATAAGCAGAAAGAGTTAGAGCTCTGTGTGCGGTCGCAAGGCCACGATCTCGTTGCAGTTCCAGAGACATGGTGGGAGAGTTCACGTGCCTGGAATGCTGTCATGGATGGATTTTTTATGCACTTCCATTTCTGAACCTTTCCGCTCCTGCCCGGCTCACTCCTGAAGAGCAGATCACAGTGATCAAGCTTTTCACTTATCACAGTAAGGTTTTGAGATTTCTTTTTTTTAAACTCATCTCACGGTAAAAACAGCAGAAGTTTTTTAAAGTGCAAATGCCTTGCAGATGGTCTCTGTATTCTGACGTAGCTCTGTAGCTACACCTAGTACAAGGAGTACCTAGTACACGTACAAGGAGCCAGAAAGCACAAATCTAGGGATTTCCACAGACAAAAGTTCTCTCTCTCCCCCCCCACCCCCCCACTCCCATAAATTGTCACCAGATAAGTCGCATTTTGTACAGATAGAGTGCATTCACCTGCTCACGCTCCTGACTTCGCGCCTCGGTCTTTTCTGCCCAACAATCTGCTGACACCGTGCATTAACTCAGCTAACTCTCTTGTAAGATCTCTCTTGGGTGTAATCCCAGCCACAAACTTGAGCTACATCCACTTAGAAAAACATAGAAGCAGGCCTGAAATAGTCCTACTGATACCTTAGTAGCTCAGTTAATCTCTACAGCTTCCTATTGCGTATATGTGTCTAACAAGCGTTCAGCTGACAAACCTAGCTAAACTTGCTTAGAGAGAAGGATCTATTGTAAATTTACATGGCTTAGGCGATGTAACAGTTTAGCCAGTACGGTCCAGCAAATGTGTCTATTCAAAACCTCCGCTAATGAGGGCTCACGGCAATGTTACCTTGGCTGCGCAGCCCCTTCACCTCTCATCCCTCTACCTTTCCACTTGCTCGCCATCCTTATCCCAAGTGCCCTACTAGGCTTGTCGTTCACACCTCTTGCCAAGATGTTGAGGTGGTTTCCCCTCCCCCGCCGCCCGCCGGGCCCCAACCACTAGCTAGTGTTCGCAGCTCGCTTCTCTTGGGCCCCTGAGCTGTCCTTTGGAAATTCCTTAGAGCCTCAAGAGCCTCAATTCTACGGCACCGCTCACTTTCAAACCACTCCCCCCCGCCCCCAACTCCATGCCTACCACTCAGCTCACTGCTCAAATGAGTTTCTCTCCAGTGCTTGGATCCACTACCCCACCAGCAAGGCAAGGAGTCGGGGCGGAGAAATAAGTGACTTGACATTCACGGCTGCAGCTCTGCTGAGGCTCATCGTTTAGTTTCACACACACACACCCCCCTCCCCGCCCACCACCACCAGTGCTTAGACATAACTTCCCCACTAACAAATGCCGGCAGCCAAGCTCTGTTGATCCCTGAGCTGACTTGGTTCAGTCCCTCTCTCTTCACAGCAACTGATCCTGGGGGCTTACACTCCCTTTCCACCCTGAATGCCTACCGCTAAGCATTCCCCTCATTGCGCCTCCCACCGGAGAACCCATCCTCCACAACCAATAGTGGACCCCAACTACCACCACTAACAAGGGCGTGCGGAAAAGTTCTCTTGGCCCCTGCATTAGCCTGGGAAGCGGATTCAAGTCCCAAGCCAACTACACCTCTGTGCTTGCACCCTACTTCATGCCAAATCTAGACCCGCTGCTTAATAGCGCCGCCCACAAAAGGTTAGACACCAAACCCCACTGACAGCAACTGCAAAAACTGGCCTGCTGTAGCCTTCCCGTTTGTGAAGCCTATAACCCTTGCACAAAAGAATAAGGACGGTGGTGGGGGTGAAGCAAAACAGTAGCTGACTTACTGACCTGAAGAGAGTGCAGCAAACAGAAGGCAGCCAACAGACGCAGCAGTGTCTGGGCTCTGCTTCGGCCTTTTGTGGGCCTTGTTGGAAGTCGTGGAGGCTTTCTGGGGACCCCCGAGGAACTAGACGGCACTTGCTGCTAGCAGGAAGGGAGAGCGAGGCAAGGACTACTGCAGGAGGCCTTGACTTAACTTCTCCTGGGAAGTTCTAGCCAGGTGTGGCTGGGCTAACGAGCTCTCTGGGCTGCCCTGGTCAGGAGGAGTTGGGGGCTTTGGAGTCAGGTGGCTCCTGATTGGGTGGGTCGAGCGACCTGTGACTCACTGCTAGGCAGAGGCCTATATAAGAGCCAGGGCTAGAGCACGGCTCCCAGAGTGCAGCGAACAGATGCAGTTTGCAGCAGTTTGCACAGAAGAGCGCCAGAAGGCACCTCTATTTTCCACAGTGGTGTCTCCTTCCCCAGGCATGGTCATGACACGCCGCAGAGCACGTGCCCCAGTGGCTGTTGGAGGTGCTGCATCGGCTGTGTCTGAGGCTTCAACCCAGACGGACCCTCTGGCAGCAGCTGCAGCTCTACAGGTGTCAGGCTGCAGGGAGTGCCTGGGGCCTCTCCGTGGGGCCTGGCTGGAGCGCTCTCCTGCCGAAGGTGTGCTGGGCTTGATCAGATGTATCGCCAGGTAAAGGAGCTAGGCGAGGAAGTCGGGAGGCTGCGTAGCATCTGAGAAGATGAGCAGGAGATTGACAGGGTATTCCCGGAGACTGCGCAGCTCCGGGAGTCCCCACCGCCCCACTGCAGCGGAGCTGCCGGAGGGCTCTGTACCGTGTGCAACGCTATAGCATAACGCTGTTGAAGAGGGCTGGAAACTGGTCACCTCTCGTAGAAGGAGAAAGGCTCTTGCTCCTCCTCGGGATTTGCCTGTGAAGAGCAAGTTTAGCGCCCTCCAAGCTGAGGAGGAGCTGGGCATGGCTCCCAGGGAGGCAACTGGCCTGACAGACCATGTACCATGCAGGAACAGCCGGAAGAAGCGGCGAGTGATTGTTGTGGGTGACGGCCTGCGGCAGGGGACAAAGGCACCTGTCTGCCGACCTGACTTCCTGTCCAGAGAGGTTTGCTGCCTGCCAGCGGCTCCAAGAACAGATGTCCTGGAAAGACTGCCAAGGCTTGTCCATGCATCGGACTACTACCCTCTGCTGCTCTTCCAGGTGGGCGCTAACGACACGAAAGGCAAATTGGAAGCCATCCAACAGGACTTCAGAGCCCTGGGAATGGTGGTCAAGGGTCTGGGAGCCCAGGTCGTTTTCTCCTCGGTCCTGCGTGTGAGGGAGAAGGACGGGAAGAGGAGTAGACGAGTTTTCCAAGTTAACAGCTGGCTGCGCCGCTGCTGTTGGCAACAGGGCTTTGGTGTCTATGACCACGGAACCGTGTTTGAAGAGCGACAACTGATGGGGAGAGATGGGATCCACCCCACGAAGCGGGGCACTTGCGTCTTTGCCAACACGCAAGCTTGGCCGGCCTGGTGAGGAGGCCCTTAACCTCGGAAAGATGCGGGAAGGGGAGCGGTATAGTGGCAGGGGAGTCAGTAGAACGCCACTCAAGTCAGGATGCCTCCAGCGGCTGCATACAGCCGGGAGAGACGCCACGGCACATGGCTATGGAGGCTCCTCTTGCACCTCTCCTGGGAAGCTTGCATGCTTGACCGGCTCTCTGAAATGCCTGTATACCAATGCGCGCAGCACGGGGAATAAGCAGAAAGAGTTAGAGCTCTGTGTGCGGTCGCAAGGCCACGATCTCGTTGCAGTTCCAGAGACATGGTGGGATGATTCACGTGCCTGGAATGCTGTCATGGATGGATTTTTTATGCACTTCCATTTCTGAACCTTTCCGCTCCTGCCCGGCTCACTCCTGAAGAGCAGATCACAGTGATCAAGCTTTTCACTTATCACAGTAAGGTTTTGAGATTTCTTTTTTTTAAACTCATCTCACGGTAAAAACAGCAGAAGTTTTTTAAAGTGCAAATGCCTTGCAGATGGTCTCTGTATTCTGACGTAGCTCTGTAGCTACACCTAGTACAAGGAGTACCTAGTACACGTACAAGGAGCCAGAAAGCACAAATCTAGGGATTTCCACAGACAAAAGTTCTCTCTCTCCCCCCCCCCACCCCCCCACTCCCATAAATTGTCACCAGATAAGTCGCATTTTGTACAGATAGAGTGCATTCACCTGCTCACGCTCCTGACTTCGCGCCTCGGTCTTTTCTGCCCAACAATCTGCTGACACCGTGCATTAACTCAGCTAACTCTCTTGTAAGATCTCTCTTGGGTGTAATCCCAGCCACAAACTTGAGCTACATCCACTTAGAAAAACATAGAAGCAGGCCTGAAATAGTCCTACTGATACCTTAGTAGCTCAGTTAATCTCTACAGCTTCCTATTGCGTATATGTGTCTAACAAGCGTTCAGCTGACAAACCTAGCTAAACTTGCTTAGAGAGAAGGATCTATTGTAAATTTACATGGCTTAGGCCATGTAACAGTTTAGCCAGTACGGTCCAGCAAATGTGTCTATTCAAAACCTCCGCTAATGAGGGCTCACGGCAATGTTACCTTGGCTGCGCAGCCCCTTCACCTCTCATCCCTCTACCTTTCCACTTGCTCGCCATCCTTATCCCAAGTGCCCTACTAGGCTTGTCGTTCACACCTCTTGCCAAGATGTTGAGGTGGTTTCCCCTACCCCGCCCTCCCCCCCGGGCCCCAACCACTAGCTAGTGTTCGCAGCTCGCTTCTCTTGGGCCCCGAGCTGTCCTTTGGAAATTCCTTAGAGCCTCAAGAGCCTCAATTCTACGGCACCGCTCACTTTCAAACCACTCCCCCCCGCCCCCAACTCCATGCCTACCACTCAGCTCACTGCTCAAATGAGTTTCTCTCCAGTGCTTGGATCCACTACCCCACCAGCAAGGCAAGGAGTCGGGGCGGAGAAATAAGTGACTTGACATTCACGGCTGCAGCTCTGCTGAGGCTCATCGTTTAGTTTCACACACACACCCCCCCCTCCCCGCCCACCACCACCAGTGCTTAGACATAACTTCCCCACTAACAAATGCCGGCAGCCAAGCTCTGTTGATCCCTGAGCTGACTTGGTTCAGTCCCTCTCTCTTCACAGCAACTGATCCTGGGGGCTTACACTCCCTTTCCACCCTGAATGCCTACCGCTAAGCATTCCCCTCATTGCGCCTCCCACCGGAGAACCCATCCTCCACAACCAATAGTGGACCCCAACTACCACCACTAACAAGGGCGTGCGGAAAAGTTCTCTTGGCCCCTGCATTAGCCTGGGAAGCGGATTCAAGTCCCAAGCCAACTACACCTCTGTGCTTGCACCCTACTTCATGCCAAATCTAGACCCGCTGCTTAATAGCGCCGCCCACAAAAGGTTAGACACCAAACCCCACTGACAGCAACTGCAAAAACTGGCCTGCTGTAGCCTTCCCGTTTGTGAAGCCTATAACCCTTGCACAAAAGAATAAGGACGGTGGTGGGGGTGAAGCAAAACAGTAGCTGACTTACTGACCTGAAGAGAGTGCAGCAAACAGAAGGCAGCCAACAGACGCAGCAGTGTCTGGGCTCTGCTTCGGCCTTTTGTGGGCCTTGTTGGAAGTCGTGGAGGCTTTCTGGGGACCCCCGAGGAACTAGACGGCACTTGCTGCTAGCAGGAAGGGAGAGCGAGGCAAGGACTACTGCAGGAGGCCTTGACTTAACTTCTCCTGGGAAGTTCTAGCCAGGTGTGGCTGGGCTAACGAGCTCTCTGGGCTGCCCTGGTCAGGAGGAGTTGGGGGCTTTGGAGTCAGGTGGCTCCTGATTGGGTGGGTCGAGCGACCTGTGACTCACTGCTAGGCAGAGGCCTATATAAGAGCCAGGGCTAGAGCACGGCTCCCAGAGTGCAGCGAACAGATGCAGTTTGCAGCAGTTTGCACAGAAGAGCGCCAGAAGGCACCTCTATTTTCCACAGTGGTGTCTCCTTCCCCAGGCATGGTCATGACACGCCGCAGAGCATGTGCCCCAGTGGCTGTTGGAGGTGCTGCATCGGCTGTGTCTGAGGCTTCAACCCAGACGGACCCTCTGGCAGCAGCTGCAGCTCTACAGGTGTCAGGCTGCAGGGAGTGCCTGGGGCCTCTCCGTGGGGCCTGGCTGGAGCGCTCTCCTGCCGAAGGTGTGCTGGGCTTGATCAGATGTATCGCCAGGTAAAGGAGCTAGGCGAGGAAGTCGGGAGGCTGCGTAGCATCTGAGAAGATGAGCAGGAGATTGACAGGGTATTCCCGGAGACTGCGCAGCTCCGGGGGTCCCCACCGCCCCACTGCAGCGGAGCTGCCGGAGGGCTCTGTACCGTGTGCAACGCTATAGCATAACGCTGTTGAAGAGGGCTGGAAACTGGTCACCTCTCGTAGAAGGAGAAAGGCTCTTGCTCCTCCTCGGGATTTGCCTGTGAAGAGCAAGTTTAGCACCCTCCAAGCTGAGGAGGAGCTGGGCATGGCTCCCAGGGAGGCAACTGGCCTGACAGACCATGTACCATGCAGGAACAGCCGGAAGAAGCGGCGAGTGATTGTTGTGGGTGACGGCCTGCGGCAGGGGACAAAGGCACCTGTCTGCCGACCTGACTTCCTGTCCAGAGAGGTTTGCTGCCTGCCAGCGGCTCCAAGAACAGATGTCCTGGAAAGACTGCCAAGGCTTGTCCATGCATCGGACTACTACCCTCTGCTGCTCTTCCAGGTGGGCGCTAACGACACGAAAGGCAAATTGGAAGCCATCCAACAGGACTTCAGAGCCCTGGGAATGGTGGTCAAGGGTCTGGGAGCCCAGGTCGTTTTCTCCTCGGTCCTGCGTGTGAGGGAGAAGGACGGGAAGAGGAGTAGACGAGTTTTCCAAGTTAACAGCTGGCTGCGCCGCTGCTGTTGGCAACAGGGCTTTGGTGTCTATGACCACGGAACCGTGTTTGAAGAGCGACAACTGATGGGGAGAGATGGGATCCACCCCACGAAGCGGGGCACTCGCGTCTTTGCCAACACGCAAGCTTGGCCGGCCTGGTAAGGAGGCCCTTAACCTTGGAAAGATGCGGGAAGGGGAGCGGTATAGTGGCAGGGGAGTCAGTAGAACGCCACTCAAGTCAGGATGCCTCCAGCGGCTGCATACAGCCGGGAGAGACGCCACGGCACATGGCTATGGAGGCTCCTCTTGCACCTCTCCTGGGAAGCTTGCATGCTTGACCGGCTCTCTGAAATGCCTGTATACCAATGCGCGCAGCACGGGGAATAAGCAGAAAGAGTTAGAGCTCTGTGTGCGGTCGCAAGGCCACGATCTCGTTGCAGTTCCAGAGACATGGTGGGAGAGTTCACGTGCCTGGAATGCTGTCATGGATGGATTTTTTATGCACTTCCATTTCTGAACCTTTCCGCTCCTGCCCGGCTCACTCCTGAAGAGCAGATCACAGTGATCAAGCTTTTCACTTATCACAGTAAGGTTTTGAGATTTCTTTTTTTTAACTCATCTCACGGTAAAAACAGCAGAAGTTTTTTAAAGTGCAAATGCCTTGCAGATGGTCTCTGTATTCTGACGTAGCTCTGTAGCTACACCTAGTACAAGGAGTACCTAGTACACGTACAAGGAGCCAGAAAGCACAAATCTAGGGATTTCCACAGACAAAAGTTCTCTCTCTCCCCCCCCCACCCCCCCACTCCCATAAATTGTCACCAGATAAGTCGCATTTTGTACAGATAGAGTGCATTCACCTGCTCACGCTCCTGACTTCGCGCCTCGGTCTTTTCTGCCCAACAATCTGCTGACACCGTGCATTAACTCAGCTAACTCTCTTGTAAGATCTCTCTTGGGTGTAATCCCAGCCACAAACTTGAGCTACATCCACTTAGAAAAACATAGAAGCAGGCCTGAAATAGTCCTACTGATACCTTAGTAGCTCAGTTAATCTCTACAGCTTCCTATTGCGTATATGTGTCTAACAAGCGTTCAGCTGACAAACCTAGCTAAACTTGCTTAGAGAGAAGGATCTATTGTAAATTTACATGGCTTAGGCCATGTAACAGTTTAGCCAGTACGGTCCAGCAAATGTGTCTATTCAAAACCTCCGCTAATGAGGGCTCACGGCAATGTTACCTTGGCTGCGCAGCCCCTTCACCTCTCATCCCTCTACCTTTCCACTTGCTCGCCATCCTTATCCCAAGTGCCCTACTAGGCTTGTCGTTCACACCTCTTGCCAAGGTGTTGAGGTGGTTTCCCCTCCCCCGGTCCCCCCCCCCCCCCGGGCCCCAACCACTAGCTAGTGTTCGCAGCTCGCTTCTCTTGGGCCCCTGAGCTGTCCTTTGGAAATTCCTTAGAGCCTCAATTCCACGGCACCGCTCACTTTCAAACCACTCCCCCCCGCCCCCAACTCCATGCCTACCACTCAGCTCACTGCTCAAATGAGTTTCTCTCCAGTGCTTGGATCCACTACCCCACCAGCAAGGCAAGGAGTCGGGGCGGAGAAATAAGTGACTTGACATTCACGGCTGCAGCTCTGCTGAGGCTCATCGTTTAGTTTCACACACACACACACCCCCCTCCCCGCCCACCACCACCAGTGCTTAGACATAACTTCCCCACTAACAAATGCCGGCAGCCAAGCTCTGTTGATCCCTGAGCTGACTTGGTTCAGTCCCTCTCTCTTCACAGCAACTGATCCTGGGGGCTTACACTCCCTTTCCACCCTGAATGCCTACCGCTAAGCATTCCCCTCATTGCGCCTCCCACCGGAGAACCCATCCTCCACAACCAATAGTGGACCCCAACTACCACCACTAACAAGGGCGTGCGGAAAAGTTCTCTTGGCCCCTGCATTAGCCTGGGAAGCGGATTCAAGTCCCAAGCCAACTACACCTCTGTGCTTGCACCCTACTTCATGCCAAATCTAGACCCGCTGCTTAATAGCGCCGCCCACAAAAGGTTAGACACCAAACCCCACTGACAGCAACTGCAAAAACTGGCCTGCTGTAGCCTTCCCGTTTGTGAAGCCTATAACCCTTGCACAAAAGAATAAGGACGGTGGTGGGGGTGAAGCAAAACAGTAGCTGACTTACTGACCTGAAGAGAGTGCAGCAAACAGAAGGCAGCCAACAGACGCAGCAGTGTCTGGGCTCTGCTTCGGCCTTTTGTGGGCCTTGTTGGAAGTCGTGGAGGCTTTCTGGGGACCCCCGAGGAACTAGACGGCACTTGCTGCTAGCAGGAAGGGAGAGCGAGGCAAGGACTACTGCAGGAGGCCTTGACTTAACTTCTCCTGGGAAGTTCTAGCCAGGTGTGGCTGGGCTAACGAGCTCTCTGGGCTGCCCTGGTCAGGAGGAGTTGGGGGCTTTGGAGTCAGGTGGCTCCTGATTGGGTGGGTCGAGCGACCTGTGACTCACTGCTAGGCAGAGGCCTATATAAGAGCCAGGGCTAGAGCACGGCTCCCAGAGTGCAGCGAACAGATGCAGTTTGCAGCAGTTTGCACAGAAGAGCGCCAGAAGGCACCTCTATTTTCCACAGTGGTGTCTCCTTCCCCAGGCATGGTCATGACACGCCGCAGAGCACGTGCCCCAGTGGCTGTTGGAGGTGCTGCATCGGCTGTGTCTGAGGCTTCAACCCAGACGGACCCTCTGGCAGCAGCTGCAGCTCTACAGGTGTCAGGCTGCAGGGAGTGCCTGGGGCCTCTCCGTGGGGCCTGGCTGGAGCGCTCTCCTGCCGAAGGTGTGCTGGGCTTGATCAGATGTCTCGCCAGGTAAAGGAGCTAGGCGAGGAAGTCGGGAGGCTGCGTAGCATCTGAGAAGATGAGCAGGAGATTGACAGGGTATTCCCGGAGACTGCGCAGCTCCGGGAGTCCCCACCGCCCCACTGCAGCGGAGCTGCCGGAGGGCTCTGTACCGTGTGCAACGCTATAGCATAACGCTGTTGAAGAGGGCTGGAAACTGGTCACCTCTTGTAGAAGGAGAAAGGCTCTTGCTCCTCCTCGGGATTTGCCTGTGAAGAGCAAGTTTAGCGCCCTCCAAGCTGAGGAGGAGCTGGGCATGGCTCCCAGGGAGGCAACTGGCCTGACAGACCATGTACCATGCAGGAACAGCCGGAAGAAGCGGCGAGTGATTGTTGTGGGTGACGGCCTGCGGCAGGGGACAAAGGCACCTGTCTGCCGACCTGACTTCCTGTCCAGAGAGGTTTGCTGCCTGCCAGCGGCGCCAAGAACAGATGTCCTGGAAAGACTGCCAAGGCTTGTCCATGCATCGGACTACTACCCTCTGCTGCTCTTCCAGGTGGGCGCTAACGACACGAAAGGCAAATTGGAAGCCATCCAACAGGACTTCAGAGCCCTGGGAATGGTGGTCAAGGGTCTGGGAGCCCAGGTCGTTTTCTCCTCGGTCCTGCGGGTGAGGGAGAAGGACGGGAAGAGGAGTAGACGAGTTTTCCAAGTTAACAGCTGGCTGCGCCGCTGCTGTTGGCAACAGGGCTTTGGTGTCTATGACCACGGAACCGTGTTTGAAGAGCGACAACTGATGGGGAGAGATGGGATCCACCCCACGAAGCGGGGCACTCGCGTCTTTGCCAACACGCAAGCTTGGCCGGCCTGGTAAGGAGGCCCTTAACCTTGGAAAGATGCGGGAAGGGGAGCGGTATAGTGGCAGGGGAGTCAGTAGAACGCCACTCAAGTCAGGATGCCTCCAGCGGCTGCATACAGCCGGGAGAGACGCCACGGCACATGGCTATGGAGGCTCCTCTTGCACCTCTCCTGGGAAGCTTGCATGCTTGACCGGCTCTCTGAAATGCCTGTATACCAATGCGCGCAGCACGGGGAATAAGCAGAAAGAGTTAGAACTCTGTGTGCGGTCGCAAGGCCACGATCTCGTTGCAGTTCCAGAGACATGGTGGGAGAGTTCACGTGCCTGGAATGCTGTCATGGATGGATTTTTTATGCACTTCCATTTCTGAACCTTTCCGCTCCTGCCCGGCTCACTCCTGAAGAGCAGATCACAGTGATCAAGCTTTTCACTTATCACAGTAAGGTTTTGAGATTTCTTTTTTTTAACTCATCTCACGGTAAAAACAGCAGAAGTTTTTTAAAGTGCAAATGCCTTGCAGATGGTCTCTGTATTCTGACGTAGCTCTGTAGCTACACCTAGTACAAGGAGTACCTAGTACACGTACAAGGAGCCAGAAAGCACAAATCTAGGGATTTCCACAGACAAAAGTTCTCTCTCTCCCCCCCCCACCCCCCCACTCCCATAAATTGTCACCAGATAAGTCGCATTTTGTACAGATAGAGTGCATTCACCTGCTCACGCTCCTGACTTCGCGCCTCGGTCTTTTCTGCCCAACAATCTGCTGACACCGTGCATTAACTCAGCTAACTCTCTTGTAAGATCTCTCTTGGGTGTAATCCCAGCCACAAACTTGAGCTACATCCACTTAGAAAAACATAGAAGCAGGCCTGAAATAGTCCTACTGATACCTTAGTAGCTCAGTTAATCTCTACAGCTTCCTATTGCGTATATGTGTCTAACAAGCGTTCAGCTGACAAACCTAGCTAAACTTGCTTAGAGAGAAGGATCTATTGTAAATTTACATGGCTTAGGCCATGTAACAGTTTAGCCAGTACGGTCCAGCAAATGTGTCTATTCAAAACCTCCGCTAATGAGGGCTCACGGCAATGTTACCTTGGCTGCGCAGCCCCTTCACCTCTCATCCCTCTACCTTTCCACTTGCTCGCCATCCTTATCCCAAGTGCCCTACTAGGCTTGTCGTTCACACCTCTTGCCAAGGTGTTGAGGTGGTTTCCCCTCCCCCGCCCCCCCCCCGGGCCCCAACCACTAGCTAGTGTTCGCAGCTCGCTTCTCTTGGGCCCCTGAGCTGTCCTTTGGAAATTCCTTAGAGCCTCAAGAGCCTCAATTCTACGGCACCGCTCACTTTCAAACCACTCCCCCCCGCCCCCAACTCCATGCCTACCACTCAGCTCACTGCTCAAATGAGTTTCTCTCCAGTGCTTGGATCCACTACCCCACCAGCAAGGCAAGGAGTCGGGGCGGAGAAATAAGTGACTTGACATTCACGGCTGCAGCTCTGCTGAGGCTCATCGTTTAGTTTCACACACACACACACCCCCCTCCCCGCCCACCACCACCAGTGCTTAGACATAACTTCCCCACTAACAAATGCCGGCAGCCAAGCTCTGTTGATCCCTGAGCTGACTTGGTTCAGTCCCTCTCTCTTCACAGCAACTGATCCTGGGGGCTTACACTCCCTTTCCACCCTGAATGCCTACCGCTAAGCATTCCCCTCATTGCGCCTCCCACCGGAGAACCCATCCTCCACAACCAATAGTGGACCCCAACTACCACCACTAACAAGGGCGTGCGGAAAAGTTCTCTTGGCCCCTGCATTAGCCTGGGAAGCGGATTCAAGTCCCAAGCCAACTACACCTCTGTGCTTGCACCCTACTTCATGCCAAATCTAGACCCGCTGCTTAATAGCGCCGCCCACAAAAGGTTAGACACCAAACCCCACTGACAGCAACTGCAAAAACTGGCCTGCTGTAGCCTTCCCGTTTGTGAAGCCTATAACCCTTGCACAAAAGAATAAGGACGGTGGTGGGGGTGAAGCAAAACAGTAGCTGACTTACTGACCTGAAGAGAGTGCAGCAAACAGAAGGCAGCCAACAGACGCAGCAGTGTCTGGGCTCTGCTTCGGCCTTTTGTGGGCCTTGTTGGAAGTCGTGGAGGCTTTCTGGGGACCCCCGAGGAACTAGACGGCACTTGCTGCTAGCAGGAAGGGAGAGCGAGGCAAGGACTACTGCAGGAGGCCTTGACTTAACTTCTCCTGGGAAGTTCTAGCCAGGTGTGGCTGGGCTAACGAGCTCTCTGGGCTGCCCTGGTCAGGAGGAGTTGGGGGCTTTGGAGTCAGGTGGCTCCTGATTGGGTGGGTCGAGCGACCTGTGACTCACTGCTAGGCAGAGGCCTATATAAGAGCCAGGGCTAGAGCACGGCTCCCAGAGTGCAGCGAACAGATGCAGTTTGCAGCAGTTTGCACAGAAGAGCGCCAGAAGGCACCTCTATTTTCCACAGTGGTGTCTCCTTCCCCAGGCATGGTCATGACACGCCGCAGAGCACGTGCCCCAGTGGCTGTTGGAGGTGCTGCATCGGCTGTGTCTGAGGCTTCAACCCAGACGGACCCTCTGGCAGCAGCTGCAGCTCTACAGGTGTCAGGCTGCAGGGAGTGCCTGGGGCCTCTCCGTGGGGCCTGGCTGGAGCGCTCTCCTGCCGAAGGTGTGCTGGGCTTGATCAGATGTATCGCCAGGTAAAGGAGCTAGGCGAGGAAGTCGGGAGGCTGCGTAGCATCTGAGAAGATGAGCAGGAGATTGACAGGGTATTCCCGGAGACTGCGCAGCTCCGGGAGTCCCCACCGCCCCACTGCAGCGGAGCTGCCGGAGGGCTCTGTACCGTGTGCAACGCTATAGCATAACGCTGTTGAAGAGGGCTGGAAACTGGTCACCTCTCGTAGAAGGAGAAAGGCTCTTGCTCCTCCTCGGGATTTGCCTGTGAAGAGCAAGTTTAGCGCCCTCCAAGCTGAGGAGGAGCTGGGCATGGCTCCCAGGGAGGCAACTGGCCTGACAGACCATGTACCATGCAGGAACAGCCGGAAGAAGCGGCGAGTGATTGTTGTGGGTGACGGCCTGCGGCAGGGGACAAAGGCACCTGTCTGCCGACCTGACTTCCTGTCCAGAGAGGTTTGCTGCCTGCCAGCGGCTCCAAGAACAGATGTCCTGGAAAGACTGCCAAGGCTTGTCCATGCATCGGACTACTACCCTCTGCTGCTCTTCCAGGTGGGCGCTAACGACACGAAAGGCAAATTGGAAGCCATCCAACAGGACTTCAGAGCCCTGGGAATGGTGGTCAAGGGTCTGGGAGCCCAGGTCGTTTTCTCCTCGGTCCTGCGGGTGAGGGAGAAGGACGGGAAGAGGAGTAGACGAGTTTTCCAAGTTAACAGCTGGCTGCGCCGCTGCTGTTGGCAACAGGGCTTTGGTGTCTATGGCCACGGAACCGTGTTTGAAGAGCGACAACTGATGGGGAGAGATGGGATCCACCCCACGAAGCGGGGCACTCGCGTCTTTGCCAACACGCAAGCTTGGCCGGCCTGGTAAGGAGGCCCTTAACCTTGGAAAGATGCGGGAAGGGGAGCGGTATAGTGGCAGGGGAGTCAGTAGAACGCCACTCAAGTCAGGATGCCTCCAGCGGCTGCATACAGCCGGGAGAGACGCCACGGCACATGGCTATGGAGGCTCCTCTTGCACCTCTCCTGGGAAGCTTGCATGCTTGACCGGCTCTCTGAAATGCCTGTATACCAATGCGCGCAGCACGGGGAATAAGCAGAAAGAGTTAGAACTCTGTGTGCGGTCGCAAGGCCACGATCTCGTTGCAGTTCCAGAGACATGGTGGGAGAGTTCACGTGCCTGGAATGCTGTCATGGATGGATTTTTTATGCACTTCCATTTCTGAACCTTTCCGCTCCTGCCCGGCTCACTCCTGAAGAGCAGATCACAGTGATCAAGCTTTTCACTTATCACAGTAAGGTTTTGAGATTTCTTTTTTTTAACTCATCTCACGGTAAAAACAGCAGAAGTTTTTTAAAGTGCAAATGCCTTGCAGATGGTCTCTGTATTCTGACGTAGCTCTGTAGCTACACCTAGTACAAGGAGTACCTAGTACACGTACAAGGAGCCAGAAAGCACAAATCTAGGGATTTCCACAGACAAAAGTTCTCTCTCTCCCCCCCCCACCCCCCCACTCCCATAAATTGTCACCAGATAAGTCGCATTTTGTACAGATAGAGTGCATTCACCTGCTCACGCTCCTGACTTCGCGCCTCGGTCTTTTCTGCCCAACAATCTGCTGACACCGTGCATTAACTCAGCTAACTCTCTTGTAAGATCTCTCTTGGGTGTAATCCCAGCCACAAACTTGAGCTACATCCACTTAGAAAAACATAGAAGCAGGCCTGAAATAGTCCTACTGATACCTTAGTAGCTCAGTTAATCTCTACAGCTTCCTATTGCGTATATGTGTCTAACAAGCGTTCAGCTGACAAACCTAGCTAAACTTGCTTAGAGAGAAGGATCTATTGTAAATTTACATGGCTTAGGCGATGTAACAGTTTAGCCAGTACGGTCCAGCAAATGTGTCTATTCAAAACCTCCGCTAATGAGGGCTCACGGCAATGTTACCTTGGCTGCGCAGCCCCTTCACCTCTCATCCCTCTACCTTTCCACTTGCTCGCCATCCTTATCCCAAGTGCCCTACTAGGCTTGTCGTTCACACCTCTTGCCAAGGTGTTGAGGTGGTTTCCCCTCCCCCGCCCCCCCCCCCCCCCGGGCCCCAACCACTAGCTAGTGTTCGCAGCTCGCTTCTCTTGGGCCCCTGAGCTGTCCTTTGGAAATTCCTTAGAGCCTCAATTCCACGGCACCGCTCACTTTCAAACCACTCCCCCCCGCCCCCAACTCCATGCCTACCACTCAGCTCACTGCTCAAATGAGTTTCTCTCCAGTGCTTGGATCCACTACCCCACCAGCAAGGCAAGGAGTCGGGGCGGAGAAATAAGTGACTTGACATTCACGGCTGCAGCTCTGCTGAGGCTCATCGTTTAGTTTCACACAAACACACACACCCCTCCCCGCCCACCACCACCAGTGCTTAGACATAACTTCCCCACTAACAAATGCCGGCAGCCAAGCTCTGTTGATCCCTGAGCTGACTTGGTTCAGTCCCTCTCTCTTCACAGCAACTGATCCTGGGGGCTTACACTCCCTTTCCACCCTGAATGCCTACCGCTAAGCATTCCCCTCATTGCGCCTCCCACCGGAGAACCCATCCTCCACAACCAATAGTGGACCCCAACTACCACCACTAACAAGGGCGTGCGGAAAAGTTCTCTTGGCCCCTGCATTAGCCTGGGAAGCGGATTCAAGTCCCAAGCCAACTACACCTCTGTGCTTGCACCCTACTTCATGCCAAATCTAGACCCGCTGCTTAATAGCGCCGCCCACAAAAGGTTAGACACCAAACCCCACTGACAGCAACTGCAAAAACTGGCCTGCTGTAGCCTTCCCGTTTGTGAAGCCTATAACCCTTGCACAAAAGAATAAGGACGGTGGTGGGGGTGAAGCAAAACAGTAGCTGACTTACTGACCTGAAGAGAGTGCAGCAAACAGAAGGCAGCCAACAGACGCAGCAGTGTCTGGGCTCTGCTTCGGCCTTTTGTGGGCCTTGTTGGAAGTCGTGGAGGCTTTCTGGGGACCCCCGAGGAACTAGACGGCACTTGCTGCTAGCAGGAAGGGAGAGCGAGGCAAGGACTACTGCAGGAGGCCTTGACTTAACTTCTCCTGGGAAGTTCTAGCCAGGTGTGGCTGGGCTAACGAGCTCTCTGGGCTGCCCTGGTCAGGAGGAGTTGGGGGCTTTGGAGTCAGGTGGCTCCTGATTGGGTGGGTCGAGCGACCTGTGACTCACTGCTAGGCAGAGGCCTATATAAGAGCCAGGGCTAGAGCACGGCTCCCAGAGTGCAGCGAACAGATGCAGTTTGCAGCAGTTTGCACAGAAGAGCGCCAGAAGGCACCTCTATTTTCCACAGTGGTGTCTCCTTCCCCAGGCATGGTCATGACACGCCGCAGAGCACGTGCCCCAGTGGCTGTTGGAGGTGCTGCATCGGCTGTGTCTGAGGCTTCAACCCAGACGGACCCTCTGGCAGCAGCTGCAGCTCTACAGGTGTCAGGCTGCAGGGAGTGCCTGGGGCCTCTCCGTGGGGCCTGGCTGGAGCGCTCTCCTGCCGAAGGTGTGCTGGGCTTGATCAGATGTATCGCCAGGTAAAGGAGCTAGGCGAGGAAGTCGGGAGGCTGCGTAGCATCTGAGAAGATGAGCAGGAGATTGACAGGGTATTCCCGGAGACTGCGCAGCTCCGGGAGTCCCCACCGCCCCACTGCAGCGGAGCTGCCGGAGGGCTCTGTACCGTGTGCAACGCTATAGCATAACGCTGTTGAAGAGGGCTGGAAACTGGTCACCTCTCGTAGAAGGAGAAAGGCTCTTGCTCCTCCTCGGGATTTGCCTGTGAAGAGCAAGTTTAGCGCCCTCCAAGCTGAGGAGGAGCTGGGCATGGCTCCCAGGGAGGCAACTGGCCTGACAGACCATGTACCATGCAGGAACAGCCGGAAGAAGCGGCGAGTGATTGTTGTGGGTGACGGCCTGCGGCAGGGGACAAAGGCACCTGTCTGCCGACCTGACTTCCTGTCCAGAGAGGTTTGCTGCCTGCCAGCGGCGCCAAGAACAGATGTCCTGGAAAGACTGCCAAGGCTTGTCCATGCATCGGACTACTACCCTCTGCTGCTCTTCCAGGTGGGCGCTAACGACACGAAAGGCAAATTGGAAGCCATCCAACAGGACTTCAGAGCCCTGGGAATGGTGGTCAAGGGTCTGGGAGCCCAGGTCGTTTTCTCCTCGGTCCTGCGTGTGAGGGAGAAGGACGGGAAGAGGAGTAGACGAGTTTTCCAAGTTAACAGCTGGCTGCGCCGCTGCTGTTGGCAACAGGGCTTTGGTGTCTATGGCCACGGAACCGTGTTTGAAGAGCGACAACTGATGGGGAGAGATGGGATCCACCCCACGAAGCGGGGCACTTGCGTCTTTGCCAACACGCAAGCTTGGCCGGCCTGGTAAGGAGGCCCTTAACCTTGGAAAGATGCAGGAAGGGGAGCGGTATAGTGGCAGGGGAGTCAGTAGAACGCCACTCAAGTCAGGATGCCTCCAGCGGCTGCATACAGCCGGGAGAGACGCCACGGCACATGGCTATGGAGGCTCCTCTTGCACCTCTCCTGGGAAGCTTGCATGCTTGACCGGCTCTCTGAAATGCCTGTATACCAATGCGCGCAGCACGGGGAATAAGCAGAAAGAGTTAGAACTCTGTGTGCGGTCGCAAGGCCACGATCTCGTTGCAGTTCCAGAGACATGGTGGGAGAGTTCACGTGCCTGGAATGCTGTCATGGATGGATTTTTTATGCACTTCCATTTCTGAACCTTTCCGCTCCTGCCCGGCTCACTCCTGAAGAGCAGATCACAGTGATCAAGCTTTTCACTTATCACAGTAAGGTTTTGAGATTTCTTTTTTTTAACTCATCTCACGGTAAAAACAGCAGAAGTTTTTTAAAGTGCAAATGCCTTGCAGATGGTCTCTGTATTCTGACGTAGCTCTGTAGCTACACCTAGTACAAGGAGTACCTAGTACACGTACAAGGAGCCAGAAAGCACAAATCTAGGGATTTCCACAGACAAAAGTTCTCTCTCTCCCCCCCCCACCCCCCCACTCCCATAAATTGTCACCAGATAAGTCGCATTTTGTACAGATAGAGTGCATTCACCTGCTCACGCTCCTGACTTCGCGCCTCGGTCTTTTCTGCCCAACAATCTGCTGACACCGTGCATTAACTCAGCTAACTCTCTTGTAAGATCTCTCTTGGGTGTAATCCCAGCCACAAACTTGAGCTACATCCACTTAGAAAAACATAGAAGCAGGCCTGAAATAGTCCTACTGATACCTTAGTAGCTCAGTTAATCTCTACAGCTTCCTATTGCGTATATGTGTCTAACAAGCGTTCAGCTGACAAACCTAGCTAAACTTGCTTAGAGAGAAGGATCTATTGTAAATTTACATGGCTTAGGCGATGTAACAGTTTAGCCAGTACGGTCCAGCAAATGTGTCTATTCAAAACCTCCGCTAATGAGGGCTCACGGCAATGTTACCTTGGCTGCGCAGCCCCTTCACCTCTCATCCCTCTACCTTTCCACTTGCTCGCCATCCTTATCCCAAGTGCCCTACTAGGCTTGTCGTTCACACCTCTTGCCAAGGTGTTGAGGTGGTTTCCCCTCCCCCGCCCCCCCCCCCCGGGCCCCAACCACTAGCTAGTGTTCGCAGCTCGCTTCTCTTGGGCCCCTGAGCTGTCCTTTGGAAATTCCTTAGAGCCTCAAGAGCCTCAATTCTACGGCACCGCTCACTTTCAAACCACTCCCCCCCGCCCCCAACTCCATGCCTACCACTCAGCTCACTGCTCAAATGAGTTTCTCTCCAGTGCTTGGATCCACTACCCCACCAGCAAGGCAAGGAGTCGGGGCGGAGAAATAAGTGACTTGACATTCACGGCTGCAGCTCTGCTGAGGCTCATCGTTTAGTTTCACACACACACACCCCCCCCCGCCCACCACCACCAGTGCTTAGACATAACTTCCCCACTAACAAATGCCGGCAGCCAAGCTCTGTTGATCCCTGAGCTGACTTGGTTCAGTCCCTCTCTCTTCACAGCAACTGATCCTGGGGGCTTACACTCCCTTTCCACCCTGAATGCCTACCGCTAAGCATTCCCCTCATTGCGCCTCCCACCGGAGAACCCATCCTCCACAACCAATAGTGGACCCCAACTACCACCACTAACAAGGGCGTGCGGAAAAGTTCTCTTGGCCCCTGCATTAGCCTGGGAAGCGGATTCAAGTCCCAAGCCAACTACACCTCTGTGCTTGCACCCTACTTCATGCCAAATCTAGACCCGCTGCTTAATAGCGCCGCCCACAAAAGGTTAGACACCAAACCCCACTGACAGCAACTGCAAAAACTGGCCTGCTGTAGCCTTCCCGTTTGTGAAGCCTATAACCCTTGCACAAAAGAATAAGGACGGTGGTGGGGGTGAAGCAAAACAGTAGCTGACTTACTGACCTGAAGAGAGTGCAGCAAACAGAAGGCAGCCAACAGACGCAGCAGTGTCTGGGCTCTGCTTCGGCCTTTTGTGGGCCTTGTTGGAAGTCGTGGAGGCTTTCTGGGGACCCCCGAGGAACTAGACGGCACTTGCTGCTAGCAGGAAGGGAGAGCGAGGCAAGGACTACTGCAGGAGGCCTTGACTTAACTTCTCCTGGGAAGTTCTAGCCAGGTGTGGCTGGGCTAACGAGCTCTCTGGGCTGCCCTGGTCAGGAGGAGTTGGGGGCTTTGGAGTCAGGTGGCTCCTGATTGGGTGGGTCGAGCGACCTGTGACTCACTGCTAGGCAGAGGCCTATATAAGAGCCAGGGCTAGAGCACGGCTCCCAGAGTGCAGCGAACAGATGCAGTTTGCAGCAGTTTGCACAGAAGAGCGCCAGAAGGCACCTCTATTTTCCACAGTGGTGTCTCCTTCCCCAGGCATGGTCATGACACGCCGCAGAGCACGTGCCCCAGTGGCTGTTGGAGGTGCTGCATCGGCTGTGTCTGAGGCTTCAACCCAGACGGACCCTCTGGCAGCAGCTGCAGCTCTACAGGTGTCAGGCTGCAGGGAGTGCCTGGGGCCTCTCCGTGGGGCCTGGCTGGAGCGCTCTCCTGCCGAAGGTGTGCTGGGCTTGATCAGATGTCTCGCCAGGTAAAGGAGCTAGGCGAGGAAGTCGGGAGGCTGCGTAGCATCTGAGAAGATGAGCAGGAGATTGACAGGGTATTCCCGGAGACTGCGCAGCTCCGGGAGTCCCCACCGCCCCACTGCAGCGGAGCTGCCGGAGGGCTCTGTACCGTGTGCAACGCTATAGCATAACGCTGTTGAAGAGGGCTGGAAACTGGTCACCTCTCGTAGAAGGAGAAAGGCTCTTGCTCCTCCTCGGGATTTGCCTGTGAAGAGCAAGTTTAGCGCCCTCCAAGCTGAGGAGGAGCTGGGCATGGCTCCCAGGGAGGCAACTGGCCTGACAGACCATGTACCATGCAGGAACAGCCGGAAGAAGCGGCGAGTGATTGTTGTGGGTGACGGCCTGCGGCAGGGGACAAAGGCACCTGTCTGCCGACCTGACTTCCTGTCCAGAGAGGTTTGCTGCCTGCCAGCGGCTCCAAGAACAGATGTCCTGGAAAGACTGCCAAGGCTTGTCCATGCATCGGACTACTACCCTCTGCTGCTCTTCCAGGTGGGCGCTAACGACACGAAAGGCAAATTGGAAGCCATCCAACAGGACTTCAGAGCCCTGGGAATGGTGGTCAAGGGTCTGGGAGCCCAGGTCGTTTTCTCCTCGGTCCTGCGTGTGAGGGAGAAGGACGGGAAGAGGAGTAGACGAGTTTTCCAAGTTAACAGCTGGCTGCGCCGCTGCTGTTGGCAACAGGGCTTTGGTGTCTATGACCACGGAACCGTGTTTGAAGAGCGACAACTGATGGGGAGAGATGGGATCCACCCCACGAAGCGGGGCACTCGCGTCTTTGCCAACACGCAAGCTTGGCCGGCCTGGTAAGGAGGCCCTTAACCTTGGAAAGATGCGGGAAGGGGAGCGGTATAGTGGCAGGGGAGTCAGTAGAACGCCACTCAAGTCAGGATGCCTCCAGCGGCTGCATACAGCCGGGAGAGACGCCACGGCACATGGCTATGGAGGCTCCTCTTGCACCTCTCCTGGGAAGCTTGCATGCTTGACCGGCTCTCTGAAATGCCTGTATACCAATGCGCGCAGCACGGGGAATAAGCAGAAAGAGTTAGAACTCTGTGTGCGGTCGCAAGGCCACGATCTCGTTGCAGTTCCAGAGACATGGTGGGAGAGTTCACGTGCCTGGAATGCTGTCATGGATGGATTTTTTATGCACTTCCATTTCTGAACCTTTCCGCTCCTGCCCGGCTCACTCCTGAAGAGCAGATCACAGTGATCAAGCTTTTCACTTATCACAGTAAGGTTTTGAGATTTCTTTTTTTTAACTCATCTCACGGTAAAAACAGCAGAAGTTTTTTAAAGTGCAAATGCCTTGCAGATGGTCTCTGTATTCTGACGTAGCTCTGTAGCTACACCTAGTACAAGGAGTACCTAGTACACGTACAAGGAGCCAGAAAGCACAAATCTAGGGATTTCCACAGACAAAAGTTCTCTCTCTCCCCCCCCCACCCCCCCACTCCCATAAATTGTCACCAGATAAGTCGCATTTTGTACAGATAGAGTGCATTCACCTGCTCACGCTCCTGACTTCGCGCCTCGGTCTTTTCTGCCCAACAATCTGCTGACACCGTGCATTAACTCAGCTAACTCTCTTGTAAGATCTCTCTTGGGTGTAATCCCAGCCACAAACTTGAGCTACATCCACTTAGAAAAACATAGAAGCAGGCCTGAAATAGTCCTACTGATACCTTAGTAGCTCAGTTAATCTCTACAGCTTCCTATTGCGTATATGTGTCTAACAAGCGTTCAGCTGACAAACCTAGCTAAACTTGCTTAGAGAGAAGGATCTATTGTAAATTTACATGGCTTAGGCGATGTAACAGTTTAGCCAGTACGGTCCAGCAAATGTGTCTATTCAAAACCTCCGCTAATGAGGGCTCACGGCAATGTTACCTTGGCTGCGCAGCCCCTTCACCTCTCATCCCTCTACCTTTCCACTTGCTCGCCATCCTTATCCCAAGTGCCCTACTAGGCTTGTCGTTCACACCTCTTGCCAAGGTGTTGAGGTGGTTTCCCCTCCCCCGCCGCCCGCCGGGCCCCAACCACTAGCTAGTGTTCGCAGCTCGCTTCTCTTGGGCCCCTGAGCTGTCCTTTGGAAATTCCTTAGAGCCTCAATTCCACGGCACCGCTCACTTTCAAACCACTCCCCCCCGCCCCCAACTCCATGCCTACCACTCAGCTCACTGCTCAAATGAGTTTCTCTCCAGTGCTTGGATCCACTACCCCACCAGCAAGGCAAGGAGTCGGGGCGGAGAAATAAGTGACTTGACATTCACGGCTGCAGCTCTGCTGAGGCTCATCGTTTAGTTTCACACACACACACACCCCCCTCCCCGCCCACCACCACCAGTGCTTAGACATAACTTCCCCACTAACAAATGCCGGCAGCCAAGCTCTGTTGATCCCTGAGCTGACTTGGTTCAGTCCCTCTCTCTTCACAGCAACTGATCCTGGGGGCTTACACTCCCTTTCCACCCTGAATGCCTACTGCTAAGCATTCCCCTCATTGCGCCTCCCACCGGAGAACCCATCCTCCACAACCAATAGTGGACCCCAACTACCACCACTAACAAGGGCGTGCGGAAAAGTTCTCTTGGCCCCTGCATTAGCCTGGGAAGCGGATTCAAGTCCCAAGCCAACTACACCTCTGTGCTTGCACCCTACTTCATGCCAAATCTAGACCCGCTGCTTAATAGCGCCGCCCACAAAAGGTTAGACACCAAACCCCACTGACAGCAACTGCAAAAACTGGCCTGCTGTAGCCTTCCCGTTTGTGAAGCCTATAACCCTTGCACAAAAGAATAAGGACGGTGGTGGGGGTGAAGCAAAACAGTAGCTGACTTACTGACCTGAAGAGAGTGCAGCAAACAGAAGGCAGCCAACAGACGCAGCAGTGTCTGGGCTCTGCTTCGGCCTTTTGTGGGCCTTGTTGGAAGTCGTGGAGGCTTTCTGGGGACCCCCGAGGAACTAGACGGCACTTGCTGCTAGCAGGAAGGGAGAGCGAGGCAAGGACTACTGCAGGAGGCCTTGACTTAACTTCTCCTGGGAAGTTCTAGCCAGGTGTGGCTGGGCTAACGAGCTCTCTGGGCTGCCCTGGTCAGGAGGAGTTGGGGGCTTTGGAGTCAGGTGGCTCCTGATTGGGTGGGTCGAGCGACCTGTGACTCACTGCTAGGCAGAGGCCTATATAAGAGCCAGGGCTAGAGCACGGCTCCCAGAGTGCAGCGAACAGATGCAGTTTGCAGCAGTTTGCACAGAAGAGCGCCAGAAGGCACCTCTATTTTCCACAGTGGTGTCTCCTTCCCCAGGCATGGTCATGACACGCCGCAGAGCACGTGCCCCAGTGGCTGTTGGAGGTGCTGCATCGGCTGTGTCTGAGGCTTCAACCCAGACGGACCCTCTGGCAGCAGCTGCAGCTCTACAGGTGTCAGGCTGCAGGGAGTGCCTGGGGCCTCTCCGTGGGGCCTGGCTGGAGCGCTCTCCTGCCGAAGGTGTGCTGGGCTTGATCAGATGTATCGCCAGGTAAAGGAGCTAGGCGAGGAAGTCGGGAGGCTGCGTAGCATCTGAGAAGATGAGCAGGAGATTGACAGGGTATTCCCGGAGACTGCGCAGCTCCGGGAGTCCCCACCGCCCCACTGCAGCGGAGCTGCCGGAGGGCTCTGTACCGTGTGCAACGCTATAGCATAACGCTGTTGAAGAGGGCTGGAAACTGGTCACCTCTTGTAGAAGGAGAAAGGCTCTTGCTCCTCCTCGGGATTTGCCTGTGAAGAGCAAGTTTAGCGCCCTCCAAGCTGAGGAGGAGCTGGGCATGGCTCCCAGGGAGGCAACTGGCCTGACAGACCATGTACCATGCAGGAACAGCCGGAAGAAGCGGCGAGTGATTGTTGTGGGTGACGGCCTGCGGCAGGGGACAAAGGCACCTGTCTGCCGACCTGACTTCCTGTCCAGAGAGGTTTGCTGCCTGCCAGCGGCTCCAAGAACAGATGTCCTGGAAAGACTGCCAAGGCTTGTCCATGCATCGGACTACTACCCTCTGCTGCTCTTCCAGGTGGGCGCTAACGACACGAAAGGCAAATTGGAAGCCATCCAACAGGACTTCAGAGCCCTGGGAATGGTGGTCAAGGGTCTGGGAGCCCAGGTCGTTTTCTCCTCGGTCCTGCGTGTGAGGGAGAAGGACGGGAAGAGGAGTAGACGAGTTTTCCAAGTTAACAGCTGGCTGCGCCGCTGCTGTTGGCAACAGGGCTTTGGTGTCTATGGCCACGGAACCGTGTTTGAAGAGCGACAACTGATGGGGAGAGATGGGATCCACCCCACGAAGCGGGGCACTTGCGTCTTTGCCAACACGCAAGCTTGGCCGGCCTGGTAAGGAGGCCCTTAACCTTGGAAAGATGCGGGAAGGGGAGCGGTATAGTGGCAGGGGAGTCAGTAGAACGCCACTCAAGTCAGGATGCCTCCAGCGGCTGCATACAGCCGGGAGAGACGCCACGGCACATGGCTATGGAGGCTCCTCTTGCACCTCTCCTGGGAAGCTTGCATGCTTGACCGGCTCTCTGAAATGCCTGTATACCAATGCGCGCAGCACGGGGAATAAGCAGAAAGAGTTAGAACTCTGTGTGCGGTCGCAAGGCCACGATCTCGTTGCAGTTCCAGAGACATGGTGGGAGAGTTCACGTGCCTGGAATGCTGTCATGGATGGATTTTTTATGCACTTCCATTTCTGAACCTTTCCGCTCCTGCCCGGCTCACTCCTGAAGAGCAGATCACAGTGATCAAGCTTTTCACTTATCACAGTAAGGTTTTGAGATTTCTTTTTTTTAACTCATCTCACGGTAAAAACAGCAGAAGTTTTTTAAAGTGCAAATGCCTTGCAGATGGTCTCTGTATTCTGACGTAGCTCTGTAGCTACACCTAGTACAAGGAGTACCTAGTACACGTACAAGGAGCCAGAAAGCACAAATCTAGGGATTTCCACAGACAAAAGTTCTCTCTCTCCCCCCCCCACCCCCCCACTCCCATAAATTGTCACCAGATAAGTCGCATTTTGTACAGATAGAGTGCATTCACCTGCTCACGCTCCTGACTTCGCGCCTCGGTCTTTTCTGCCCAACAATCTGCTGACACCGTGCATTAACTCAGCTAACTCTCTTGTAAGATCTCTCTTGGGTGTAATCCCAGCCACAAACTTGAGCTACATCCACTTAGAAAAACATAGAAGCAGGCCTGAAATAGTCCTACTGATACCTTAGTAGCTCAGTTAATCTCTACAGCTTCCTATTGCGTATATGTGTCTAACAAGCGTTCAGCTGACAAACCTAGCTAAACTTGCTTAGAGAGAAGGATCTATTGTAAATTTACATGGCTTAGGCCATGTAACAGTTTAGCCAGTACGGTCCAGCAAATGTGTCTATTCAAAACCTCCGCTAATGAGGGCTCACGGCAATGTTACCTTGGCTGCGCAGCCCCTTCACCTCTCATCCCTCTACCTTTCCACTTGCTCGCCATCCTTATCCCAAGTGCCCTACTAGGCTTGTCGTTCACACCTCTTGCCAAGGTGTTGAGGTGGTTTCCCCTCCCCCGCCCCCCCCCCCCCGGGCCCCAACCACTAGCTAGTGTTCGCAGCTCGCTTCTCTTGGGCCCCTGAGCTGTCCTTTGGAAATTCCTTAGAGCCTCAAGAGCCTCAATTCTACGGCACCGCTCACTTTCAAACCACTCCCCCCCGCCCCCAACTCCATGCCTACCACTCAGCTCACTGCTCAAATGAGTTTCTCTCCAGTGCTTGGATCCACTACCCCACCAGCAAGGCAAGGAGTCGGGGCGGAGAAATAAGTGACTTGACATTCACGGCTGCAGCTCTGCTGAGGCTCATCGTTTAGTTTCACACACACACACCCCCCCCCGCCCACCACCACCAGTGCTTAGACATAACTTCCCCACTAACAAATGCCGGCAGCCAAGCTCTGTTGATCCCTGAGCTGACTTGGTTCAGTCCCTCTCTCTTCACAGCAACTGATCCTGGGGGCTTACACTCCCTTTCCACCCTGAATGCCTACCGCTAAGCATTCCCCTCATTGCGCCTCCCACCGGAGAACCCATCCTCCACAACCAATAGTGGACCCCAACTACCACCACTAACAAGGGCGTGCGGAAAAGTTCTCTTGGCCCCTGCATTAGCCTGGGAAGCGGATTCAAGTCCCAAGCCAACTACACCTCTGTGCTTGCACCCTACTTCATGCCAAATCTAGACCCGCTGCTTAATAGCGCCGCCCACAAAAGGTTAGACACCAAACCCCACTGACAGCAACTGCAAAAACTGGCCTGCTGTAGCCTTCCCGTTTGTGAAGCCTATAACCCTTGCACAAAAGAATAAGGACGGTGGTGGGGGTGAAGCAAAACAGTAGCTGACTTACTGACCTGAAGAGAGTGCAGCAAACAGAAGGCAGCCAACAGACGCAGCAGTGTCTGGGCTCTGCTTCGGCCTTTTGTGGGCCTTGTTGGAAGTCGTGGAGGCTTTCTGGGGACCCCCGAGGAACTAGACGGCACTTGCTGCTAGCAGGAAGGGAGAGCGAGGCAAGGACTACTGCAGGAGGCCTTGACTTAACTTCTCCTGGGAAGTTCTAGCCAGGTGTGGCTGGGCTAACGAGCTCTCTGGGCTGCCCTGGTCAGGAGGAGTTGGGGGCTTTGGAGTCAGGTGGCTCCTGATTGGGTGGGTCGAGCGACCTGTGACTCACTGCTAGGCAGAGGCCTATATAAGAGCCAGGGCTAGAGCACGGCTCCCAGAGTGCAGCGAACAGATGCAGTTTGCAGCAGTTTGCACAGAAGAGCGCCAGAAGGCACCTCTATTTTCCACAGTGGTGTCTCCTTCCCCAGGCATGGTCATGACACGCCGCAGAGCACGTGCCCCAGTGGCTGTTGGAGGTGCTGCATCGGCTGTGTCTGAGGCTTCAACCCAGACGGACCCTCTGGCAGCAGCTGCAGCTCTACAGGTGTCAGGCTGCAGGGAGTGCCTGGGGCCTCTCCGTGGGGCCTGGCTGGAGCGCTCTCCTGCCGAAGGTGTGCTGGGCTTGATCAGATGTATCGCCAGGTAAAGGAGCTAGGCGAGGAAGTCGGGAGGCTGCGTAGCATCTGAGAAGATGAGCAGGAGATTGACAGGGTATTCCCGGAGACTGCGCAGCTCCGGGAGTCCCCACCGCCCCACTGCAGCGGAGCTGCCGGAGGGCTCTGTACCGTGTGCAACGCTATAGCATAACGCTGTTGAAGAGGGCTGGAAACTGGTCACCTCTTGTAGAAGGAGAAAGGCTCTTGCTCCTCCTCGGGATTTGCCTGTGAAGAGCAAGTTTAGCGCCCTCCAAGCTGAGGAGGAGCTGGGCATGGCTCCCAGGGAGGCAACTGGCCTGACAGACCATGTACCATGCAGGAACAGCCGGAAGAAGCGGCGAGTGATTGTTGTGGGTGACGGCCTGCGGCAGGGGACAAAGGCACCTGTCTGCCGACCTGACTTCCTGTCCAGAGAGGTTTGCTGCCTGCCAGCGGCTCCAAGAACAGATGTCCTGGAAAGACTGCCAAGGCTTGTCCATGCATCGGACTACTACCCTCTGCTGCTCTTCCAGGTGGGCGCTAACGACACGAAAGGCAAATTGGAAGCCATCCAACAGGACTTCAGAGCCCTGGGAATGGTGGTCAAGGGTCTGGGAGCCCAGGTCGTTTTCTCCTCGGTCCTGCGTGTGAGGGAGAAGGACGGGAAGAGGAGTAGACGAGTTTTCCAAGTTAACAGCTGGCTGCGCCGCTGCTGTTGGCAACAGGGCTTTGGTGTCTATGGCCACGGAACCGTGTTTGAAGAGCGACAACTGATGGGGAGAGATGGGATCCACCCCACGAAGCGGGGCACTTGCGTCTTTGCCAACACGCAAGCTTGGCCGGCCTGGTAAGGAGGCCCTTAACCTTGGAAAGATGCGGGAAGGGGAGCGGTATAGTGGCAGGGGAGTCAGTAGAACGCCACTCAAGTCAGGATGCCTCCAGCGGCTGCATACAGCCGGGAGAGACGCCACGGCACATGGCTATGGAGGCTCCTCTTGCACCTCTCCTGGGAAGCTTGCATGCTTGACCGGCTCTCTGAAATGCCTGTATACCAATGCGCGCAGCACGGGGAATAAGCAGAAAGAGTTAGAACTCTGTGTGCGGTCGCAAGGCCACGATCTCGTTGCAGTTCCAGAGACATGGTGGGAGAGTTCACGTGCCTGGAATGCTGTCATGGATGGATTTTTTATGCACTTCCATTTCTGAACCTTTCCGCTCCTGCCCGGCTCACTCCTGAAGAGCAGATCACAGTGATCAAGCTTTTCACTTATCACAGTAAGGTTTTGAGATTTCTTTTTTTTAACTCATCTCACGGTAAAAACAGCAGAAGTTTTTTAAAGTGCAAATGCCTTGCAGATGGTCTCTGTATTCTGACGTAGCTCTGTAGCTACACCTAGTACAAGGAGTACCTAGTACACGTACAAGGAGCCAGAAAGCACAAATCTAGGGATTTCCACAGACAAAAGTTCTCTCTCTCCCCCCCCACCCCCCCACTCCCATAAATTGTCACCAGATAAGTCGCATTTTGTACAGATAGAGTGCATTCACCTGCTCACGCTCCTGACTTCGCGCCTCGGTCTTTTCTGCCCAACAATCTGCTGACACCGTGCATTAACTCAGCTAACTCTCTTGTAAGATCTCTCTTGGGTGTAATCCCAGCCACAAACTTGAGCTACATCCACTTAGAAAAACATAGAAGCAGGCCTGAAATAGTCCTACTGATACCTTAGTAGCTCAGTTAATCTCTACAGCTTCCTATTGCGTATATGTGTCTAACAAGCGTTCAGCTGACAAACCTAGCTAAACTTGCTTAGAGAGAAGGATCTATTGTAAATTTACATGGCTTAGGCGATGTAACAGTTTAGCCAGTACGGTCCAGCAAATGTGTCTATTCAAAACCTCCGCTAATGAGGGCTCACGGCAATGTTACCTTGGCTGCGCAGCCCCTTCACCTCTCATCCCTCTACCTTTCCACTTGCTCGCCATCCTTATCCCAAGTGCCCTACTAGGCTTGTCGTTCACACCTCTTGCCAAGGTGTTGAGGTGGTTTCCCCTCCCCCGCCGCCCGCCGGGCCCCAACCACTAGCTAGTGTTCGCAGCTCGCTTCTCTTGGGCCCCTGAGCTGTCCTTTGGAAATTCCTTAGAGCCTCAATTCCACGGCACCGCTCACTTTCAAACCACTCCCCCCCGCCCC
This sequence comes from Struthio camelus, assembly GCF_040807025.1. Taxonomy (NCBI): domain Eukaryota; kingdom Metazoa; phylum Chordata; class Aves; order Struthioniformes; family Struthionidae; genus Struthio; species Struthio camelus. Next base: position 2,836,035 of record NC_090982.1, on the reverse strand, counting down.
CAACTCCATGCCTACCACTCAGCTCACTGCTCAAATGAGTTTCTCTCCAGTGCTTGGATCCACTACCCCACCAGCAAGGCAAGGAGTCGGGGCGGAGAAATAAGTGACTTGACATTCACGGCTGCAGCTCTGCTGAGGCTCATCGTTTAGTTTCACACACACACACACCCCCCTCCCCGCCCACCACCACCAGTGCTTAGACATAACTTCCCCACTAACAAATGCCGGCAGCCAAGCTCTGTTGATCCCTGAGCTGACTTGGTTCAGTCCCTCTCTCTTCACAGCAACTGATCCTGGGGGCTTACACTCCCTTTCCACCCTGAATGCCTACTGCTAAGCATTCCCCTCATTGCGCCTCCCACCGGAGAACCCATCCTCCACAACCAATAGTGGACCCCAACTACCACCACTAACAAGGGCGTGCGGAAAAGTTCTCTTGGCCCCTGCATTAGCCTGGGAAGCGGATTCAAGTCCCAAGCCAACTACACCTCTGTGCTTGCACCCTACTTCATGCCAAATCTAGACCCGCTGCTTAATAGCGCCGCCCACAAAAGGTTAGACACCAAACCCCACTGACAGCAACTGCAAAAACTGGCCTGCTGTAGCCTTCCCGTTTGTGAAGCCTATAACCCTTGCACAAAAGAATAAGGACGGTGGTGGGGGTGAAGCAAAACAGTAGCTGACTTACTGACCTGAAGAGAGTGCAGCAAACAGAAGGCAGCCAACAGACGCAGCAGTGTCTGGGCTCTGCTTCGGCCTTTTGTGGGCCTTGTTGGAAGTCGTGGAGGCTTTCTGGGGACCCCCGAGGAACTAGACGGCACTTGCTGCTAGCAGGAAGGGAGAGCGAGGCAAGGACTACTGCAGGAGGCCTTGACTTAACTTCTCCTGGGAAGTTCTAGCCAGGTGTGGCTGGGCTAACGAGCTCTCTGGGCTGCCCTGGTCAGGAGGAGTTGGGGGCTTTGGAGTCAGGTGGCTCCTGATTGGGTGGGTCGAGCGACCTGTGACTCACTGCTAGGCAGAGGCCTATATAAGAGCCAGGGCTAGAGCACGGCTCCCAGAGTGCAGCGAACAGATGCAGTTTGCAGCAGTTTGCACAGAAGAGCGCCAGAAGGCACCTCTATTTTCCACAGTGGTGTCTCCTTCCCCAGGCATGGTCATGACACGCCGCAGAGCACGTGCCCCAGTGGCTGTTGGAGGTGCTGCATCGGCTGTGTCTGAGGCTTCAACCCAGACGGACCCTCTGGCAGCAGCTGCAGCTCTACAGGTGTCAGGCTGCAGGGAGTGCCTGGGGCCTCTCCGTGGGGCCTGGCTGGAGCGCTCTCCTGCCGAAGGTGTGCTGGGCTTGATCAGATGTATCGCCAGGTAAAGGAGCTAGGCGAGGAAGTCGGGAGGCTGCGTAGCATCTGAGAAGATGAGCAGGAGATTGACAGGGTATTCCCGGAGACTGCGCAGCTCCGGGAGTCCCCACCGCCCCACTGCAGCGGAGCTGCCGGAGGGCTCTGTACCGTGTGCAACGCTATAGCATAACGCTGTTGAAGAGGGCTGGAAACTGGTCACCTCTCGTAGAAGGAGAAAGGCTCTTGCTCCTCCTCGGGATTTGCCTGTGAAGAGCAAGTTTAGCGCCCTCCAAGCTGAGGAGGAGCTGGGCATGGCTCCCAGGGAGGCAACTGGCCTGACAGACCATGTACCATGCAGGAACAGCCGGAAGAAGCGGCGAGTGATTGTTGTGGGTGACGGCCTGCGGCAGGGGACAAAGGCACCTGTCTGCCGACCTGACTTCCTGTCCAGAGAGGTTTGCTGCCTGCCAGCGGCTCCAAGAACAGATGTCCTGGAAAGACTGCCAAGGCTTGTCCATGCATCGGACTACTACCCTCTGCTGCTCTTCCAGGTGGGCGCTAACGACACGAAAGGCAAATTGGAAGCCATCCAACAGGACTTCAGAGCCCTGGGAATGGTGGTCAAGGGTCTGGGAGCCCAGGTCGTTTTCTCCTCGGTCCTGCGTGTGAGGGAGAAGGACGGGAAGAGGAGTAGACGAGTTTTCCAAGTTAACAGCTGGCTGCGCCGCTGCTGTTGGCAACAGGGCTTTGGTGTCTATGGCCACGGAACCGTGTTTGAAGAGCGACAACTGATGGGGAGAGATGGGATCCACCCCACGAAGCGGGGCACTTGCGTCTTTGCCAACACGCAAGCTTGGCCGGCCTGGTAAGGAGGCCCTTAACCTCGGAAAGATGCGGGAAGGGGAGCGGTATAGTGGCAGGGGAGTCAGTAGAACGCCACTCAAGTCAGGATGCCTCCAGCGGCTGCATACAGCCGGGAGAGACGCCACGGCACATGGCTATGGAGGCTCCTCTTGCACCTCTCCTGGGAAGCTTGCATGCTTGACCGGCTCTCTGAAATGCCTGTATACCAATGCGCGCAGCACGGGGAATAAGCAGAAAGAGTTAGAACTCTGTGTGCGGTCGCAAGGCCACGATCTCGTTGCAGTTCCAGAGACATGGTGGGAGAGTTCACGTGCCTGGAATGCTGTCATGGATGGATTTTTTATGCACTTCCATTTCTGAACCTTTCCGCTCCTGCCCGGCTCACTCCTGAAGAGCAGATCACAGTGATCAAGCTTTTCACTTATCACAGTAAGGTTTTGAGATTTCTTTTTTTTAACTCATCTCACGGTAAAAACAGCAGAAGTTTTTTAAAGTGCAAATGCCTTGCAGATGGTCTCTGTATTCTGACGTAGCTCTGTAGCTACACCTAGTACAAGGAGTACCTAGTACACGTACAAGGAGCCAGAAAGCACAAATCTAGGGATTTCCACAGACAAAAGTTCTCTCTCTCCCCCCCCCACCCCCCCACTCCCATAAATTGTCACCAGATAAGTCGCATTTTGTACAGATAGAGTGCATTCACCTGCTCACGCTCCTGACTTCGCGCCTCGGTCTTTTCTGCCCAACAATCTGCTGACACCGTGCATTAACTCAGCTAACTCTCTTGTAAGATCTCTCTTGGGTGTAATCCCAGCCACAAACTTGAGCTACATCCACTTAGAAAAACATAGAAGCAGGCCTGAAATAGTCCTACTGATACCTTAGTAGCTCAGTTAATCTCTACAGCTTCCTATTGCGTATATGTGTCTAACAAGCGTTCAGCTGACAAACCTAGCTAAACTTGCTTAGAGAGAAGGATCTATTGTAAATTTACATGGCTTAGGCGATGTAACAGTTTAGCCAGTACGGTCCAGCAAATGTGTCTATTCAAAACCTCCGCTAATGAGGGCTCACGGCAATGTTACCTTGGCTGCGCAGCCCCTTCACCTCTCATCCCTCTACCTTTCCACTTGCTCACCATCCTTATCCCAAGTGCCCTACTAGGCTTGTCGTTCACACCTCTTGCCAAGGTGTTGAGGTGGTTTCCCCTACCCCGCCCCCCCCCCCGGGCCCCAACCACTAGCTAGTGTTCGCAGCTCGCTTCTCTTGGGCCCCTGAGCTGTCCTTTGGAAATTCCTTAGAGCCTCAATTCCACGGCACCGCTCACTTTCAAACCACTCCCCCCCGCCCCCAACTCCATGCCTACCACTCAGCTCACTGCTCAAATGAGTTTCTCTCCAGTGCTTGGATCCACTACCCCACCAGCAAGGCAAGGAGTCGGGGCGGAGAAATAAGTGACTTGACATTCACGGCTGCAGCTCTGCTGAGGCTCATCGTTTAGTTTCACACACACACACACCCCCCCCCCGCCCACCACCACCAGTGCTTAGACATAACTTCCCCACTAACAAATGCCGGCAGCCAAGCTCTGTTGATCCCTGAGCTGACTTGGTTCAGTCCCTCTCTCTTCACAGCAACTGATCCTGGGGGCTTACACTCCCTTTCCACCCTGAATGCCTACCGCTAAGCATTCCCCTCATTGCGCCTCCCACCGGAGAACCCATCCTCCACAACCAATAGTGGACCCCAACTACCACCACTAACAAGGGCGTGCGGAAAAGTTCTCTTGGCCCCTGCATTAGCCTGGGAAGCGGATTCAAGTCCCAAGCCAACTACACCTCTGTGCTTGCACCCTACTTCATGCCAAATCTAGACCCGCTGCTTAATAGCGCCGCCCACAAAAGGTTAGACACCAAACCCCACTGACAGCAACTGCAAAAACTGGCCTGCTGTAGCCTTCCCGTTTGTGAAGCCTATAACCCTTGCACAAAAGAATAAGGACGGTGGTGGGGGTGAAGCAAAACAGTAGCTGACTTACTGACCTGAAGAGAGTGCAGCAAACAGAAGGCAGCCAACAGACGCAGCAGTGTCTGGGCTCTGCTTCGGCCTTTTGTGGGCCTTGTTGGAAGTCGTGGAGGCTTTCTGGGGACCCCCGAGGAACTAGACGGCACTTGCTGCTAGCAGGAAGGGAGAGCGAGGCAAGGACTACTGCAGGAGGCCTTGACTTAACTTCTCCTGGGAAGTTCTAGCCAGGTGTGGCTGGGCTAACGAGCTCTCTGGGCTGCCCTGGTCAGGAGGAGTTGGGGGCTTTGGAGTCAGGTGGCTCCTGATTGGGTGGGTTGAGCGACCTGTGACTCACTGCTAGGCAGAGGCCTATATAAGAGCCAGGGCTAGAGCACGGCTCCCAGAGTGCAGCGAACAGATGCAGTTTGCAGCAGTTTGCACAGAAGAGCGCCAGAAGGCACCTCTATTTTCCACAGTGGTGTCTCCTTCCCCAGGCATGGTCATGACACGCCGCAGAGCACGTGCCCCAGTGGCTGTTGGAGGTGCTGCATCGGCTGTGTCTGAGGCTTCAACCCAGACGGACCCTCTGGCAGCAGCTGCAGCTCTACAGGTGTCAGGCTGCAGGGAGTGCCTGGGGCCTCTCCGTGGGGCCTGGCTGGAGCGCTCTCCTGCCGAAGGTGTGCTGGGCTTGATCAGATGTATCGCCAGGTAAAGGAGCTAGGCGAGGAAGTCGGGAGGCTGCGTAGCATCTGAGAAGATGAGCAGGAGATTGACAGGGTATTCCCGGAGACTGCGCAGCTCCGGGAGTCCCCACCGCCCCACTGCAGCGGAGCTGCCGGAGGGCTCTGTACCGTGTGCAACGCTATAGCATAACGCTGTTGAAGAGGGCTGGAAACTGGTCACCTCTCGTAGAAGGAGAAAGGCTCTTGCTCCTCCTCGGGATTTGCCTGTGAAGAGCAAGTTTAGCGCCCTCCAAGCTGAGGAGGAGCTGGGCATGGCTCCCAGGGAGGCAACTGGCCTGACAGACCATGTACCATGCAGGAACAGCCGGAAGAAGCGGCGAGTGATTGTTGTGGGTGACGGCCTGCGGCAGGGGACAAAGGCACCTGTCTGCCGACCTGACTTCCTGTCCAGAGAGGTTTGCTGCCTGCCAGCGGCGCCAAGAACAGATGTCCTGGAAAGACTGCCAAGGCTTGTCCATGCATCGGACTACTACCCTCTGCTGCTCTTCCAGGTGGGCGCTAACGACACGAAAGGCAAATTGGAAGCCATCCAACAGGACTTCAGAGCCCTGGGAATGGTGGTCAAGGGTCTGGGAGCCCAGGTCGTTTTCTCCTCGGTCCTGCGTGTGAGGGAGAAGGACGGGAAGAGGAGTAGACGAGTTTTCCAAGTTAACAGCTGGCTGCGCCGCTGCTGTTGGCAACAGGGCTTTGGTGTCTATGGCCACGGAACCGTGTTTGAAGAGCGACAACTGATGGGGAGAGATGGGATCCACCCCACGAAGCGGGGCACTCGCGTCTTTGCCAACACGCAAGCTTGGCCGGCCTGGTGAGGAGGCCCTTAACCTCGGAAAGATGCGGGAAGGGGAGCGGTATAGTGGCAGGGGAGTCAGTAGAACGCCACTCAAGTCAGGATGCCTCCAGCGGCTGCATACAGCCGGGAGAGACGCCACGGCACATGGCTATGGAGGCTCCTCTTGCACCTCTCCTGGGAAGCTTGCATGCTTGACCGGCTCTCTGAAATGCCTGTATACCAATGCGCGCAGCACGGGGAATAAGCAGAAAGAGTTAGAGCTCTGTGTGCGGTCACAAGGCCACGATCTCGTTGCAGTTCCAGAGACATGGTGGGATAGTTCACGTGCCTGGAATGCTGTCATGGATGGATTTTTTATGCACTTCCATTTCTGAACCTTTCCGCTCCTGCCCGGCTCACTCCTGAAGAGCAGATCACAGTGATCAAGCTTTTCACTTATCACAGTAAGGTTTTGAGATTTCTTTTTTTTAAACTCATCTCACGGTAAAAACAGCAGAAGTTTTTTAAAGTGCAAATGCCTTGCAGATGGTCTCTGTATTCTGACGTAGCTCTGTAGCTACACCTAGTACAAGGAGTACCTAGTACACGTACAAGGAGCCAGAAAGCACAAATCTAGGGATTTCCACAGACAAAAGTTCTCTCTCTCCCCCCCCACCCCCCCACTCCCATAAATTGTCACCAGATAAGTCGCATTTTGTACAGATAGAGTGCATTCACCTGCTCACGCTCCTGACTTCGCGCCTCGGTCTTTTCTGCCCAACAATCTGCTGACACCGTGCATTAACTCAGCTAACTCTCTTGTAAGATCTCTCTTGGGTGTAATCCCAGCCACAAACTTGAGCTACATCCACTTAGAAAAACATAGAAGCAGGCCTGAAATAGTCCTACTGATACCTTAGTAGCTCAGTTAATCTCTACAGCTTCCTATTGCGTATATGTGTCTAACAAGCGTTCAGCTGACAAACCTAGCTAAACTTGCTTAGAGAGAAGGATCTATTGTAAATTTACATGGCTTAGGCGATGTAACAGTTTAGCCAGTACGGTCCAGCAAATGTGTCTATTCAAAACCTCCGCTAATGAGGGCTCACGGCAATGTTACCTTGGCTGCGCAGCCCCTTCACCTCTCATCCCTCTACCTTTCCACTTGCTCGCCATCCTTATCCCAAGTGCCCTACTAGGCTTGTCGTTCACACCTCTTGCCAAGATGTTGAGGTGGTTTCCCCTCCCCCGCCGCCCGCCGGGCCCCAACCACTAGCTAGTGTTCGCAGCTCGCTTCTCTTGGGCCCCTGAGCTGTCCTTTGGAAATTCCTTAGAGCCTCAAGAGCCTCAATTCTACGGCACCGCTCACTTTCAAACCACTCCCCCCCGCCCCCAACTCCATGCCTACCACTCAGCTCACTGCTCAAATGAGTTTCTCTCCAGTGCTTGGATCCACTACCCCACCAGCAAGGCAAGGAGTCGGGGCGGAGAAATAAGTGACTTGACATTCACGGCTGCAGCTCTGCTGAGGCTCATCGTTTAGTTTCACACACACCCCCCCCCCTCCCCGCCCACCACCACCAGTGCTTAGACATAACTTCCCCACTAACAAATGCCGGCAGCCAAGCTCTGTTGATCCCTGAGCTGACTTGGTTCAGTCCCTCTCTCTTCACAGCAACTGATCCTGGGGGCTTACACTCCCTTTCCACCCTGAATGCCTACCGCTAAGCATTCCCCTCATTGCGCCTCCCACCGGAGAACCCATCCTCCACAACCAATAGTGGACCCCAACTACCACCACTAACAAGGGCGTGCGGAAAAGTTCTCTTGGCCCCTGCATTAGCCTGGGAAGCGGATTCAAGTCCCAAGCCAACTACACCTCTGTGCTTGCACCCTACTTCATGCCAAATCTAGACCCGCTGCTTAATAGCGCCGCCCACAAAAGGTTAGACACCAAACCCCACTGACAGCAACTGCAAAAACTGGCCTGCTGTAGCCTTCCCGTTTGTGAAGCCTATAACCCTTGCACAAAAGAATAAGGACGGTGGTGGGGGTGAAGCAAAACAGTAGCTGACTTACTGACCTGAAGAGAGTGCAGCAAACAGAAGGCAGCCAACAGACGCAGCAGTGTCTGGGCTCTGCTTCGGCCTTTTGTGGGCCTTGTTGGAAGTCGTGGAGGCTTTCTGGGGACCCCCGAGGAACTAGACGGCACTTGCTGCTAGCAGGAAGGGAGAGCGAGGCAAGGACTACTGCAGGAGGCCTTGACTTAACTTCTCCTGGGAAGTTCTAGCCAGGTGTGGCTGGGCTAACGAGCTCTCTGGGCTGCCCTGGTCAGGAGGAGTTGGGGGCTTTGGAGTCAGGTGGCTCCTGATTGGGTGGGTCGAGCGACCTGTGACTCACTGCTAGGCAGAGGCCTATATAAGAGCCAGGGCTAGAGCACGGCTCCCAGAGTGCAGCGAACAGATGCAGTTTGCAGCAGTTTGCACAGAAGAGCGCCAGAAGGCACCTCTATTTTCCACAGTGGTGTCTCCTTCCCCAGGCATGGTCATGACACGCCGCAGAGCACGTGCCCCAGTGGCTGTTGGAGGTGCTGCATCGGCTGTGTCTGAGGCTTCAACCCAGACGGACCCTCTGGCAGCAGCTGCAGCTCTACAGGTGTCAGGCTGCAGGGAGTGCCTGGGGCCTCTCCGTGGGGCCTGGCTGGAGCGCTCTCCTGCCGAAGGTGTGCTGGGCTTGATCAGATGTATCGCCAGGTAAAGGAGCTAGGCGAGGAAGTCGGGAGGCTGTGTAGCATCTGAGAAGATGAGCAGGAGATTGACAGGGTATTCCCGGAGACTGCGCAGCTCCGGGAGTCCCCACCGCCCCACTGCAGCGGAGCTGCCGGAGGGCTCTGTACCGTGTGCAACGCTATAGCATAACGCTGTTGAAGAGGGCTGGAAACTGGTCACCTCTCGTAGAAGGAGAAAGGCTCTTGCTCCTCCTCGGGATTTGCCTGTGAAGAGCAAGTTTAGCGCCCTCCAAGCTGAGGAGGAGCTGGGCATGGCTCCCAGGGAGGCAACTGGCCTGACAGACCATGTACCATGCAGGAACAGCCGGAAGAAGCGGCGAGTGATTGTTGTGGGTGACGGCCTGCGGCAGGGGACAAAGGCACCTGTCTGCCGACCTGACTTCCTGTCCAGAGAGGTTTGCTGCCTGCCAGCGGCGCCAAGAACAGATGTCCTGGAAAGACTGCCAAGGCTTGTCCATGCATCGGACTACTACCCTCTGCTGCTCTTCCAGGTGGGCGCTAACGACACGAAAGGCAAATTGGAAGCCATCCAACAGGACTTCAGAGCCCTGGGAATGGTGGTCAAGGGTCTGGGAGCCCAGGTCGTTTTCTCCTCGGTCCTGCGTGTGAGGGAGAAGGACGGGAAGAGGAGTAGACGAGTTTTCCAAGTTAACAGCTGGCTGCGCCGCTGCTGTTGGCAACAGGGCTTTGGTGTCTATGACCACGGAACCGTGTTTGAAGAGCGACAACTGATGGGGAGAGATGGGATCCACCCCACGAAGCGGGGCACTCGCGTCTTTGCCAACACGCAAGCTTGGCCGGCCTGGTGAGGAGGCCCTTAACCTCGGAAAGATGCGGGAAGGGGAGCGGTATAGTGGCAGGGGAGTCAGTAGAACGCCACTCAAGTCAGGATGCCTCCAGCGGCTGCATACAGCCGGGAGAGATGCCACGGCACATGGCTATGGAGGCTCCTCTTGCACCTCTCCTGGGAAGCTTGCATGCTTGACCGGCTCTCTGAAATGCCTGTATACCAATGCGCGCAGCACGGGGAATAAGCAGAAAGAGTTAGAACTCTGTGTGCGGTCGCAAGGCCACGATCTCGTTGCAGTTCCAGAGACATGGTGGGATAGTTCACGTGCCTGGAATGCTGTCATGGATGGATTTTTTATGCACTTCCATTTCTGAACCTTTCCGCTCCTGCCCGGCTCACTCCTGAAGAGCAGATCACAGTGATCAAGCTTTTCACTTATCACAGTAAGGTTTTGAGATTTCTTTTTTTTAACTCATCTCACGGTAAAAACAGCAGAAGTTTTTAAAAGTGCAAATGCCTTGCAGATGGTCTCTGTATTCTGACGTAGCTCTGTAGCTACACCTAGTACAAGGAGTACCTAGTACACGTACAAGGAGCCAGAAAGCACAAATCTAGGGATTTCCACAGACAAAAGTTCTCTCTCTCCCCCCCCCACCCCCCCCACTCTCATAAATTGTCACCAGATAAGTCGCATTTTGTACAGATAGAGTGCATTCACCTGCTCACACTCCTGACTTCGCGCCTCGGTCTTTTCTGCCCAACAATCTGCTGACACCGTGCATTAACTCAGCTAACTCTCTTGTAAGATCTCTCTTGGGTGTAATCCCAGCCACAAACTTGAGCTACATCCACTTAGAAAAACATAGAAGCAGGCCTGAAATAGTCCTACTGATACCTTAGTAGCTCAGTTAATCTCTACAGCTTCCTATTGCGTATATGTGTCTAACAAGCGTTCAGCTGACAAACCTAGCTAAACTTGCTTAGAGAGAAGGATCTATTGTAAATTTACATGGCTTAGGCGATGTAACAGTTTAGCCAGTACGGTCCAGCAAATGTGTCTATTCAAAACCTCCGCTAATGAGGGCTCACGGCAATGTTACCTTGGCTGCGCAGCCCCTTCACCTCTCATCCCTCTACCTTTCCACTTGCTCGCCATCCTTATCCCAAGTGCCCTACTAGGCTTGTCGTTCACACCTCTTGCCAAGGTGTTGAGGTGGTTTCCCCTCCCCCGCCCCCCCCCCCCGGACCCAACCACTAGCTAGTGTTCGCAGCTCGCTTCTCTTGGGCCCCTGAGCTGTCCTTTGGAAATTCCTTAGAGCCTCAAGAGCCTCAATTCTACGGCACCGCTCACTTTCAAACCACTCCCCCCCGCCCCCAACTCCATGCCTACCACTCAGCTCACTGCTCAAATGAGTTTCTCTCCAGTGCTTGGATCCACTACCCCACCAGCAAGGCAAGGAGTCGGGGCGGAGAAATAAGTGACTTGACATTCACGGCTGCAGCTCTGCTGAGGCTCATCGTTTAGTTTCACACACACACCCCCCTCCCCGCCCACCACCACCAGTGCTTAGACATAACTTCCCCACTAACAAATGCCGGCAGCCAAGCTCTGTTGATCCCTGAGCTGACTTGGTTCAGTCCCTCTCTCTTCACAGCAACTGATCCTGGGGGCTTACACTCCCTTTCCACCCTGAATGCCTACCGCTAAGCATTCCCCTCATTGCGCCTCCCACCGGAGAACCCATCCTCCACAACCAATAGTGGACCCCAACTACCACCACTAACAAGAGCGTGCGGAAAAGTTCTCTTGGCCCCTGCATTAGCCTGGGAAGCGGATTCAAGTCCCAAGCCAACTACACCTCTGTGCTTGCACCCTACTTCATGCCAAATCTAGACCCGCTGCTTAATAGCGCCGCCCACAAAAGGTTAGACACCAAACCCCACTGACAGCAACTGCAAAAACTGGCCTGCTGTAGCCTTCCCGTTTGTGAAGCCTATAACCCTTGCACAAAAGAATAAGGACGGTGGTGGGGGGGTGAAGCAAAACAGTAGCTGACTTACTGACCTGAAGAGAGTGCAGCAAACAGAAGGCAGCCAACAGACGCAGCAGTGTCTGGGCTCTGCTTCGGCCTTTTGTGGGCCTTGTTGGAAGTCGTGGAGGCTTTCTGGGGACCCCCGAGGAACTAGACGGCACTTGCTGCTAGCAGGAAGGGAGAGCGAGGCAAGGACTACTGCAGGAGGCCTTGACTTAACTTCTCCTGGGAAGTTCTAGCCAGGTGTGGCTGGGCTAACGAGCTCTCTGGGCTGCCCTGGTCAGGAGGAGTTGGGGGCTTTGGAGTCAGGTGGCTCCTGATTGGGTGGGTCGAGCGACCTGTGACTCACTGCTAGGCAGAGGCCTATATAAGAGCCAGGGCTAGAGCACGGCTCCCAGAGTGCAGCGAACAGATGCAGTTTGCAGCAGTTTGCACAGAAGAGCGCCAGAAGGCACCTCTATTTTCCACAGTGGTGTCTCCTTCCCCAGGCATGGTCATGACACGCCGCAGAGCACGTGCCCCAGCGGCTGTTGGAGGTGCTGCATCGGCTGTGTCTGAGGCTTCAACCCAGACGGACCCTCTGGCAGCAGCTGCAGCTCTACAGGTGTCAGGCTGCAGGGAGTGCCTGGGGCCTCTCCGTGGGGCCTGGCTGGAGCGCTCTCCTGCCGAAGGTGTGCTGGGCTTGATCAGATGTATCGCCAGGTAAAGGAGCTAGGCGAGGAAGTCGGGAGGCTGCGTAGCATCTGAGAAGATGAGCAGGAGATTGACAGGGTATTCCCGGAGACTGCGCAGCTCCGGGAGTCCCCACCGCCCCACTGCAGCGGAGCTGCCGGAGGGCTCTGTACCGTGTGCAACGCTATAGCATAACGCTGTTGAAGAGGGCTGGAAACTGGTCACCTCTCGTAGAAGGAGAAAGGCTCTTGCTCCTCCTCGGGATTTGCCTGTGAAGAGCAAGTTTAGCGCCCTCCAAGCTGAGGAGGAGCTGGGCATGGCTCCCAGGGAGGCAACTGGCCTGACAGACCATGTACCATGCAGGAACAGCCGGAAGAAGCGGCGAGTGATTGTTGTGGGTGACGGCCTGCGGCAGGGGACAAAGGCACCTGTCTGCCGACCTGACTTCCTGTCCAGAGAGGTTTGCTGCCTGCCAGCGGCTCCAAGAACAGATGTCCTGGAAAGACTGCCAAGGCTTGTCCATGCATCGGACTACTACCCTCTGCTGCTCTTCCAGGTGGGCGCTAACGACACGAAAGGCAAATTGGAAGCCATCCAACAGGACTTCAGAGCCCTGGGAATGGTGGTCAAGGGTCTGGGAGCCCAGGTCGTTTTCTCCTCGGTCCTGCGTGTGAGGGAGAAGGACGGGAAGAGGAGTAGACGAGTTTTCCAAGTTAACAGCTGGCTGCGCCGCTGCTGTTGGCAACAGGGCTTTGGTGTCTATGGCCACGGAACCGTGTTTGAAGAGCGACAACTGATGGGGAGAGATGGGATCCACCCCACGAAGCGGGGCACTCGCGTCTTTGCCAACACGCAAGCTTGGCCGGCCTGGTGAGGAGGCCCTTAACCTCGGAAAGATGCGGGAAGGGGAGCGGTATAGTGGCAGGGGAGTCAGTAGAACGCCACTCAAGTCAGGATGCCTCCAGCGGCTGCATACAGCCGGGAGAGACGCCACGGCACATGGCTATGGAGGCTCCTCTTGCACCTCTCCTGGGAAGCTTGCATGCTTGACCGGCTCTCTGAAATGCCTGTATACCAATGCGCGCAGCACGGGGAATAAGCAGAAAGAGTTAGAGCTCTGTGTGCGGTCGCAAGGCCACGATCTCGTTGCAGTTCCAGAGACATGGTGGGAGAGTTCACGTGCCTGGAATGCTGTCATGGATGGATTTTTTATGCACTTCCATTTCTGAACCTTTCCGCTCCTGCCCGGCTCACTCCTGAAGAGCAGATCACAGTGATCAAGCTTTTCACTTATCACAGTAAGGTTTTGAGATTTCTTTTTTTTAACTCATCTCACGGTAAAAACAGCAGAAGTTTTTAAAAGTGCAAATGCCTTGCAGATGGTCTCTGTATTCTGACGTAGCTCTGTAGCTACACCTAGTACAAGGAGTACCTAGTACACGTACAAGGAGCCAGAAAGCACAAATCTAGGGATTTCCACAGACAAAAGTTCTCTCTCTCCCCCCCCCACCCCCCCCACTCTCATAAATTGTCACCAGATAAGTCGCATTTTGTACAGATAGAGTGCATTCACCTGCTCACGCTCCTGACTTCGCGCCTCGGTCTTTTCTGCCCAACAATCTGCTGACACCGTGCATTAACTCAGCTAACTCTCTTGTAAGATCTCTCTTGGGTGTAATCCCAGCCACAAACTTGAGCTACATCCACTTAGAAAAACATAGAAGCAGGCCTGAAATAGTCCTACTGATACCTTAGTAGCTCAGTTAATCTCTACAGCTTCCTATTGCGTATATGTGTCTAACAAGCGTTCAGCTGACAAACCTAGCTAAACTTGCTTAGAGAGAAGGATCTATTGTAAATTTACATGGCTTAGGCGATGTAACAGTTTAGCCAGTACGGTCCAGCAAATGTGTCTATTCAAAACCTCCGCTAATGAGGGCTCACGGCAATGTTACCTTGGCTGCGCAGCCCCTTCACCTCTCATCCCTCTACCTTTCCACTTGCTCGCCATCCTTATCCCAAGTGCCCTACTAGGCTTGTCGTTCACACCTCTTGCCAAGATGTTGAGGTGGTTTCCCCTCCCCCGCCGCCCGCCGGGCCCCAACCACTAGCTAGTGTTCGCAGCTCGCTTCTCTTGGGCCCCTGAGCTGTCCTTTGGAAATTCCTTAGAGCCTCAAGAGCCTCAATTCTACGGCACCGCTCACTTTCAAACCACTCCCCCCCGCCCCCAACTCCATGCCTACCACTCAGCTCACTGCTCAAATGAGTTTCTCTCCAGTGCTTGGATCCACTACCCCACCAGCAAGGCAAGGAGTCGGGGCGGAGAAATAAGTGACTTGACATTCACGGCTGCAGCTCTGCTGAGGCTCATCGTTTAGTTTCACACACACACACCCCCCCCTCCCCGCCCACCACCACCAGTGCTTAGACGTAACTTCCCCACTAACAAATGCCGGCAGCCAAGCTCTGTTGATCCCTGAGCTGACTTGGTTCAGTCCCTCTCTCTTCACAGCAACTGATCCTGGGGGCTTACACTCCCTTTCCACCCTGAATGCCTACCGCTAAGCATTCCCCTCATTGCGCCTCCCACCGGAGAACCCATCCTCCACAACCAATAGTGGACCCCAACTACCACCACTAACAAGGGCGTGCGGAAAAGTTCTCTTGGCCCCTGCATTAGCCTGGGAAGCGGATTCAAGTCCCAAGCCAACTACACCTCTGTGCTTGCACCCTACTTCATGCCAAATCTAGACCCGCTGCTTAATAGCGCCGCCCACAAAAGGTTAGACACCAAACCCCACTGACAGCAACTGCAAAAACTGGCCTGCTGTAGCCTTCCCGTTTGTGAAGCCTATAACCCTTGCACAAAAGAATAAGGACGGTGGTGGGGGTGAAGCAAAACAGTAGCTGACTTACTGACCTGAAGAGAGTGCAGCAAACAGAAGGCAGCCAACAGACGCAGCAGTGTCTGGGCTCTGCTTCGGCCTTTTGTGGGCCTTGTTGGAAGTCGTGGAGGCTTTCTGGGGACCCCCGAGGAACTAGACGGCACTTGCTGCTAGCAGGAAGGGAGAGCGAGGCAAGGACTACTGCAGGAGGCCTTGACTTAACTTCTCCTGGGAAGTTCTAGCCAGGTGTGGCTGGGCTAACGAGCTCTCTGGGCTGCCCTGGTCAGGAGGAGTTGGGGGCTTTGGAGTCAGGTGGCTCCTGATTGGGTGGGTCGAGCGACCTGTGACTCACTGCTAGGCAGAGGCCTATATAAGAGCCAGGGCTAGAGCACGGCTCCCAGAGTGCAGCGAACAGATGCAGTTTGCAGCAGTTTGCACAGAAGAGCGCCAGAAGGCACCTCTATTTTCCACAGTGGTGTCTCCTTCCCCAGGCATGGTCATGACACGCCGCAGAGCACGTGCCCCAGTGGCTGTTGGAGGTGCTGCATCGGCTGTGTCTGAGGCTTCAACCCAGACGGACCCTCTGGCAGCAGCTGCAGCTCTACAGGTGTCAGGCTGCAGGGAGTGCCTGGGGCCTCTCCGTGGGGCCTGGCTGGAGCGCTCTCCTGCCGAAGGTGTGCTGGGCTTGATCAGATGTATCGCCAGGTAAAGGAGCTAGGCGAGGAAGTCGGGAGGCTGTGTAGCATCTGAGAAGATGAGCAGGAGATTGACAGGGTATTCCCGGAGACTGCGCAGCTCCGGGAGTCCCCACCGCCCCACTGCAGCGGAGCTGCCGGAGGGCTCTGTACCGTGTGCAACGCTATAGCATAACGCTGTTGAAGAGGGCTGGAAACTGGTCACCTCTCGTAGAAGGAGAAAGGCTCTTGCTCCTCCTCGGGATTTGCCTGTGAAGAGCAAGTTTAGCGCCCTCCAAGCTGAGGAGGAGCTGGGCATGGCTCCCAGGGAGGCAACTGGCCTGACAGACCATGTACCATGCAGGAACAGCCGGAAGAAGCGGCGAGTGATTGTTGTGGGTGACGGCCTGCAGCAGGGGACAAAGGCACCTGTCTGCCGACCTGACTTCCTGTCCAGAGAGGTTTGCTGCCTGCCAGCGGCGCCAAGAACAGATGTCCTGGAAAGACTGCCAAGGCTTGTCCATGCATCGGACTACTACCCTCTGCTGCTCTTCCAGGTGGGCGCTAACGACACGAAAGGCAAATTGGAAGCCATCCAACAGGACTTCAGAGCCCTGGGAATGGTGGTCAAGGGTCTGGGAGCCCAGGTCGTTTTCTCCTCGGTCCTGCGTGTGAGGGAGAAGGACGGGAAGAGGAGTAGACGAGTTTTCCAAGTTAACAGCTGGCTGCGCCGCTGCTGTTGGCAACAGGGCTTTGGTGTCTATGACCACGGAACCGTGTTTGAAGAGCGACAACTGATGGGGAGAGATGGGATCCACCCCACGAAGCGGGGCACTCGCGTCTTTGCCAACACGCAAGCTTGGCCGGCCTGGTGAGGAGGCCCTTAACCTCGGAAAGATGCGGGAAGGGGAGCGGTATAGTGGCAGGGGAGTCAGTAGAACGCCACTCAAGTCAGGATGCCTCCAGCGGCTGCATACAGCCGGGAGAGATGCCACGGCACATGGCTATGGAGGCTCCTCTTGCACCTCTCCTGGGAAGCTTGCATGCTTGACCGGCTCTCTGAAATGCCTGTATACCAATGCGCGCAGCACGGGGAATAAGCAGAAAGAGTTAGAACTCTGTGTGCGGTCGCAAGGCCACGATCTCGTTGCAGTTCCAGAGACATGGTGGGATAGTTCACGTGCCTGGAATGCTGTCATGGATGGATTTTTTATGCACTTCCATTTCTGAACCTTTCCGCTCCTGCCCGGCTCACTCCTGAAGAGCAGATCACAGTGATCAAGCTTTTCACTTATCACAGTAAGGTTTTGAGATTTCTTTTTTTTAACTCATCTCACGGTAAAAACAGCAGAAGTTTTTTAAAGTGCAAATGCCTTGCAGATGGTCTCTGTATTCTGACGTAGCTCTGTAGCTACACCTAGTACAAGGAGTACCTAGTACACGTACAAGGAGCCAGAAAGCACAAATCTAGGGATTTCCACAGACAAAAGTTCTCTCTCTCCCCCCCCCACCCCCCCCACTCTCATAAATTGTCACCAGATAAGTCGCATTTTGTACAGATAGAGTGCATTCACCTGCTCACACTCCTGACTTCGCGCCTCGGTCTTTTCTGCCCAACAATCTGCTGACACCGTGCATTAACTCAGCTAACTCTCTTGTAAGATCTCTCTTGGGTGTAATCCCAGCCACAAACTTGAGCTACATCCACTTAGAAAAACATAGAAGCAGGCCTGAAATAGTCCTACTGATACCTTAGTAGCTCAGTTAATCTCTACAGCTTCCTATTGCGTATATGTGTCTAACAAGCGTTCAGCTGACAAACCTAGCTAAACTTGCTTAGAGAGAAGGATCTATTGTAAATTTACATGGCTTAGGCGATGTAACAGTTTAGCCAGTACGGTCCAGCAAATGTGTCTATTCAAAACCTCCGCTAATGAGGGCTCACGGCAATGTTACCTTGGCTGCGCAGCCCCTTCACCTCTCATCCCTCTACCTTTCCACTTGCTCGCCATCCTTATCCCAAGTGCCCTACTAGGCTTGTCGTTCACACCTCTTGCCAAGGTGTTGAGGTGGTTTCCCCTCCCCCGCCCCCCCCCCCCGGGCCCCAACCACTAGCTAGTGTTCGCAGCTCGCTTCTCTTGGGCCCCTGAGCTGTCCTTTGGAAATTCCTTAGAGCCTCAAGAGCCTCAATTCTACGGCACCGCTCACTTTCAAACCACTCCCCCCCGCCCCCAACTCCATGCCTACCACTCAGCTCACTGCTCAAATGAGTTTCTCTCCAGTGCTTGGATCCACTACCCCACCAGCAAGGCAAGGAGTCGGGGCGGAGAAATAAGTGACTTGACATTCACGGCTGCAGCTCTGCTGAGGCTCATCGTTTAGTTTCACACACACACACCCCCCCCCGCCCACCACCACCAGTGCTTAGACATAACTTCCCCACTAACAAATGCCGGCAGCCAAGCTCTGTTGATCCCTGAGCTGACTTGGTTCAGTCCCTCTCTCTTCACAGCAACTGATCCTGGGGGCTTACACTCCCTTTCCACCCTGAATGCCTACCGCTAAGCATTCCCCTCATTGCGCCTCCCACCGGAGAACCCATCCTCCACAACCAATAGTGGACCCCAACTACCACCACTAACAAGAGCGTGCGGAAAAGTTCTCTTGGCCCCTGCATTAGCCTGGGAAGCGGATTCAAGTCCCAAGCCAACTACACCTCTGTGCTTGCACCCTACTTCATGCCAAATCTAGACCCGCTGCTTAATAGCGCCGCCCACAAAAGGTTAGACACCAAACCCCACTGACAGCAACTGCAAAAACTGGCCTGCTGTAGCCTTCCCGTTTGTGAAGCCTATAACCCTTGCACAAAAGAATAAGGACGGTGGTGGGGGGGTGAAGCAAAACAGTAGCTGACTTACTGACCTGAAGAGAGTGCAGCAAACAGAAGGCAGCCAACAGACGCAGCAGTGTCTGGGCTCTGCTTCGGCCTTTTGTGGGCCTTGTTGGAAGTCGTGGAGGCTTTCTGGGGACCCCCGAGGAACTAGACGGCACTTGCTGCTAGCAGGAAGGGAGAGCGAGGCAAGGACTACTGCAGGAGGCCTTGACTTAACTTCTCCTGGGAAGTTCTAGCCAGGTGTGGCTGGGCTAACGAGCTCTCTGGGCTGCCCTGGTCAGGAGGAGTTGGGGGCTTTGGAGTCAGGTGGCTCCTGATTGGGTGGGTCGAGCGACCTGTGACTCACTGCTAGGCAGAGGCCTATATAAGAGCCAGGGCTAGAGCACGGCTCCCAGAGTGCAGCGAACAGATGCAGTTTGCAGCAGTTTGCACAGAAGAGCGCCAGAAGGCACCTCTATTTTCCACAGTGGTGTCTCCTTCCCCAGGCATGGTCATGACACGCCGCAGAGCACGTGCCCCAGCGGCTGTTGGAGGTGCTGCATCGGCTGTGTCTGAGGCTTCAACCCAGACGGACCCTCTGGCAGCAGCTGCAGCTCTACAGGTGTCAGGCTGCAGGGAGTGCCTGGGGCCTCTCCGTGGGGCCTGGCTGGAGCGCTCTCCTGCCGAAGGTGTGCTGGGCTTGATCAGATGTATCGCCAGGTAAAGGAGCTAGGCGAGGAAGTCGGGAGGCTGCGTAGCATCTGAGAAGATGAGCAGGAGATTGACAGGGTATTCCCGGAGACTGCGCAGCTCCGGGAGTCCCCACCGCCCCACTGCAGCGGAGCTGCCGGAGGGCTCTGTACCGTGTGCAACGCTATAGCATAACGCTGTTGAAGAGGGCTGGAAACTGGTCACCTCTCGTAGAAGGAGAAAGGCTCTTGCTCCTCCTCGGGATTTGCCTGTGAAGAGCAAGTTTAGCGCCCTCCAAGCTGAGGAGGAGCTGGGCATGGCTCCCAGGGAGGCAACTGGCCTGACAGACCATGTACCATGCAGGAACAGCCGGAAGAAGCGGCGAGTGATTGTTGTGGGTGACGGCCTGCGGCAGGGGACAAAGGCACCTGTCTGCCGACCTGACTTCCTGTCCAGAGAGGTTTGCTGCCTGCCAGCGGCTCCAAGAACAGATGTCCTGGAAAGACTGCCAAGGCTTGTCCATGCATCGGACTACTACCCTCTGCTGCTCTTCCAGGTGGGCGCTAACGACACGAAAGGCAAATTGGAAGCCATCCAACAGGACTTCAGAGCCCTGGGAATGGTGGTCAAGGGTCTGGGAGCCCAGGTCGTTTTCTCCTCGGTCCTGCGTGTGAGGGAGAAGGACGGGAAGAGGAGTAGACGAGTTTTCCAAGTTAACAGCTGGCTGCGCCGCTGCTGTTGGCAACAGGGCTTTGGTGTCTATGGCCACGGAACCGTGTTTGAAGAGCGACAACTGATGGGGAGAGATGGGATCCACCCCACGAAGCGGGGCACTCGCGTCTTTGCCAACACGCAAGCTTGGCCGGCCTGGTGAGGAGGCCCTTAACCTCGGAAAGATGCGGGAAGGGGAGCGGTATAGTGGCAGGGGAGTCAGTAGAACGCCACTCAAGTCAGGATGCCTCCAGCGGCTGCATACAGCCGGGAGAGACGCCACGGCACATGGCTATGGAGGCTCCTCTTGCACCTCTCCTGGGAAGCTTGCATGCTTGACCGGCTCTCTGAAATGCCTGTATACCAATGCGCGCAGCACGGGGAATAAGCAGAAAGAGTTAGAGCTCTGTGTGCGGTCGCAAGGCCACGATCTCGTTGCAGTTCCAGAGACATGGTGGGAGAGTTCACGTGCCTGGAATGCTGTCATGGATGGATTTTTTATGCACTTCCATTTCTGAACCTTTCCGCTCCTGCCCGGCTCACTCCTGAAGAGCAGATCACAGTGATCAAGCTTTTCACTTATCACAGTAAGGTTTTGAGATTTCTTTTTTTTAACTCATCTCACGGTAAAAACAGCAGAAGTTTTTAAAAGTGCAAATGCCTTGCAGATGGTCTCTGTATTCTGACGTAGCTCTGTAGCTACACCTAGTACAAGGAGTACCTAGTACACGTACAAGGAGCCAGAAAGCACAAATCTAGGGATTTCCACAGACAAAAGTTCTCTCTCTCCCCCCCCCCACCCCCCCACTCCCATAAATTGTCACCAGATAAGTCGCATTTTGTACAGATAGAGTGCATTCACCTGCTCACGCTCCTGACTTCGCGCCTCGGTCTTTTCTGCCCAACAATCTGCTGACACCGTGCATTAACTCAGCTAACTCTCTTGTAAGATCTCTCTTGGGTGTAATCCCAGCCACAAACTTGAGCTACATCCACTTAGAAAAACATAGAAGCAGGCCTGAAATAGTCCTACTGATACCTTAGTAGCTCAGTTAATCTCTACAGCTTCCTATTGCGTATATGTGTCTAACAAGCGTTCAGCTGACAAACCTAGCTAAACTTGCTTAGAGAGAAGGATCTATTGTAAATTTACATGGCTTAGGCGATGTAACAGTTTAGCCAGTACGGTCCAGCAAATGTGTCTATTCAAAACCTCCGCTAATGAGGGCTCACGGCAATGTTACCTTGGCTGCGCAGCCCCTTCACCTCTCATCCCTCTACCTTTCCACTTGCTCGCCATCCTTATCCCAAGTGCCCTACTAGGCTTGTCGTTCACACCTCTTGCCAAGATGTTGAGGTGGTTTCCCCTCCCCCGCCGCCCGCCGGGCCCCAACCACTAGCTAGTGTTCGCAGCTCGCTTCTCTTGGGCCCCTGAGCTGTCCTTTGGAAATTCCTTAGAGCCTCAAGAGCCTCAATTCTACGGCACCGCTCACTTTCAAACCACTCCCCCCCGCCCCCAACTCCATGCCTACCACTCAGCTCACTGCTCAAATGAGTTTCTCTCCAGTGCTTGGATCCACTACCCCACCAGCAAGGCAAGGAGTCGGGGCGGAGAAATAAGTGACTTGACATTCACGGCTGCAGCTCTGCTGAGGCTCATCGTTTAGTTTCACACACACACCCCCCCTCCCCGCCCACCACCACCAGTGCTTAGACGTAACTTCCCCACTAACAAATGCCGGCAGCCAAGCTCTGTTGATCCCTGAGCTGACTTGGTTCAGTCCCTCTCTCTTCACAGCAACTGATCCTGGGGGCTTACACTCCCTTTCCACCCTGAATGCCTACCGCTAAGCATTCCCCTCATTGCGCCTCCCACCGGAGAACCCATCCTCCACAACCAATAGTGGACCCCAACTACCACCACTAACAAGGGCGTGCGGAAAAGTTCTCTTGGCCCCTGCATTAGCCTGGGAAGCGGATTCAAGTCCCAAGCCAACTACACCTCTGTGCTTGCACCCTACTTCATGCCAAATCTAGACCCGCTGCTTAATAGCGCCGCCCACAAAAGGTTAGACACCAAACCCCACTGACAGCAACTGCAAAAACTGGCCTGCTGTAGCCTTCCCGTTTGTGAAGCCTATAACCCTTGCACAAAAGAATAAGGACGGTGGTGGGGGTGAAGCAAAACAGTAGCTGACTTACTGACCTGAAGAGAGTGCAGCAAACAGAAGGCAGCCAACAGACGCAGCAGTGTCTGGGCTCTGCTTCGGCCTTTTGTGGGCCTTGTTGGAAGTCGTGGAGGCTTTCTGGGGACCCCCGAGGAACTAGACGGCACTTGCTGCTAGCAGGAAGGGAGAGCGAGGCAAGGACTACTGCAGGAGGCCTTGACTTAACTTCTCCTGGGAAGTTCTAGCCAGGTGTGGCTGGGCTAACGAGCTCTCTGGGCTGCCCTGGTCAGGAGGAGTTGGGGGCTTTGGAGTCAGGTGGCTCCTGATTGGGTGGGTCGAGCGACCTGTGACTCACTGCTAGGCAGAGGCCTATATAAGAGCCAGGGCTAGAGCACGGCTCCCAGAGTGCAGCGAACAGATGCAGTTTGCAGCAGTTTGCACAGAAGAGCGCCAGAAGGCACCTCTATTTTCCACAGTGGTGTCTCCTTCCCCAGGCATGGTCATGACACGCCGCAGAGCACGTGCCCCAGTGGCTGTTGGAGGTGCTGCATCGGCTGTGTCTGAGGCTTCAACCCAGACGGACCCTCTGGCAGCAGCTGCAGCTCTACAGGTGTCAGGCTGCAGGGAGTGCCTGGGGCCTCTCCGTGGGGCCTGGCTGGAGCGCTCTCCTGCCGAAGGTGTGCTGGGCTTGATCAGATGTATCGCCAGGTAAAGGAGCTAGGCGAGGAAGTCGGGAGGCTGTGTAGCATCTGAGAAGATGAGCAGGAGATTGACAGGGTATTCCCGGAGACTGCGCAGCTCCGGGAGTCCCCACCGCCCCACTGCAGCGGAGCTGCCGGAGGGCTCTGTACCGTGTGCAACGCTATAGCATAACGCTGTTGAAGAGGGCTGGAAACTGGTCACCTCTCGTAGAAGGAGAAAGGCTCTTGCTCCTCCTCGGGATTTGCCTGTGAAGAGCAAGTTTAGCGCCCTCCAAGCTGAGGAGGAGCTGGGCATGGCTCCCAGGGAGGCAACTGGCCTGACAGACCATGTACCATGCAGGAACAGCCGGAAGAAGCGGCGAGTGATTGTTGTGGGTGACGGCCTGCGGCAGGGGACAAAGGCACCTGTCTGCCGACCTGACTTCCTGTCCAGAGAGGTTTGCTGCCTGCCAGCGGCGCCAAGAACAGATGTCCTGGAAAGACTGCCAAGGCTTGTCCATGCATCGGACTACTACCCTCTGCTGCTCTTCCAGGTGGGCGCTAACGACACGAAAGGCAAATTGGAAGCCATCCAACAGGACTTCAGAGCCCTGGGAATGGTGGTCAAGGGTCTGGGAGCCCAGGTCGTTTTCTCCTCGGTCCTGCGGGTGAGGGAGAAGGACGGGAAGAGGAGTAGACGAGTTTTCCAAGTTAACAGCTGGCTGCGCCGCTGCTGTTGGCAACAGGGCTTTGGTGTCTATGACCACGGAACCGTGTTTGAAGAGCGACAACTGATGGGGAGAGATGGGATCCACCCCACGAAGCGGGGCACTCGCGTCTTTGCCAACACGCAAGCTTGGCCGGCCTGGTGAGGAGGCCCTTAACCTCGGAAAGATGCGGGAAGGGGAGCGGTATAGTGGCAGGGGAGTCAGTAGAACGCCACTCAAGTCAGGATGCCTCCAGCGGCTGCATACAGCCGGGAGAGATGCCACGGCACATGGCTATGGAGGCTCCTCTTGCACCTCTCCTGGGAAGCTTGCATGCTTGACCGGCTCTCTGAAATGCCTGTATACCAATGCGCGCAGCACGGGGAATAAGCAGAAAGAGTTAGAACTCTGTGTGCGGTCGCAAGGCCACGATCTCGTTGCAGTTCCAGAGACATGGTGGGATAGTTCACGTGCCTGGAATGCTGTCATGGATGGATTTTTTATGCACTTCCATTTCTGAACCTTTCCGCTCCTGCCCGGCTCACTCCTGAAGAGCAGATCACAGTGATCAAGCTTTTCACTTATCACAGTAAGGTTTTGAGATTTCTTTTTTTTAACTCATCTCACGGTAAAAACAGCAGAAGTTTTTAAAAGTGCAAATGCCTTGCAGATGGTCTCTGTATTCTGACGTAGCTCTGTAGCTACACCTAGTACAAGGAGTACCTAGTACACGTACAAGGAGCCAGAAAGCACAAATCTAGGGATTTCCACAGACAAAAGTTCTCTCTCTCCCCCCCCACCCCCCCCACTCTCATAAATTGTCACCAGATAAGTCGCATTTTGTACAGATAGAGTGCATTCACCTGCTCACGCTCCTGACTTCGCGCCTCGGTCTTTTCTGCCCAACAATCTGCTGACACCGTGCATTAACTCAGCTAACTCTCTTGTAAGATCTCTCTTGGGTGTAATCCCAGCCACAAACTTGAGCTACATCCACTTAGAAAAACATAGAAGCAGGCCTGAAATAGTCCTACTGATACCTTAGTAGCTCAGTTAATCTCTACAGCTTCCTATTGCGTATATGTGTCTAACAAGCGTTCAGCTGACAAACCTAGCTAAACTTGCTTAGAGAGAAGGATCTATTGTAAATTTACATGGCTTAGGCGATGTAACAGTTTAGCCAGTACGGTCCAGCAAATGTGTCTATTCAAAACCTCCGCTAATGAGGGCTCACGGCAATGTTACCTTGGCTGCGCAGCCCCTTCACCTCTCATCCCTCTACCTTTCCACTTGCTCGCCATCCTTATCCCAAGTGCCCTACTAGGCTTGTCGTTCACACCTCTTGCCAAGGTGTTGAGGTGGTTTCCCCTCCCCCGCCGCCCGCCGGGCCCCAACCACTAGCTAGTGTTCGCAGCTCGCTTCTCTTGGGCCCCTGAGCTGTCCTTTGGAAATTCCTTAGAGCCTCAATTCTACGGCACCGCTCACTTTCAAACCACTCCCCCCCGCCCCCAACTCCATGCCTACCACTCAGCTCACTGCTCAAATGAGTTTCTCTCCAGTGCTTGGATCCACTACCCCACCAGCAAGGCAAGGAGTCGGGGCGGAGAAATAAGTGACTTGACATTCACGGCTGCAGCTCTGCTGAGGCTCATCGTTTAGTTTCACACACACACACCCCCCCCTCCCCGCCCACCACCACCAGTGCTTAGACATAACTTCCCCACTAACAAATGCCGGCAGCCAAGCTCTGTTGATCCCTGAGCTGACTTGGTTCAGTCCCTCTCTCTTCACAGCAACTGATCCTGGGGGCTTACACTCCCTTTCCACCCTGAATGCCTACCGCTAAGCATTCCCCTCATTGCGCCTCCCACCGGAGAACCCATCCTCCACAACCAATAGTGGACCCCAACTACCACCACTAACAAGGGCGTGCGGAAAAGTTCTCTTGGCCCCTGCATTAGCCTGGGAAGCGGATTCAAGTCCCAAGCCAACTACACCTCTGTGCTTGCACCCTACTTCATGCCAAATCTAGACCCGCTGCTTAATAGCGCCGCCCACAAAAGGTTAGACACCAAACCCCACTGACAGCAACTGCAAAAACTGGCCTGCTGTAGCCTTCCCGTTTGTGAAGCCTATAACCCTTGCACAAAAGAATAAGGACGGTGGTGGGGGGGTGAAGCAAAACAGTAGCTGACTTACTGACCTGAAGAGAGTGCAGCAAACAGAAGGCAGCCAACAGACGCAGCAGTGTCTGGGCTCTGCTTCGGCCTTTTGTGGGCCTTGTTGGAAGTCGTGGAGGCTTTCTGGGGACCCCCGAGGAACTAGACGGCACTTGCTGCTAGCAGGAAGGGAGAGCGAGGCAAGGACTACTGCAGGAGGCCTTGACTTAACTTCTCCTGGGAAGTTCTAGCCAGGTGTGGCTGGGCTAACGAGCTCTCTGGGCTGCCCTGGTCAGGAGGAGTTGGGGGCTTTGGAGTCAGGTGGCTCCTGATTGGGTGGGTCGAGCGACCTGTGACTCACTGCTAGGCAGAGGCCTATATAAGAGCCAGGGCTAGAGCACGGCTCCCAGAGTGCAGCGAACAGATGCAGTTTGCAGCAGTTTGCACAGAAGAGCGCCAGAAGGCACCTCTATTTTCCACAGTGGTGTCTCCTTCCCCAGGCATGGTCATGACACGCCGCAGAGCACGTGCCCCAGCGGCTGTTGGAGGTGCTGCATCGGCTGTGTCTGAGGCTTCAACCCAGACGGACCCTCTGGCAGCAGCTGCAGCTCTACAGGTGTCAGGCTGCAGGGAGTGCCTGGGGCCTCTCCGTGGGGCCTGGCTGGAGCGCTCTCCTGCCGAAGGTGTGCTGGGCTTGATCAGATGTATCGCCAGGTAAAGGAGCTAGGCGAGGAAGTCGGGAGGCTGCGTAGCATCTGAGAAGATGAGCAGGAGATTGACAGGGTATTCCCGGAGACTGCGCAGCTCCGGGAGTCCCCACCGCCCCACTGCAGCGGAGCTGCCGGAGGGCTCTGTACCGTGTGCAACGCTATAGCATAACGCTGTTGAAGAGGGCTGGAAACTGGTCACCTCTCGTAGAAGGAGAAAGGCTCTTGCTCCTCCTCGGGATTTGCCTGTGAAGAGCAAGTTTAGCGCCCTCCAAGCTGAGGAGGAGCTGGGCATGGCTCCCAGGGAGGCAACTGGCCTGACAGACCATGTACCATGCAGGAACAGCCGGAAGAAGCGGCGAGTGATTGTTGTGGGTGACGGCCTGCGGCAGGGGACAAAGGCACCTGTCTGCCGACCTGACTTCCTGTCCAGAGAGGTTTGCTGCCTGCCAGCGGCGCCAAGAACAGATGTCCTGGAAAGACTGCCAAGGCTTGTCCATGCATCGGACTACTACCCTCTGCTGCTCTTCCAGGTGGGCGCTAACGACACGAAAGGCAAATTGGAAGCCATCCAACAGGACTTCAGAGCCCTGGGAATGGTGGTCAAGGGTCTGGGAGCCCAGGTCGTTTTCTCCTCGGTCCTGCGTGTGAGGGAGAAGGACGGGAAGAGGAGTAGACGAGTTTTCCAAGTTAACAGCTGGCTGCGCCGCTGCTGTTGGCAACAGGGCTTTGGTGTCTATGGCCACGGAACCGTGTTTGAAGAGCGACAACTGATGGGGAGAGATGGGATCCACCCCACGAAGCGGGGCACTCGCGTCTTTGCCAACACGCAAGCTTGGCCGGCCTGGTGAGGAGGCCCTTAACCTCGGAAAGATGCGGGAAGGGGAGCGGTATAGTGGCAGGGGAGTCAGTAGAACGCCACTCAAGTCAGGATGCCTCCAGCGGCTGCATACAGCCGGGAGAGACGCCACGGCACATGGCTATGGAGGCTCCTCTTGCACCTCTCCTGGGAAGCTTGCATGCTTGACCGGCTCTCTGAAATGCCTGTATACCAATGCGCGCAGCACGGGGAATAAGCAGAAAGAGTTAGAGCTCTGTGTGCGGTCGCAAGGCCACGATCTCGTTGCAGTTCCAGAGACATGGTGGGAGAGTTCACGTGCCTGGAATGCTGTCATGGATGGATTTTTTATGCACTTCCATTTCTGAACCTTTCCGCTCCTGCCCGGCTCACTCCTGAAGAGCAGATCACAGTGATCAAGCTTTTCACTTATCACAGTAAGGTTTTGAGATTTCTTTTTTTTAACTCATCTCACGGTAAAAACAGCAGAAGTTTTTAAAAGTGCAAATGCCTTGCAGATGGTCTCTGTATTCTGACGTAGCTCTGTAGCTACACCTAGTACAAGGAGTACCTAGTACACGTACAAGGAGCCAGAAAGCACAAATCTAGGGATTTCCACAGACAAAAGTTCTCTCTCTCCCCCCCCCCCCACCCCCCCACTCCCATAAATTGTCACCAGATAAGTCGCATTTTGTACAGATAGAGTGCATTCACCTGCTCACGCTCCTGACTTCGCGCCTCGGTCTTTTCTGCCCAACAATCTGCTGACACCGTGCATTAACTCAGCTAACTCTCTTGTAAGATCTCTCTTGGGTGTAATCCCAGCCACAAACTTGAGCTACATCCACTTAGAAAAACATAGAAGCAGGCCTGAAATAGTCCTACTGATACCTTAGTAGCTCAGTTAATCTCTACAGCTTCCTATTGCGTATATGTGTCTAACAAGCGTTCAGCTGACAAACCTAGCTAAACTTGCTTAGAGAGAAGGATCTATTGTAAATTTACATGGCTTAGGCGATGTAACAGTTTAGCCAGTACGGTCCAGCAAATGTGTCTATTCAAAACCTCCGCTAATGAGGGCTCACGGCAATGTTACCTTGGCTGCGCAGCCCCTTCACCTCTCATCCCTCTACCTTTCCACTTGCTCGCCATCCTTATCCCAAGTGCCCTACTAGGCTTGTCGTTCACACCTCTTGCCAAGATGTTGAGGTGGTTTCCCCTCCCCCGCCGCCCGCCGGGCCCCAACCACTAGCTAGTGTTCGCAGCTCGCTTCTCTTGGGCCCCTGAGCTGTCCTTTGGAAATTCCTTAGAGCCTCAAGAGCCTCAATTCTACGGCACCGCTCACTTTCAAACCACTCCCCCCCGCCCCCAACTCCATGCCTACCACTCAGCTCACTGCTCAAATGAGTTTCTCTCCAGTGCTTGGATCCACTACCCCACCAGCAAGGCAAGGAGTCGGGGCGGAGAAATAAGTGACTTGACATTCACGGCTGCAGCTCTGCTGAGGCTCATCGTTTAGTTTCACACACACACCCCCCCTCCCCGCCCACCACCACCAGTGCTTAGACGTAACTTCCCCACTAACAAATGCCGGCAGCCAAGCTCTGTTGATCCCTGAGCTGACTTGGTTCAGTCCCTCTCTCTTCACAGCAACTGATCCTGGGGGCTTACACTCCCTTTCCACCCTGAATGCCTACCGCTAAGCATTCCCCTCATTGCGCCTCCCACCGGAGAACCCATCCTCCACAACCAATAGTGGACCCCAACTACCACCACTAACAAGGGCGTGCGGAAAAGTTCTCTTGGCCCCTGCATTAGCCTGGGAAGCGGATTCAAGTCCCAAGCCAACTACACCTCTGTGCTTGCACCCTACTTCATGCCAAATCTAGACCCGCTGCTTAATAGCGCCGCCCACAAAAGGTTAGACACCAAACCCCACTGACAGCAACTGCAAAAACTGGCCTGCTGTAGCCTTCCCGTTTGTGAAGCCTATAACCCTTGCACAAAAGAATAAGGACGGTGGTGGGGGTGAAGCAAAACAGTAGCTGACTTACTGACCTGAAGAGAGTGCAGCAAACAGAAGGCAGCCAACAGACGCAGCAGTGTCTGGGCTCTGCTTCGGCCTTTTGTGGGCCTTGTTGGAAGTCGTGGAGGCTTTCTGGGGACCCCCGAGGAACTAGACGGCACTTGCTGCTAGCAGGAAGGGAGAGCGAGGCAAGGACTACTGCAGGAGGCCTTGACTTAACTTCTCCTGGGAAGTTCTAGCCAGGTGTGGCTGGGCTAACGAGCTCTCTGGGCTGCCCTGGTCAGGAGGAGTTGGGGGCTTTGGAGTCAGGTGGCTCCTGATTGGGTGGGTCGAGCGACCTGTGACTCACTGCTAGGCAGAGGCCTATATAAGAGCCAGGGCTAGAGCACGGCTCCCAGAGTGCAGCGAACAGATGCAGTTTGCAGCAGTTTGCACAGAAGAGCGCCAGAAGGCACCTCTATTTTCCACAGTGGTGTCTCCTTCCCCAGGCATGGTCATGACACGCCGCAGAGCACGTGCCCCAGTGGCTGTTGGAGGTGCTGCATCGGCTGTGTCTGAGGCTTCAACCCAGACGGACCCTCTGGCAGCAGCTGCAGCTCTACAGGTGTCAGGCTGCAGGGAGTGCCTGGGGCCTCTCCGTGGGGCCTGGCTGGAGCGCTCTCCTGCCGAAGGTGTGCTGGGCTTGATCAGATGTATCGCCAGGTAAAGGAGCTAGGCGAGGAAGTCGGGAGGCTGCGTAGCATCTGAGAAGATGAGCAGGAGATTGACAGGGTATTCCCGGAGACTGCTCAGCTCCGGGAGTCCCCACCGCCCCACTGCAGCGGAGCTGCCGGAGGGCTCTGTACCGTGTGCAACGCTATAGCATAACGCTGTTGAAGAGGGCTGGAAACTGGTCACCTCTCGTAGAAGGAGAAAGGCTCTTGCTCCTCCTCGGGATTTGCCTGTGAAGAGCAAGTTTAGCGCCCTCCAAGCTGAGGAGGAGCTGGGCATGGCTCCCAGGGAGGCAACTGGCCTGACAGACCATGTACCATGCAGGAACAGCCGGAAGAAGCGGCGAGTGATTGTTGTGGGTGACGGCCTGCGGCAGGGGACAAAGGCACCTGTCTGCCGACCTGACTTCCTGTCCAGAGAGGTTTGCTGCCTGCCAGCGGCGCCAAGAACAGATGTCCTGGAAAGACTGCCAAGGCTTGTCCATGCATCGGACTACTACCCTCTGCTGCTCTTCCAGGTGGGCGCTAACGACACGAAAGGCAAATTGGAAGCCATCCAACAGGACTTCAGAGCCCTGGGAATGGTGGTCAAGGGTCTGGGAGCCCAGGTCGTTTTCTCCTCGGTCCTGCGTGTGAGGGAGAAGGACGGGAAGAGGAGTAGACGAGTTTTCCAAGTTAACAGCTGGCTGCGCCGCTGCTGTTGGCAACAGGGCTTTGGTGTCTATGGCCACGGAACCGTGTTTGAAGAGCGACAACTGATGGGGAGAGATGGGATCCACCCCACGAAGCGGGGCACTTGCGTCTTTGCCAACACGCAAGCTTGGCCGGCCTGGTGAGGAGGCCCTTAACCTTGGAAAGATGCGGGAAGGGGAGCGGTATAGTGGCAGGGGAGTCAGTAGAACGCCACTCAAGTCAGGATGCCTCCAGCGGCTGCATACAGCCGGGAGAGACGCCACGGCACATGGCTATGGAGGCTCCTCTTGCACCTCTCCTGGGAAGCTTGCATGCTTGACCGGCTCTCTGAAATGCCTGTATACCAATGCGCGCAGCACGGGGAATAAGCAGAAAGAGTTAGAGCTCTGTGTGCGGTCGCAAGGCCACGATCTCGTTGCAGTTCCAGAGACATGGTGGGATAGTTCACGTGCCTGGAATGCTGTCATGGATGGATTTTTTATGCACTTCCATTTCTGAACCTTTCCGCTCCTGCCCGGCTCACTCCTGAAGAGCAGATCACAGTGATCAAGCTTTTCACTTATCACAGTAAGGTTTTGAGATTTCTTTTTTTTAAACTCATCTCACGGTAAAAACAGCAGAAGTTTTTTAAAGTGCAAATGCCTTGCAGATGGTCTCTGTATTCTGACGTAGCTCTGTAGCTACACCTAGTACAAGGAGTACCTAGTACACGTACAAGGAGCCAGAAAGCACAAATCTAGGGATTTCCACAGACAAAAGTTCTCTCTCTCCCCCCCACTCCCATAAATTGTCACCAGATAAGTCGCATTTTGTACAGATAGAGTGCATTCACCTGCTCACGCTCCTGACTTCGCGCCTCGGTCTTTTCTGCCCAACAATCTGCTGACACCGTGCATTAACTCAGCTAACTCTCTTGTAAGATCTCTCTTGGGTGTAATCCCAGCCACAAACTTGAGCTACATCCACTTAGAAAAACATAGAAGCAGGCCTGAAATAGTCCTACTGATACCTTAGTAGCTCAGTTAATCTCTACAGCTTCCTATTGCGTATATGTGTCTAACAAGCGTTCAGCTGACAAACCTAGCTAAACTTGCTTAGAGAGAAGGATCTATTGTAAATTTACATGGCTTAGGCCATGTAACAGTTTAGCCAGTACGGTCCAGCAAATGTGTCTATTCAAAACCTCCGCTAATGAGGGCTCACGGCAATGTTACCTTGGCTGCGCAGCCCCTTCACCTCTCATCCCTCTACCTTTCCACTTGCTCGCCATCCTTATCCCAAGTGCCCTACTAGGCTTGTCGTTCACACCTCTTGCCAAGGTGTTGAGGTGGTTTCCCCTCCCCCGCCGCCCGCCGGGCCCCAACCACTAGCTAGTGTTCGCAGCTCGCTTCTCTTGGGCCCCTGAGCTGTCCTTTGGAAATTCCTTAGAGCCTCAATTCTACGGCACCGCTCACTTTCAAACCACTCCCCCCCGCCCCCAACTCCATGCCTACCACTCAGCTCACTGCTCAAATGAGTTTCTCTCCAGTGCTTGGATCCACTACCCCACCAGCAAGGCAAGGAGTCGGGGCGGAGAAATAAGTGACTTGACATTCACGGCTGCAGCTCTGCTGAGGCTCATCGTTTAGTTTCACACACACACACCCCCCCCTCCCCGCCCACCACCACCAGTGCTTAGACATAACTTCCCCACTAACAAATGCCGGCAGCCAAGCTCTGTTGATCCCTGAGCTGACTTGGTTCAGTCCCTCTCTCTTCACAGCAACTGATCCTGGGGGCTTACACTCCCTTTCCACCCTGAATGCCTACCGCTAAGCATTCCCCTCATTGCGCCTCCCACCGGAGAACCCATCCTCCACAACCAATAGTGGACCCCAACTACCACCACTAACAAGGGCGTGCGGAAAAGTTCTCTTGGCCCCTGCATTAGCCTGGGAAGCGGATTCAAGTCCCAAGCCAACTACACCTCTGTGCTTGCACCCTACTTCATGCCAAATCTAGACCCGCTGCTTAATAGCGCCGCCCACAAAAGGTTAGACACCAAACCCCACTGACAGCAACTGCAAAAACTGGCCTGCTGTAGCCTTCCCGTTTGTGAAGCCTATAACCCTTGCACAAAAGAATAAGGACGGTGGTGGGGGGGTGAAGCAAAACAGTAGCTGACTTACTGACCTGAAGAGAGTGCAGCAAACAGAAGGCAGCCAACAGACGCAGCAGTGTCTGGGCTCTGCTTCGGCCTTTTGTGGGCCTTGTTGGAAGTCGTGGAGGCTTTCTGGGGACCCCCGAGGAACTAGACGGCACTTGCTGCTAGCAGGAAGGGAGAGCGAGGCAAGGACTACTGCAGGAGGCCTTGACTTAACTTCTCCTGGGAAGTTCTAGCCAGGTGTGGCTGGGCTAACGAGCTCTCTGGGCTGCCCTGGTCAGGAGGAGTTGGGGGCTTTGGAGTCAGGTGGCTCCTGATTGGGTGGGTCGAGCGACCTGTGACTCACTGCTAGGCAGAGGCCTATATAAGAGCCAGGGCTAGAGCACGGCTCCCAGAGTGCAGCGAACAGATGCAGTTTGCAGCAGTTTGCACAGAAGAGCGCCAGAAGGCACCTCTATTTTCCACAGTGGTGTCTCCTTCCCCAGGCATGGTCATGACACGCCGCAGAGCACGTGCCCCAGTGGCTGTTGGAGGTGCTGCATCGGCTGTGTCTGAGGCTTCAACCCAGACGGACCCTCTGGCAGCAGCTGCAGCCCTACAGGTGTCAGGCTGCAGGGAGTGCCTGGGGCCTCTCCGTGGGGCCTGGCTGGAGCGCTCTCCTGCCGAAGGTGTGCTGGGCTTGATCAGATGTATCGCCAGGTAAAGGAGCTAGGCGAGGAAGTCGGGAGGCTGCGTAGCATCTGAGAAGATGAGCAGGAGATTGACAGGGTATTCCCGGAGACTGCGCAGCTCCGGGAGTCCCCACCGCCCCACTGCAGCGGAGCTGCCGGAGGGCTCTGTACCGTGTGCAACGCTATAGCATAACGCTGTTGAAGAGGGCTGGAAACTGGTCACCTCTCGTAGAAGGAGAAAGGCTCTTGCTCCTCCTCGGGATTTGCCTGTGAAGAGCAAGTTTAGCGCCCTCCAAGCTGAGGAGGAGCTGGGCATGGCTCCCAGGGAGGCAACTGGCCTGACAGACCATGTACCATGCAGGAACAGCCGGAAGAAGCGGCGAGTGATTGTTGTGGGTGACGGCCTGCGGCAGGGGACAAAGGCACCTGTCTGCCGACCTGACTTCCTGTCCAGAGAGGTTTGCTGCCTGCCAGCGGCTCCAAGAACAGATGTCCTGGAAAGACTGCCAAGGCTTGTCCATGCATCGGACTACTACCCTCTGCTGCTCTTCCAGGTGGGGGCGCTAACGACACGAAAGGCAAATTGGAAGCCATCCAACAGGACTTCAGAGCCCTGGGAATGGTGGTCAAGGGTCTGGGAGCCCAGGTCGTTTTCTCCTCGGTCCTGCGTGTGAGGGAGAAGGACGGGAAGAGGAGTAGACGAGTTTTCCAAGTTAACAGCTGGCTGCGCCGCTGCTGTTGGCAACAGGGCTTTGGTGTCTATGGCCACGGAACCGTGTTTGAAGAGCGACAACTGATGGGGAGAGATGGGATCCACCCCACGAAGCGGGGCACTCGCGTCTTTGCCAACACGCAAGCTTGGCCGGCCTGGTGAGGAGGCCCTTAACCTCGGAAAGATGCGGGAAGGGGAGCGGTATAGTGGCAGGGGAGTCAGTAGAACGCCACTCAAGTCAGGATGCCTCCAGCGGCTGCATACAGCCGGGAGAGACGCCACGGCACATGGCTATGGAGGCTCCTCTTGCACCTCTCCTGGGAAGCTTGCATGCTTGACCGGCTCTCTGAAATGCCTGTATACCAATGCGCGCAGCACGGGGAATAAGCAGAAAGAGTTAGAGCTCTGTGTGCGGTCGCAAGGCCACGATCTCGTTGCAGTTCCAGAGACATGGTGGGATAGTTCACGTGCCTGGAATGCTGTCATGGATGGATTTTTTATGCACTTCCATTTCTGAACCTTTCCGCTCCTGCCCGGCTCACTCCTGAAGAGCAGATCACAGTGATCAAGCTTTTCACTTATCACAGTAAGGTTTTGAGATTTCTTTTTTTTAAACTCATCTCACGGTAAAAACAGCAGAAGTTTTTTAAAGTGCAAATGCCTTGCAGATGGTCTCTGTATTCTGACGTAGCTCTGTAGCTACACCTAGTACAAGGAGTACCTAGTACACGTACAAGGAGCCAGAAAGCACAAATCTAGGGATTTCCACAGACAAAAGTTCTCTCTCTCCCCCCCACTCCCATAAATTGTCACCAGATAAGTCGCATTTTGTACAGATAGAGTGCATTCACCTGCTCACACTCCTGACTTCGCGCCTCGGTCTTTTCTGCCCAACAATCTGCTGACACCGTGCATTAACTCAGCTAACTCTCTTGTAAGATCTCTCTTGGGTGTAATCCCAGCCACAAACTTGAGCTACATCCACTTAGAAAAACATAGAAGCAGGCCTGAAATAGTCCTACTGATACCTTAGTAGCTCAGTTAATCTCTACAGCTTCCTATTGCGTATATGTGTCTAACAAGCGTTCAGCTGACAAACCTAGCTAAACTTGCTTAGAGAGAAGGATCTATTGTAAATTTACATGGCTTAGGCCATGTAACAGTTTAGCCAGTACGGTCCAGCAAATGTGTCTATTCAAAACCTCCGCTAATGAGGGCTCACGGCAATGTTACC
Source organism: Struthio camelus (assembly GCF_040807025.1). Classification (NCBI taxonomy): domain Eukaryota; kingdom Metazoa; phylum Chordata; class Aves; order Struthioniformes; family Struthionidae; genus Struthio; species Struthio camelus. The sequence goes on along the minus strand of NC_090982.1, from coordinate 2,800,755 downwards.
TTGGCTGCGCAGCCCCTTCACCTCTCATCCCTCTACCTTTCCACTTGCTCGCCATCCTTATCCCAAGTGCCCTACTAGGCTTGTCGTTCACACCTCTTGCCAAGGTGTTGAGGTGGTTTCCCCTCCCCCGCCGCCCGCCGGGCCCCAACCACTAGCTAGTGTTCGCAGCTCGCTTCTCTTGGGCCCCTGAGCTGTCCTTTGGAAATTCCTTAGAGCCTCAAGAGCCTCAATTCTACGGCACCGCTCACTTTCAAACCACTCCCCCCCGCCCCCAACTCCATGCCTACCACTCAGCTCACTGCTCAAATGAGTTTCTCTCCAGTGCTTGGATCCACTACCCCACCAGCAAGGCAAGGAGTCGGGGCGGAGAAATAAGTGACTTGACATTCACGGCTGCAGCTCTGCTGAGGCTCATCGTTTAGTTTCACACACACACACCCCCCCTCCCCGCCCACCACCACCAGTGCTTAGACATAACTTCCCCACTAACAAATGCCGGCAGCCAAGCTCTGTTGATCCCTGAGCTGACTTGGTTCAGTCCCTCTCTCTTCACAGCAACTGATCCTGGGGGCTTACACTCCCTTTCCACCCTGAATGCCTACCGCTAAGCATTCCCCTCATTGCGCCTCCCACCGGAGAACCCATCCTCCACAACCAATAGTGGACCCCAACTACCACCACTAACAAGGGCGTGCGGAAAAGTTCTCTTGGCCCCTGCATTAGCCTGGGAAGCGGATTCAAGTCCCAAGCCAACTACACCTCTGTGCTTGCACCCTACTTCATGCCAAATCTAGACCCGCTGCTTAATAGCGCCGCCCACAAAAGGTTAGACACCAAACCCCACTGACAGCAACTGCAAAAACTGGCCTGCTGTAGCCTTCCCGTTTGTGAAGCCTATAACCCTTGCACAAAAGAATAAGGACGGTGGTGGGGGTGAAGCAAAACAGTAGCTGACTTACTGACCTGAAGAGAGTGCAGCAAACAGAAGGCAGCCAACAGACGCAGCAGTGTCTGGGCTCTGCTTCGGCCTTTTGTGGGCCTTGTTGGAAGTCGTGGAGGCTTTCTGGGGACCCCCGAGGAACTAGACGGCACTTGCTGCTAGCAGGAAGGGAGAGCGAGGCAAGGACTACTGCAGGAGGCCTTGACTTAACTTCTCCTGGGAAGTTCTAGCCAGGTGTGGCTGGGCTAACGAGCTCTCTGGGCTGCCCTGGTCAGGAGGAGTTGGGGGCTTTGGAGTCAGGTGGCTCCTGATTGGGTGGGTCGAGCGACCTGTGACTCACTGCTAGGCAGAGGCCTATATAAGAGCCAGGGCTAGAGCACGGCTCCCAGAGTGCAGCGAACAGATGCAGTTTGCAGCAGTTTGCACAGAAGAGCGCCAGAAGGCACCTCTATTTTCCACAGTGGTGTCTCCTTCCCCAGGCATGGTCATGACACGCCGCAGAGCACGTGCCCCAGTGGCTGTTGGAGGTGCTGCATCGGCTGTGTCTGAGGCTTCAACCCAGACGGACCCTCTGGCAGCAGCTGCAGCTCTACAGGTGTCAGGCTGCAGGGAGTGCCTGGGGCCTCTCCGTGGGGCCTGGCTGGAGCGCTCTCCTGCCGAAGGTGTGCTGGGCTTGATCAGATGTATCGCCAGGTAAAGGAGCTAGGCGAGGAAGTCGGGAGGCTGTGTAGCATCTGAGAAGATGAGCAGGAGATTGACAGGGTATTCCCGGAGACTGCGCAGCTCCGGGAGTCCCCACCGCCCCACTGCAGCGGAGCTGCCGGAGGGCTCTGTACCGTGTGCAACGCTATAGCATAACGCTGTTGAAGAGGGCTGGAAACTGGTCACCTCTCGTAGAAGGAGAAAGGCTCTTGCTCCTCCTCGGGATTTGCCTGTGAAGAGCAAGTTTAGCGCCCTCCAAGCTGAGGAGGAGCTGGGCATGGCTCCCAGGGAGGCAACTGGCCTGACAGACCATGTACCATGCAGGAACAGCCGGAAGAAGCGGCGAGTGATTGTTGTGGGTGACGGCCTGCGGCAGGGGACAAAGGCACCTGTCTGCCGACCTGACTTCCTGTCCAGAGAGGTTTGCTGCCTGCCAGCGGCGCCAAGAACAGATGTCCTGGAAAGACTGCCAAGGCTTGTCCATGCATCGGACTACTACCCTCTGCTGCTCTTCCAGGTGGGCGCTAACGACACGAAAGGCAAATTGGAAGCCATCCAACAGGACTTCAGAGCCCTGGGAATGGTGGTCAAGGGTCTGGGAGCCCAGGTCGTTTTCTCCTCGGTCCTGCGTGTGAGGGAGAAGGACGGGAAGAGGAGTAGACGAGTTTTCCAAGTTAACAGCTGGCTGCGCCGCTGCTGTTGGCAACAGGGCTTTGGTGTCTATGACCACGGAACCGTGTTTGAAGAGCGACAACTGATGGGGAGAGATGGGATCCACCCCACGAAGCGGGGCACTCGCGTCTTTGCCAACACGCAAGCTTGGCCGGCCTGGTGAGGAGGCCCTTAACCTCGGAAAGATGCGGGAAGGGGAGCGGTATAGTGGCAGGGGAGTCAGTAGAACGCCACTCAAGTCAGGATGCCTCCAGCGGCTGCATACAGCCGGGAGAGATGCCACGGCACATGGCTATGGAGGCTCCTCTTGCACCTCTCCTGGGAAGCTTGCATGCTTGACCGGCTCTCTGAAATGCCTGTATACCAATGCGCGCAGCACGGGGAATAAGCAGAAAGAGTTAGAACTCTGTGTGCGGTCGCAAGGCCACGATCTCGTTGCAGTTCCAGAGACATGGTGGGATAGTTCACGTGCCTGGAATGCTGTCATGGATGGATTTTTTATGCACTTCCATTTCTGAACCTTTCCGCTCCTGCCCGGCTCACTCCTGAAGAGCAGATCACAGTGATCAAGCTTTTCACTTATCACAGTAAGGTTTTGAGATTTCTTTTTTTTAACTCATCTCACGGTAAAAACAGCAGAAGTTTTTAAAAGTGCAAATGCCTTGCAGATGGTCTCTGTATTCTGACGTAGCTCTGTAGCTACACCTAGTACAAGGAGTACCTAGTACACGTACAAGGAGCCAGAAAGCACAAATCTAGGGATTTCCACAGACAAAAGTTCTCTCTCTCCCCCCCCCACCCCCCCCACTCTCATAAATTGTCACCAGATAAGTCGCATTTTGTACAGATAGAGTGCATTCACCTGCTCACGCTCCTGACTTCGCGCCTCGGTCTTTTCTGCCCAACAATCTGCTGACACCGTGCATTAACTCAGCTAACTCTCTTGTAAGATCTCTCTTGGGTGTAATCCCAGCCACAAACTTGAGCTACATCCACTTAGAAAAACATAGAAGCAGGCCTGAAATAGTCCTACTGATACCTTAGTAGCTCAGTTAATCTCTACAGCTTCCTATTGCGTATATGTGTCTAACAAGCGTTCAGCTGACAAACCTAGCTAAACTTGCTTAGAGAGAAGGATCTATTGTAAATTTACATGGCTTAGGCGATGTAACAGTTTAGCCAGTACGGTCCAGCAAATGTGTCTATTCAAAACCTCCGCTAATGAGGGCTCACGGCAATGTTACCTTGGCTGCGCAGCCCCTTCACCTCTCATCCCTCTACCTTTCCACTTGCTCGCCATCCTTATCCCAAGTGCCCTACTAGGCTTGTCGTTCACACCTCTTGCCAAGGTGTTGAGGTGGTTTCCCCTCCCCCGCCCCCCCCCCCCCGGGCCCCAACCACTAGCTAGTGTTCGCAGCTCGCTTCTCTTGGGCCCCTGAGCTGTCCTTTGGAAATTCCTTAGAGCCTCAAGAGCCTCAATTCTACGGCACCGCTCACTTTCAAACCACTCCCCCCCGCCCCCAACTCCATGCCTACCACTCAGCTCACTGCTCAAATGAGTTTCTCTCCAGTGCTTGGATCCACTACCCCACCAGCAAGGCAAGGAGTCGGGGCGGAGAAATAAGTGACTTGACATTCACGGCTGCAGCTCTGCTGAGGCTCATCGTTTAGTTTCACACACACACACCCCCCCCCGCCCACCACCACCAGTGCTTAGACATAACTTCCCCACTAACAAATGCCGGCAGCCAAGCTCTGTTGATCCCTGAGCTGACTTGGTTCAGTCCCTCTCTCTTCACAGCAACTGATCCTGGGGGCTTACACTCCCTTTCCACCCTGAATGCCTACCGCTAAGCATTCCCCTCATTGCGCCTCCCACCGGAGAACCCATCCTCCACAACCAATAGTGGACCCCAACTACCACCACTAACAAGGGCGTGCGGAAAAGTTCTCTTGGCCCCTGCATTAGCCTGGGAAGCGGATTCAAGTCCCAAGCCAACTACACCTCTGTGCTTGCACCCTACTTCATGCCAAATCTAGACCCGCTGCTTAATAGCGCCGCCCACAAAAGGTTAGACACCAAACCCCACTGACAGCAACTGCAAAAACTGGCCTGCTGTAGCCTTCCCGTTTGTGAAGCCTATAACCCTTGCACAAAAGAATAAGGACGGTGGTGGGGGGGTGAAGCAAAACAGTAGCTGACTTACTGACCTGAAGAGAGTGCAGCAAACAGAAGGCAGCCAACAGACGCAGCAGTGTCTGGGCTCTGCTTCGGCCTTTTGTGGGCCTTGTTGGAAGTCGTGGAGGCTTTCTGGGGACCCCCGAGGAACTAGACGGCACTTGCTGCTAGCAGGAAGGGAGAGCGAGGCAAGGACTACTGCAGGAGGCCTTGACTTAACTTCTCCTGGGAAGTTCTAGCCAGGTGTGGCTGGGCTAACGAGCTCTCTGGGCTGCCCTGGTCAGGAGGAGTTGGGGGCTTTGGAGTCAGGTGGCTCCTGATTGGGTGGGTCGAGCGACCTGTGACTCACTGCTAGGCAGAGGCCTATATAAGAGCCAGGGCTAGAGCACGGCTCCCAGAGTGCAGCGAACAGATGCAGTTTGCAGCAGTTTGCACAGAAGAGCGCCAGAAGGCACCTCTATTTTCCACAGTGGTGTCTCCTTCCCCAGGCATGGTCATGACACGCCGCAGAGCACGTGCCCCAGCGGCTGTTGGAGGTGCTGCATCGGCTGTGTCTGAGGCTTCAACCCAGACGGACCCTCTGGCAGCAGCTGCAGCTCTACAGGTGTCAGGCTGCAGGGAGTGCCTGGGGCCTCTCCGTGGGGCCTGGCTGGAGCGCTCTCCTGCCGAAGGTGTGCTGGGCTTGATCAGATGTATCGCCAGGTAAAGGAGCTAGGCGAGGAAGTCGGGAGGCTGCGTAGCATCTGAGAAGATGAGCAGGAGATTGACAGGGTATTCCCGGAGACTGCGCAGCTCCGGGAGTCCCCACCGCCCCACTGCAGCGGAGCTGCCGGAGGGCTCTGTACCGTGTGCAACGCTATAGCATAACGCTGTTGAAGAGGGCTGGAAACTGGTCACCTCTCGTAGAAGGAGAAAGGCTCTTGCTCCTCCTCGGGATTTGCCTGTGAAGAGCAAGTTTAGCGCCCTCCAAGCTGAGGAGGAGCTGGGCATGGCTCCCAGGGAGGCAACTGGCCTGACAGACCATGTACCATGCAGGAACAGCCGGAAGAAGCGGCGAGTGATTGTTGTGGGTGACGGCCTGCGGCAGGGGACAAAGGCACCTGTCTGCCGACCTGACTTCCTGTCCAGAGAGGTTTGCTGCCTGCCAGCGGCTCCAAGAACAGATGTCCTGGAAAGACTGCCAAGGCTTGTCCATGCATCGGACTACTACCCTCTGCTGCTCTTCCAGGTGGGCGCTAACGACACGAAAGGCAAATTGGAAGCCATCCAACAGGACTTCAGAGCCCTGGGAATGGTGGTCAAGGGTCTGGGAGCCCAGGTCGTTTTCTCCTCGGTCCTGCGTGTGAGGGAGAAGGACGGGAAGAGGAGTAGACGAGTTTTCCAAGTTAACAGCTGGCTGCGCCGCTGCTGTTGGCAACAGGGCTTTGGTGTCTATGGCCACGGAACCGTGTTTGAAGAGCGACAACTGATGGGGAGAGATGGGATCCACCCCACGAAGCGGGGCACTCGCGTCTTTGCCAACACGCAAGCTTGGCCGGCCTGGTGAGGAGGCCCTTAACCTCGGAAAGATGCGGGAAGGGGAGCGGTATAGTGGCAGGGGAGTCAGTAGAACGCCACTCAAGTCAGGATGCCTCCAGCGGCTGCATACAGCCGGGAGAGACGCCACGGCACATGGCTATGGAGGCTCCTCTTGCACCTCTCCTGGGAAGCTTGCATGCTTGACCGGCTCTCTGAAATGCCTGTATACCAATGCGCGCAGCACGGGGAATAAGCAGAAAGAGTTAGAGCTCTGTGTGCGGTCGCAAGGCCACGATCTCGTTGCAGTTCCAGAGACATGGTGGGAGAGTTCACGTGCCTGGAATGCTGTCATGGATGGATTTTTTATGCACTTCCATTTCTGAACCTTTCCGCTCCTGCCCGGCTCACTCCTGAAGAGCAGATCACAGTGATCAAGCTTTTCACTTATCACAGTAAGGTTTTGAGATTTCTTTTTTTTAACTCATCTCACGGTAAAAACAGCAGAAGTTTTTTAAAGTGCAAATGCCTTGCAGATGGTCTCTGTATTCTGACGTAGCTCTGTAGCTACACCTAGTACAAGGAGTACCTAGTACACGTACAAGGAGCCAGAAAGCACAAATCTAGGGATTTCCACAGACAAAAGTTCTCTCTCTCCCCCCCCCACCCCCCCACTCCCATAAATTGTCACCAGATAAGTCGCATTTTGTACAGATAGAGTGCATTCACCTGCTCACGCTCCTGACTTCGCGCCTCGGTCTTTTCTGCCCAACAATCTGCTGACACCGTGCATTAACTCAGCTAACTCTCTTGTAAGATCTCTCTTGGGTGTAATCCCAGCCACAAACTTGAGCTACATCCACTTAGAAAAACATAGAAGCAGGCCTGAAATAGTCCTACTGATACCTTAGTAGCTCAGTTAATCTCTACAGCTTCCTATTGCGTATATGTGTCTAACAAGCGTTCAGCTGACAAACCTAGCTAAACTTGCTTAGAGAGAAGGATCTATTGTAAATTTACATGGCTTAGGCGATGTAACAGTTTAGCCAGTACGGTCCAGCAAATGTGTCTATTCAAAACCTCCGCTAATGAGGGCTCACGGCAATGTTACCTTGGCTGCGCAGCCCCTTCACCTCTCATCCCTCTACCTTTCCACTTGCTCGCCATCCTTATCCCAAGTGCCCTACTAGGCTTGTCGTTCACACCTCTTGCCAAGATGTTGAGGTGGTTTCCCCTCCCCCGCCGCCCGCCGGGCCCCAACCACTAGCTAGTGTTCGCAGCTCGCTTCTCTTGGGCCCCTGAGCTGTCCTTTGGAAATTCCTTAGAGCCTCAAGAGCCTCAATTCTACGGCACCGCTCACTTTCAAACCACTCCCCCCCGCCCCCAACTCCATGCCTACCACTCAGCTCACTGCTCAAATGAGTTTCTCTCCAGTGCTTGGATCCACTACCCCACCAGCAAGGCAAGGAGTCGGGGCGGAGAAATAAGTGACTTGACATTCACGGCTGCAGCTCTGCTGAGGCTCATCGTTTAGTTTCACACACACACCCCCCCTCCCCGCCCACCACCACCAGTGCTTAGACGTAACTTCCCCACTAACAAATGCCGGCAGCCAAGCTCTGTTGATCCCTGAGCTGACTTGGTTCAGTCCCTCTCTCTTCACAGCAACTGATCCTGGGGGCTTACACTCCCTTTCCACCCTGAATGCCTACCGCTAAGCATTCCCCTCATTGCGCCTCCCACCGGAGAACCCATCCTCCACAACCAATAGTGGACCCCAACTACCACCACTAACAAGGGCGTGCGGAAAAGTTCTCTTGGCCCCTGCATTAGCCTGGGAAGCGGATTCAAGTCCCAAGCCAACTACACCTCTGTGCTTGCACCCTACTTCATGCCAAATCTAGACCCGCTGCTTAATAGCGCCGCCCACAAAAGGTTAGACACCAAACCCCACTGACAGCAACTGCAAAAACTGGCCTGCTGTAGCCTTCCCGTTTGTGAAGCCTATAACCCTTGCACAAAAGAATAAGGACGGTGGTGGGGGTGAAGCAAAACAGTAGCTGACTTACTGACCTGAAGAGAGTGCAGCAAACAGAAGGCAGCCAACAGACGCAGCAGTGTCTGGGCTCTGCTTCGGCCTTTTGTGGGCCTTGTTGGAAGTCGTGGAGGCTTTCTGGGGACCCCCGAGGAACTAGACGGCACTTGCTGCTAGCAGGAAGGGAGAGCGAGGCAAGGACTACTGCAGGAGGCCTTGACTTAACTTCTCCTGGGAAGTTCTAGCCAGGTGTGGCTGGGCTAACGAGCTCTCTGGGCTGCCCTGGTCAGGAGGAGTTGGGGGCTTTGGAGTCAGGTGGCTCCTGATTGGGTGGGTCGAGCGACCTGTGACTCACTGCTAGGCAGAGGCCTATATAAGAGCCAGGGCTAGAGCACGGCTCCCAGAGTGCAGCGAACAGATGCAGTTTGCAGCAGTTTGCACAGAAGAGCGCCAGAAGGCACCTCTATTTTCCACAGTGGTGTCTCCTTCCCCAGGCATGGTCATGACACGCCGCAGAGCACGTGCCCCAGTGGCTGTTGGAGGTGCTGCATCGGCTGTGTCTGAGGCTTCAACCCAGACGGACCCTCTGGCAGCAGCTGCAGCTCTACAGGTGTCAGGCTGCAGGGAGTGCCTGGGGCCTCTCCGTGGGGCCTGGCTGGAGCGCTCTCCTGCCGAAGGTGTGCTGGGCTTGATCAGATGTATCGCCAGGTAAAGGAGCTAGGCGAGGAAGTCGGGAGGCTGCGTAGCATCTGAGAAGATGAGCAGGAGATTGACAGGGTATTCCCGGAGACTGCTCAGCTCCGGGAGTCCCCACCGCCCCACTGCAGCGGAGCTGCCGGAGGGCTCTGTACCGTGTGCAACGCTATAGCATAACGCTGTTGAAGAGGGCTGGAAACTGGTCACCTCTCGTAGAAGGAGAAAGGCTCTTGCTCCTCCTCGGGATTTGCCTGTGAAGAGCAAGTTTAGCGCCCTCCAAGCTGAGGAGGAGCTGGGCATGGCTCCCAGGGAGGCAACTGGCCTGACAGACCATGTACCATGCAGGAACAGCCGGAAGAAGCGGCGAGTGATTGTTGTGGGTGACGGCCTGCGGCAGGGGACAAAGGCACCTGTCTGCCGACCTGACTTCCTGTCCAGAGAGGTTTGCTGCCTGCCAGCGGCGCCAAGAACAGATGTCCTGGAAAGACTGCCAAGGCTTGTCCATGCATCGGACTACTACCCTCTGCTGCTCTTCCAGGTGGGCGCTAACGACACGAAAGGCAAATTGGAAGCCATCCAACAGGACTTCAGAGCCCTGGGAATGGTGGTCAAGGGTCTGGGAGCCCAGGTCGTTTTCTCCTCGGTCCTGCGTGTGAGGGAGAAGGACGGGAAGAGGAGTAGACGAGTTTTCCAAGTTAACAGCTGGCTGCGCCGCTGCTGTTGGCAACAGGGCTTTGGTGTCTATGGCCACGGAACCGTGTTTGAAGAGCGACAACTGATGGGGAGAGATGGGATCCACCCCACGAAGCGGGGCACTCGCGTCTTTGCCAACACGCAAGCTTGGCCGGCCTGGTGAGGAGGCCCTTAACCTTGGAAAGATGCGGGAAGGGGAGCGGTATAGTGGCAGGGGAGTCAGTAGAACGCCACTCAAGTCAGGATGCCTCCAGCGGCTGCATACAGCCGGGAGAGACGCCACGGCACATGGCTATGGAGGCTCCTCTTGCACCTCTCCTGGGAAGCTTGCATGCTTGACCGGCTCTCTGAAATGCCTGTATACCAATGCGCGCAGCACGGGGAATAAGCAGAAAGAGTTAGAGCTCTGTGTGCGGTCGCAAGGCCACGATCTCGTTGCAGTTCCAGAGACATGGTGGGATAGTTCACGTGCCTGGAATGCTGTCATGGATGGATTTTTTATGCACTTCCATTTCTGAACCTTTCCGCTCCTGCCCGGCTCACTCCTGAAGAGCAGATCACAGTGATCAAGCTTTTCACTTATCACAGTAAGGTTTTGAGATTTCTTTTTTTTAAACTCATCTCACGGTAAAAACAGCAGAAGTTTTTTAAAGTGCAAATGCCTTGCAGATGGTCTCTGTATTCTGACGTAGCTCTGTAGCTACACCTAGTACAAGGAGTACCTAGTACACGTACAAGGAGCCAGAAAGCACAAATCTAGGGATTTCCACAGACAAAAGTTCTCTCTCTCCCCCCCCCCCCCATAAATTGTCACCAGATAAGTCGCATTTTGTACAGATAGAGTGCATTCACCTGCTCACGCTCCTGACTTCGCGCCTCGGTCTTTTCTGCCCAACAATCTGCTGACACCGTGCATTAACTCAGCTAACTCTCTTGTAAGATCTCTCTTGGGTGTAATCCCAGCCACAAACTTGAGCTACATCCACTTAGAAAAACATAGAAGCAGGCCTGAAATAGTCCTACTGATACCTTAGTAGCTCAGTTAATCTCTACAGCTTCCTATTGCGTATATGTGTCTAACAAGCGTTCAGCTGACAAACCTAGCTAAACTTGCTTAGAGAGAAGGATCTATTGTAAATTTACATGGCTTAGGCGATGTAACAGTTTAGCCAGTACGGTCCAGCAAATGTGTCTATTCAAAACCTCCGCTAATGAGGGCTCACGGCAATGTTACCTTGGCTGCGCAGCCCCTTCACCTCTCATCCCTCTACCTTTCCACTTGCTCGCCATCCTTATCCCAAGTGCCCTACTAGGCTTGTCGTTCACACCTCTTGCCAAGGTGTTGAGGTGGTTTCCCCTCCCCCGCCGCCCGCCGGGCCCCAACCACTAGCTAGTGTTCGCAGCTCGCTTCTCTTGGGCCCCTGAGCTGTCCTTTGGAAATTCCTTAGAGCCTCAATTCCACGGCACCGCTCACTTTCAAACCACTCCCCCCCGCCCCCAACTCCATGCCTACCACTCAGCTCACTGCTCAAATGAGTTTCTCTCCAGTGCTTGGATCCACTACCCCACCAGCAAGGCAAGGAGTCGGGGCGGAGAAATAAGTGACTTGACATTCACGGCTGCAGCTCTGCTGAGGCTCATCGTTTAGTTTCACACACACACACCCCCCCCTCCCCGCCCACCACCACCAGTGCTTAGACATAACTTCCCCACTAACAAATGCCGGCAGCCAAGCTCTGTTGATCCCTGAGCTGACTTGGTTCAGTCCCTCTCTCTTCACAGCAACTGATCCTGGGGGCTTACACTCCCTTTCCACCCTGAATGCCTACCGCTAAGCATTCCCCTCATTGCGCCTCCCACCGGAGAACCCATCCTCCACAACCAATAGTGGACCCCAACTACCACCACTAACAAGGGCGTGCGGAAAAGTTCTCTTGGCCCCTGCATTAGCCTGGGAAGCGGATTCAAGTCCCAAGCCAACTACACCTCTGTGCTTGCACCCTACTTCATGCCAAATCTAGACCCGCTGCTTAATAGCGCCGCCCACAAAAGGTTAGACACCAAACCCCACTGACAGCAACTGCAAAAACTGGCCTGCTGTAGCCTTCCCGTTTGTGAAGCCTATAACCCTTGCACAAAAGAATAAGGACGGTGGTGGGGGTGAAGCAAAACAGTAGCTGACTTACTGACCTGAAGAGAGTGCAGCAAACAGAAGGCAGCCAACAGACGCAGCAGTGTCTGGGCTCTGCTTCGGCCTTTTGTGGGCCTTGTTGGAAGTCGTGGAGGCTTTCTGGGGACCCCCGAGGAACTAGACGGCACTTGCTGCTAGCAGGAAGGGAGAGCGAGGCAAGGACTACTGCAGGAGGCCTTGACTTAACTTCTCCTGGGAAGTTCTAGCCAGGTGTGGCTGGGCTAACGAGCTCTCTGGGCTGCCCTGGTCAGGAGGAGTTGGGGGCTTTGGAGTCAGGTGGCTCCTGATTGGGTGGGTCGAGCGACCTGTGACTCACTGCTAGGCAGAGGCCTATATAAGAGCCAGGGCTAGAGCACGGCTCCCAGAGTGCAGCGAACAGATGCAGTTTGCAGCAGTTTGCACAGAAGAGCGCCAGAAGGCACCTCTATTTTCCACAGTGGTGTCTCCTTCCCCAGGCATGGTCATGACACGCCGCAGAGCACGTGCCCCAGTGGCTGTTGGAGGTGCTGCATCGGCTGTGTCTGAGGCTTCAACCCAGACGGACCCTCTGGCAGCAGCTGCAGCTCTACAGGTGTCAGGCTGCAGGGAGTGCCTGGGGCCTCTCCGTGGGGCCTGGCTGGAGCGCTCTCCTGCCGAAGGTGTGCTGGGCTTGATCAGATGTATCGCCAGGTAAAGGAGCTAGGCGAGGAAGTCGGGAGGCTGTGTAGCATCTGAGAAGATGAGCAGGAGATTGACAGGGTATTCCCGGAGACTGCGCAGCTCCGGGAGTCCCCACCGCCCCACTGCAGCGGAGCTGCCGGAGGGCTCTGTACCGTGTGCAACGCTATAGCATAACGCTGTTGAAGAGGGCTGGAAACTGGTCACCTCTCGTAGAAGGAGAAAGGCTCTTGCTCCTCCTCGGGATTTGCCTGTGAAGAGCAAGTTTAGCGCCCTCCAAGCTGAGGAGGAGCTGGGCATGGCTCCCAGGGAGGCAACTGGCCTGACAGACCATGTACCATGCAGGAACAGCCGGAAGAAGCGGCGAGTGATTGTTGTGGGTGACGGCCTGCGGCAGGGGACAAAGGCACCTGTCTGCCGACCTGACTTCCTGTCCAGAGAGGTTTGCTGCCTGCCAGCGGCGCCAAGAACAGATGTCCTGGAAAGACTGCCAAGGCTTGTCCATGCATCGGACTACTACCCTCTGCTGCTCTTCCAGGTGGGCGCTAACGACACGAAAGGCAAATTGGAAGCCATCCAACAGGACTTCAGAGCCCTGGGAATGGTGGTCAAGGGTCTGGGAGCCCAGGTCGTTTTCTCCTCGGTCCTGCGTGTGAGGGAGAAGGACGGGAAGAGGAGTAGACGAGTTTTCCAAGTTAACAGCTGGCTGCGCCGCTGCTGTTGGCAACAGGGCTTTGGTGTCTATGACCACGGAACCGTGTTTGAAGAGCGACAACTGATGGGGAGAGATGGGATCCACCCCACGAAGCGGGGCACTCGCGTCTTTGCCAACACGCAAGCTTGGCCGGCCTGGTGAGGAGGCCCTTAACCTCGGAAAGATGCGGGAAGGGGAGCGGTATAGTGGCAGGGGAGTCAGTAGAACGCCACTCAAGTCAGGATGCCTCCAGCGGCTGCATACAGCCGGGAGAGATGCCACGGCACATGGCTATGGAGGCTCCTCTTGCACCTCTCCTGGGAAGCTTGCATGCTTGACCGGCTCTCTGAAATGCCTGTATACCAATGCGCGCAGCACGGGGAATAAGCAGAAAGAGTTAGAACTCTGTGTGCGGTCGCAAGGCCACGATCTCGTTGCAGTTCCAGAGACATGGTGGGATAGTTCACGTGCCTGGAATGCTGTCATGGATGGATTTTTTATGCACTTCCATTTCTGAACCTTTCCGCTCCTGCCCGGCTCACTCCTGAAGAGCAGATCACAGTGATCAAGCTTTTCACTTATCACAGTAAGGTTTTGAGATTTCTTTTTTTTAACTCATCTCACGGTAAAAACAGCAGAAGTTTTTAAAAGTGCAAATGCCTTGCAGATGGTCTCTGTATTCTGACGTAGCTCTGTAGCTACACCTAGTACAAGGAGTACCTAGTACACGTACAAGGAGCCAGAAAGCACAAATCTAGGGATTTCCACAGACAAAAGTTCTCTCTCTCCCCCCCCCACCCCCCCCACTCTCATAAATTGTCACCAGATAAGTCGCATTTTGTACAGATAGAGTGCATTCACCTGCTCACGCTCCTGACTTCGCGCCTCGGTCTTTTCTGCCCAACAATCTGCTGACACCGTGCATTAACTCAGCTAACTCTCTTGTAAGATCTCTCTTGGGTGTAATCCCAGCCACAAACTTGAGCTACATCCACTTAGAAAAACATAGAAGCAGGCCTGAAATAGTCCTACTGATACCTTAGTAGCTCAGTTAATCTCTACAGCTTCCTATTGCGTATATGTGTCTAACAAGCGTTCAGCTGACAAACCTAGCTAAACTTGCTTAGAGAGAAGGATCTATTGTAAATTTACATGGCTTAGGCGATGTAACAGTTTAGCCAGTACGGTCCAGCAAATGTGTCTATTCAAAACCTCCGCTAATGAGGGCTCACGGCAATGTTACCTTGGCTGCGCAGCCCCTTCACCTCTCATCCCTCTACCTTTCCACTTGCTCGCCATCCTTATCCCAAGTGCCCTACTAGGCTTGTCGTTCACACCTCTTGCCAAGGTGTTGAGGTGGTTTCCCCTCCCCCGCCCCCCCCCCCCCGGGCCCCAACCACTAGCTAGTGTTCGCAGCTCGCTTCTCTTGGGCCCCTGAGCTGTCCTTTGGAAATTCCTTAGAGCCTCAAGAGCCTCAATTCTACGGCACCGCTCACTTTCAAACCACTCCCCCCCGCCCCCAACTCCATGCCTACCACTCAGCTCACTGCTCAAATGAGTTTCTCTCCAGTGCTTGGATCCACTACCCCACCAGCAAGGCAAGGAGTCGGGGCGGAGAAATAAGTGACTTGACATTCACGGCTGCAGCTCTGCTGAGGCTCATCGTTTAGTTTCACACACACACACCCCCCCCTCCCCGCCCACCACCACCAGTGCTTAGACATAACTTCCCCACTAACAAATGCCGGCAGCCAAGCTCTGTTGATCCCTGAGCTGACTTGGTTCAGTCCCTCTCTCTTCACAGCAACTGATCCTGGGGGCTTACACTCCCTTTCCACCCTGAATGCCTACCGCTAAGCATTCCCCTCATTGCGCCTCCCACCGGAGAACCCATCCTCCACAACCAATAGTGGACCCCAACTACCACCACTAACAAGGGCGTGCGGAAAAGTTCTCTTGGCCCCTGCATTAGCCTGGGAAGCGGATTCAAGTCCCAAGCCAACTACACCTCTGTGCTTGCACCCTACTTCATGCCAAATCTAGACCCGCTGCTTAATAGCGCCGCCCACAAAAGGTTAGACACCAAACCCCACTGACAGCAACTGCAAAAACTGGCCTGCTGTAGCCTTCCCGTTTGTGAAGCCTATAACCCTTGCACAAAAGAATAAGGACGGTGGTGGGGGTGAAGCAAAACAGTAGCTGACTTACTGACCTGAAGAGAGTGCAGCAAACAGAAGGCAGCCAACAGACGCAGCAGTGTCTGGGCTCTGCTTCGGCCTTTTGTGGGCCTTGTTGGAAGTCGTGGAGGCTTTCTGGGGACCCCCGAGGAACTAGACGGCACTTGCTGCTAGCAGGAAGGGAGAGCGAGGCAAGGACTACTGCAGGAGGCCTTGACTTAACTTCTCCTGGGAAGTTCTAGCCAGGTGTGGCTGGGCTAACGAGCTCTCTGGGCTGCCCTGGTCAGGAGGAGTTGGGGGCTTTGGAGTCAGGTGGCTCCTGATTGGGTGGGTCGAGCGACCTGTGACTCACTGCTAGGCAGAGGCCTATATAAGAGCCAGGGCTAGAGCACGGCTCCCAGAGTGCAGCGAACAGATGCAGTTTGCAGCAGTTTGCACAGAAGAGCGCCAGAAGGCACCTCTATTTTCCACAGTGGTGTCTCCTTCCCCAGGCATGGTCATGACACGCCGCAGAGCACGTGCCCCAGTGGCTGTTGGAGGTGCTGCATCGGCTGTGTCTGAGGCTTCAACCCAGACGGACCCTCTGGCAGCAGCTGCAGCCCTACAGGTGTCAGGCTGCAGGGAGTGCCTGGGGCCTCTCCGTGGGGCCTGGCTGGAGCGCTCTCCTGCCGAAGGTGTGCTGGGCTTGATCAGATGTATCGCCAGGTAAAGGAGCTAGGCGAGGAAGTCGGGAGGCTGCGTAGCATCTGAGAAGATGAGCAGGAGATTGACAGGGTATTCCCGGAGACTGCGCAGCTCCGGGAGTCCCCACCGCCCCACTGCAGCGGAGCTGCCGGAGGGCTCTGTACCGTGTGCAACGCTATAGCATAACGCTGTTGAAGAGGGCTGGAAACTGGTCACCTCTCGTAGAAGGAGAAAGGCTCTTGCTCCTCCTCGGGATTTGCCTGTGAAGAGCAAGTTTAGCGCCCTCCAAGCTGAGGAGGAGCTGGGCATGGCTCCCAGGGAGGCAACTGGCCTGACAGACCATGTACCATGCAGGAACAGCCGGAAGAAGCGGCGAGTGATTGTTGTGGGTGACGGCCTGCGGCAGGGGACAAAGGCACCTGTCTGCCGACCTGACTTCCTGTCCAGAGAGGTTTGCTGCCTGCCAGCGGCTCCAAGAACAGATGTCCTGGAAAGACTGCCAAGGCTTGTCCATGCATCGGACTACTACCCTCTGCTGCTCTTCCAGGTGGGGGCGCTAACGACACGAAAGGCAAATTGGAAGCCATCCAACAGGACTTCAGAGCCCTGGGAATGGTGGTCAAGGGTCTGGGAGCCCAGGTCGTTTTCTCCTCGGTCCTGCGTGTGAGGGAGAAGGACGGGAAGAGGAGTAGACGAGTTTTCCAAGTTAACAGCTGGCTGCGCCGCTGCTGTTGGCAACAGGGCTTTGGTGTCTATGGCCACGGAACCGTGTTTGAAGAGCGACAACTGATGGGGAGAGATGGGATCCACCCCACGAAGCGGGGCACTCGCGTCTTTGCCAACACGCAAGCTTGGCCGGCCTGGTGAGGAGGCCCTTAACCTCGGAAAGATGCGGGAAGGGGAGCGGTATAGTGGCAGGGGAGTCAGTAGAACGCCACTCAAGTCAGGATGCCTCCAGCGGCTGCATACAGCCGGGAGAGACGCCACGGCACATGGCTATGGAGGCTCCTCTTGCACCTCTCCTGGGAAGCTTGCATGCTTGACCGGCTCTCTGAAATGCCTGTATACCAATGCGCGCAGCACGGGGAATAAGCAGAAAGAGTTAGAGCTCTGTGTGCGGTCGCAAGGCCACGATCTCGTTGCAGTTCCAGAGACATGGTGGGATAGTTCACGTGCCTGGAATGCTGTCATGGATGGATTTTTTATGCACTTCCATTTCTGAACCTTTCCGCTCCTGCCCGGCTCACTCCTGAAGAGCAGATCACAGTGATCAAGCTTTTCACTTATCACAGTAAGGTTTTGAGATTTCTTTTTTTTAAACTCATCTCACGGTAAAAACAGCAGAAGTTTTTTAAAGTGCAAATGCCTTGCAGATGGTCTCTGTATTCTGACGTAGCTCTGTAGCTACACCTAGTACAAGGAGTACCTAGTACACGTACAAGGAGCCAGAAAGCACAAATCTAGGGATTTCCACAGACAAAAGTTCTCTCTCTCCCCCCCACTCCCATAAATTGTCACCAGATAAGTCGCATTTTGTACAGATAGAGTGCATTCACCTGCTCACACTCCTGACTTCGCGCCTCGGTCTTTTCTGCCCAACAATCTGCTGACACCGTGCATTAACTCAGCTAACTCTCTTGTAAGATCTCTCTTGGGTGTAATCCCAGCCACAAACTTGAGCTACATCCACTTAGAAAAACATAGAAGCAGGCCTGAAATAGTCCTACTGATACCTTAGTAGCTCAGTTAATCTCTACAGCTTCCTATTGCGTATATGTGTCTAACAAGCGTTCAGCTGACAAACCTAGCTAAACTTGCTTAGAGAGAAGGATCTATTGTAAATTTACATGGCTTAGGCGATGTAACAGTTTAGCCAGTACGGTCCAGCAAATGTGTCTATTCAAAACCTCCGCTAATGAGGGCTCACGGCAATGTTACCTTGGCTGCGCAGCCCCTTCACCTCTCATCCCTCTACCTTTCCACTTGCTCGCCATCCTTATCCCAAGTGCCCTACTAGGCTTGTCGTTCACACCTCTTGCCAAGGTGTTGAGGTGGTTTCCCCTCCCCCGCCGCCCGCCGGGCCCCAACCACTAGCTAGTGTTCGCAGCTCGCTTCTCTTGGGCCCCTGAGCTGTCCTTTGGAAATTCCTTAGAGCCTCAAGAGCCTCAATTCTACGGCACCGCTCACTTTCAAACCACTCCCCCCCGCCCCCAACTCCATGCCTACCACTCAGCTCACTGCTCAAATGAGTTTCTCTCCAGTGCTTGGATCCACTACCCCACCAGCAAGGCAAGGAGTCGGGGCGGAGAAATAAGTGACTTGACATTCACGGCTGCAGCTCTGCTGAGGCTCATCGTTTAGTTTCACACACACACCCCCCCCTCCCCGCCCACCACCACCAGTGCTTAGACATAACTTCCCCACTAACAAATGCCGGCAGCCAAGCTCTGTTGATCCCTGAGCTGACTTGGTTCAGTCCCTCTCTCTTCACAGCAACTGATCCTGGGGGCTTACACTCCCTTTCCACCCTGAATGCCTACCGCTAAGCATTCCCCTCATTGCGCCTCCCACCGGAGAACCCATCCTCCACAACCAATAGTGGACCCCAACTACCACCACTAACAAGGGCGTGCGGAAAAGTTCTCTTGGCCCCTGCATTAGCCTGGGAAGCGGATTCAAGTCCCAAGCCAACTACACCTCTGTGCTTGCACCCTACTTCATGCCAAATCTAGACCCGCTGCTTAATAGCGCCGCCCACAAAAGGTTAGACACCAAACCCCACTGACAGCAACTGCAAAAACTGGCCTGCTGTAGCCTTCCCGTTTGTGAAGCCTATAACCCTTGCACAAAAGAATAAGGACGGTGGTGGGGGTGAAGCAAAACAGTAGCTGACTTACTGACCTGAAGAGAGTGCAGCAAACAGAAGGCAGCCAACAGACGCAGCAGTGTCTGGGCTCTGCTTCGGCCTTTTGTGGGCCTTGTTGGAAGTCGTGGAGGCTTTCTGGGGACCCCCGAGGAACTAGACGGCACTTGCTGCTAGCAGGAAGGGAGAGCGAGGCAAGGACTACTGCAGGAGGCCTTGACTTAACTTCTCCTGGGAAGTTCTAGCCAGGTGTGGCTGGGCTAACGAGCTCTCTGGGCTGCCCTGGTCAGGAGGAGTTGGGGGCTTTGGAGTCAGGTGGCTCCTGATTGGGTGGGTCGAGCGACCTGTGACTCACTGCTAGGCAGAGGCCTATATAAGAGCCAGGGCTAGAGCACGGCTCCCAGAGTGCAGCGAACAGATGCAGTTTGCAGCAGTTTGCACAGAAGAGCGCCAGAAGGCACCTCTATTTTCCACAGTGGTGTCTCCTTCCCCAGGCATGGTCATGACACGCCGCAGAGCACGTGCCCCAGTGGCTGTTGGAGGTGCTGCATCGGCTGTGTCTGAGGCTTCAACCCAGACGGACCCTCTGGCAGCAGCTGCAGCTCTACAGGTGTCAGGCTGCAGGGAGTGCCTGGGGCCTCTCCGTGGGGCCTGGCTGGAGCGCTCTCCTGCCGAAGGTGTGCTGGGCTTGATCAGATGTATCGCCAGGTAAAGGAGCTAGGCGAGGAAGTCGGGAGGCTGCGTAGCATCTGAGAAGATGAGCAGGAGATTGACAGGGTATTCCCGGAGACTGCGCAGCTCCGGGAGTCCCCACCGCCCCACTGCAGCGGAGCTGCCGGAGGGCTCTGTACCGTGTGCAACGCTATAGCATAACGCTGTTGAAGAGGGCTGGAAACTGGTCACCTCTCGTAGAAGGAGAAAGGCTCTTGCTCCTCCTCGGGATTTGCCTGTGAAGAGCAAGTTTAGCGCCCTCCAAGCTGAGGAGGAGCTGGGCATGGCTCCCAGGGAGGCAACTGGCCTGACAGACCATGTACCATGCAGGAACAGCCGGAAGAAGCGGCGAGTGATTGTTGTGGGTGACGGCCTGCGGCAGGGGACAAAGGCACCTGTCTGCCGACCTGACTTCCTGTCCAGAGAGGTTTGCTGCCTGCCAGCGGCTCCAAGAACAGATGTCCTGGAAAGACTGCCAAGGCTTGTCCATGCATCGGACTACTACCCTCTGCTGCTCTTCCAGGTGGGGGCGCTAACGACACGAAAGGCAAATTGGAAGCCATCCAACAGGACTTCAGAGCCCTGGGAATGGTGGTCAAGGGTCTGGGAGCCCAGGTCGTTTTCTCCTCGGTCCTGCGTGTGAGGGAGAAGGACGGGAAGAGGAGTAGACGAGTTTTCCAAGTTAACAGCTGGCTGCGCCGCTGCTGTTGGCAACAGGGCTTTGGTGTCTATGGCCACGGAACCGTGTTTGAAGAGCGACAACTGATGGGGAGAGATGGGATCCACCCCACGAAGCAGGGCACTCGCGTCTTTGCCAACACGCAAGCTTGGCCGGCCTGGTGAGGAGGCCCTTAACCTCGGAAAGATGCGGGAAGGGGAGCGGTATAGTGGCAGGGGAGTCAGTAGAACGCCACTCAAGTCAGGATGCCTCCAGCGGCTGCATACAGCCGGGAGAGACGCCACGGCACATGGCTATGGAGGCTCCTCTTGCACCTCTCCTGGGAAGCTTGCATGCTTGACCGGCTCTCTGAAATGCCTGTATACCAATGCGCGCAGCACGGGGAATAAGCAGAAAGAGTTAGAGCTCTGTGTGCGGTCGCAAGGCCACGATCTCGTTGCAGTTCCAGAGACATGGTGGGATAGTTCACGTGCCTGGAATGCTGTCATGGATGGATTTTTTATGCACTTCCATTTCTGAACCTTTCCGCTCCTGCCCGGCTCACTCCTGAAGAGCAGATCACAGTGATCAAGCTTTTCACTTATCACAGTAAGGTTTTGAGATTTCTTTTTTTTAAACTCATCTCACGGTAAAAACAGCAGAAGTTTTTTAAAGTGCAAATGCCTTGCAGATGGTCTCTGTATTCTGACGTAGCTCTGTAGCTACACCTAGTACAAGGAGTACCTAGTACACGTACAAGGAGCCAGAAAGCACAAATCTAGGGATTTCCACAGACAAAAGTTCTCTCTCTCCCCCCCCCCCCATAAATTGTCACCAGATAAGTCGCATTTTGTACAGATAGAGTGCATTCACCTGCTCACGCTCCTGACTTCGCGCCTCGGTCTTTTCTGCCCAACAATCTGCTGACACCGTGCATTAACTCAGCTAACTCTCTTGTAAGATCTCTCTTGGGTGTAATCCCAGCCACAAACTTGAGCTACATCCACTTAGAAAAACATAGAAGCAGGCCTGAAATAGTCCTACTGATACCTTAGTAGCTCAGTTAATCTCTACAGCTTCCTATTGCGTATATGTGTCTAACAAGCGTTCAGCTGACAAACCTAGCTAAACTTGCTTAGAGAGAAGGATCTATTGTAAATTTACATGGCTTAGGCGATGTAACAGTTTAGCCAGTACGGTCCAGCAAATGTGTCTATTCAAAACCTCCGCTAATGAGGGCTCACGGCAATGTTACCTTGGCTGCGCAGCCCCTTCACCTCTCATCCCTCTACCTTTCCACTTGCTCGCCATCCTTATCCCAAGTGCCCTACTAGGCTTGTCGTTCACACCTCTTGCCAAGGTGTTGAGGTGGTTTCCCCTCCCCCGCCGCCCGCCGGGCCCCAACCACTAGCTAGTGTTCGCAGCTCGCTTCTCTTGGGCCCCTGAGCTGTCCTTTGGAAATTCCTTAGAGCCTCAATTCTACGGCACCGCTCACTTTCAAACCACTCCCCCCCGCCCCCAACTCCATGCCTACCACTCAGCTCACTGCTCAAATGAGTTTCTCTCCAGTGCTTGGATCCACTACCCCACCAGCAAGGCAAGGAGTCGGGGCGGAGAAATAAGTGACTTGACATTCACGGCTGCAGCTCTGCTGAGGCTCATCGTTTAGTTTCACACACACACACCCCCCCCTCCCCGCCCACCACCACCAGTGCTTAGACATAACTTCCCCACTAACAAATGCCGGCAGCCAAGCTCTGTTGATCCCTGAGCTGACTTGGTTCAGTCCCTCTCTCTTCACAGCAACTGATCCTGGGGGCTTACACTCCCTTTCCACCCTGAATGCCTACCGCTAAGCATTCCCCTCATTGCGCCTCCCACCGGAGAACCCATCCTCCACAACCAATAGTGGACCCCAACTACCACCACTAACAAGGGCGTGCGGAAAAGTTCTCTTGGCCCCTGCATTAGCCTGGGAAGCGGATTCAAGTCCCAAGCCAACTACACCTCTGTGCTTGCACCCTACTTCATGCCAAATCTAGACCCGCTGCTTAATAGCGCCGCCCACAAAAGGTTAGACACCAAACCCCACTGACAGCAACTGCAAAAACTGGCCTGCTGTAGCCTTCCCGTTTGTGAAGCCTATAACCCTTGCACAAAAGAATAAGGACGGTGGTGGGGGTGAAGCAAAACAGTAGCTGACTTACTGACCTGAAGAGAGTGCAGCAAACAGAAGGCAGCCAACAGACGCAGCAGTGTCTGGGCTCTGCTTCGGCCTTTTGTGGGCCTTGTTGGAAGTCGTGGAGGCTTTCTGGGGACCCCCGAGGAACTAGACGGCACTTGCTGCTAGCAGGAAGGGAGAGCGAGGCAAGGACTACTGCAGGAGGCCTTGACTTAACTTCTCCTGGGAAGTTCTAGCCAGGTGTGGCTGGGCTAACGAGCTCTCTGGGCTGCCCTGGTCAGGAGGAGTTGGGGGCTTTGGAGTCAGGTGGCTCCTGATTGGGTGGGTCGAGCGACCTGTGACTCACTGCTAGGCAGAGGCCTATATAAGAGCCAGGGCTAGAGCACGGCTCCCAGAGTGCAGCGAACAGATGCAGTTTGCAGCAGTTTGCACAGAAGAGCGCCAGAAGGCACCTCTATTTTCCACAGTGGTGTCTCCTTCCCCAGGCATGGTCATGACACGCCGCAGAGCACGTGCCCCAGTGGCTGTTGGAGGTGCTGCATCGGCTGTGTCTGAGGCTTCAACCCAGACGGACCCTCTGGCAGCAGCTGCAGCTCTACAGGTGTCAGGCTGCAGGGAGTGCCTGGGGCCTCTCCGTGGGGCCTGGCTGGAGCGCTCTCCTGCCGAAGGTGTGCTGGGCTTGATCAGATGTATCGCCAGGTAAAGGAGCTAGGCGAGGAAGTCGGGAGGCTGCGTAGCATCTGAGAAGATGAGCAGGAGATTGACAGGGTATTCCTGGAGACTGCGCAGCTCCGGGAGTCCCCACCGCCCCACTGCAGCGGAGCTGCCGGAGGGCTCTGTACCGTGTGCAACGCTATAGCATAACGCTGTTGAAGAGGGCTGGAAACTGGTCACCTCTCGTAGAAGGAGAAAGGCTCTTGCTCCTCCTCGGGATTTGCCTGTGAAGAGCAAGTTTAGCGCCCTCCAAGCTGAGGAGGAGCTGGGCATGGCTCCCAGGGAGGCAACTGGCCTGACAGACCATGTACCATGCAGGAACAGCCGGAAGAAGCGGCGAGTGATTGTTGTGGGTGACGGCCTGCGGCAGGGGACAAAGGCACCTGTCTGCCGACCTGACTTCCTGTCCAGAGAGGTTTGCTGCCTGCCAGCGGCTCCAAGAACAGATGTCCTGGAAAGACTGCCAAGGCTTGTCCATGCATCGGACTACTACCCTCTGCTGCTCTTCCAGGTGGGGGCGCTAACGACACGAAAGGCAAATTGGAAGCCATCCAACAGGACTTCAGAGCCCTGGGAATGGTGGTCAAGGGTCTGGGAGCCCAGGTCGTTTTCTCCTCGGTCCTGCGTGTGAGGGAGAAGGACGGGAAGAGGAGTAGACGAGTTTTCCAAGTTAACAGCTGGCTGCGCCGCTGCTGTTGGCAACAGGGCTTTGGTGTCTATGGCCACGGAACCGTGTTTGAAGAGCGACAACTGATGGGGAGAGATGGGATCCACCCCACGAAGCGGGGCACTCGCGTCTTTGCCAACACGCAAGCTTGGCCGGCCTGGTGAGGAGGCCCTTAACCTCGGAAAGATGCGGGAAGGGGAGCGGTATAGTGGCAGGGGAGTCAGTAGAACGCCACTCAAGTCAGGATGCCTCCAGCGGCTGCATACAGCCGGGAGAGACGCCACGGCACATGGCTATGGAGGCTCCTCTTGCACCTCTCCTGGGAAGCTTGCATGCTTGACCGGCTCTCTGAAATGCCTGTATACCAATGCGCGCAGCACGGGGAATAAGCAGAAAGAGTTAGAGCTCTGTGTGCGGTCGCAAGGCCACGATCTCGTTGCAGTTCCAGAGACATGGTGGGATAGTTCACGTGCCTGGAATGCTGTCATGGATGGATTTTTTATGCACTTCCATTTCTGAACCTTTCCGCTCCTGCCCGGCTCACTCCTGAAGAGCAGATCACAGTGATCAAGCTTTTCACTTATCACAGTAAGGTTTTGAGATTTCTTTTTTTTAAACTCATCTCACGGTAAAAACAGCAGAAGTTTTTTAAAGTGCAAATGCCTTGCAGATGGTCTCTGTATTCTGACGTAGCTCTGTAGCTACACCTAGTACAAGGAGTACCTAGTACACGTACAAGGAGCCAGAAAGCACAAATCTAGGGATTTCCACAGACAAAAGTTCTCTCTCTCCCCCCCCACCCCCCCACTCCCATAAATTGTCACCAGATAAGTCGCATTTTGTACAGATAGAGTGCATTCACCTGCTCACGCTCCTGACTTCGCGCCTCGGTCTTTTCTGCCCAACAATCTGCTGACACCGTGCATTAACTCAGCTAACTCTCTTGTAAGATCTCTCTTGGGTGTAATCCCAGCCACAAACTTGAGCTACATCCACTTAGAAAAACATAGAAGCAGGCCTGAAATAGTCCTACTGATACCTTAGTAGCTCAGTTAATCTCTACAGCTTCCTATTGCGTATATGTGTCTAACAAGCGTTCAGCTGACAAACCTAGCTAAACTTGCTTAGAGAGAAGGATCTATTGTAAATTTACATGGCTTAGGCGATGTAACAGTTTAGCCAGTACGGTCCAGCAAATGTGTCTATTCAAAACCTCCGCTAATGAGGGCTCACGGCAATGTTACCTTGGCTGCGCAGCCCCTTCACCTCTCATCCCTCTACCTTTCCACTTGCTCGCCATCCTTATCCCAAGTGCCCTACTAGGCTTGTCGTTCACACCTCTTGCCAAGATGTTGAGGTGGTTTCCCCTCCCCCGCCGCCCGCCGGGCCCCAACCACTAGCTAGTGTTCGCAGCTCGCTTCTCTTGGGCCCCTGAGCTGTCCTTTGGAAATTCCTTAGAGCCTCAAGAGCCTCAATTCTACGGCACCGCTCACTTTCAAACCACTCCCCCCCGCCCCCAACTCCATGCCTACCACTCAGCTCACTGCTCAAATGAGTTTCTCTCCAGTGCTTGGATCCACTACCCCACCAGCAAGGCAAGGAGTCGGGGCGGAGAAATAAGTGACTTGACATTCACGGCTGCAGCTCTGCTGAGGCTCATCGTTTAGTTTCACACACACACACCCCCCCCTCCCCGCCCACCACCACCAGTGCTTAGACATAACTTCCCCACTAACAAATGCCGGCAGCCAAGCTCTGTTGATCCCTGAGCTGACTTGGTTCAGTCCCTCTCTCTTCACAGCAACTGATCCTGGGGGCTTACACTCCCTTTCCACCCTGAATGCCTACCGCTAAGCATTCCCCTCATTGCGCCTCCCACCGGAGAACCCATCCTCCACAACCAATAGTGGACCCCAACTACCACCACTAACAAGGGCGTGCGGAAAAGTTCTCTTGGCCCCTGCATTAGCCTGGGAAGCGGATTCAAGTCCCAAGCCAACTACACCTCTGTGCTTGCACCCTACTTCATGCCAAATCTAGACCCGCTGCTTAATAGCGCCGCCCACAAAAGGTTAGACACCAAACCCCACTGACAGCAACTGCAAAAACTGGCCTGCTGTAGCCTTCCCGTTTGTGAAGCCTATAACCCTTGCACAAAAGAATAAGGACGGTGGTGGGGGTGAAGCAAAACAGTAGCTGACTTACTGACCTGAAGAGAGTGCAGCAAACAGAAGGCAGCCAACAGACGCAGCAGTGTCTGGGCTCTGCTTCGGCCTTTTGTGGGCCTTGTTGGAAGTCGTGGAGGCTTTCTGGGGACCCCCGAGGAACTAGACGGCACTTGCTGCTAGCAGGAAGGGAGAGCGAGGCAAGGACTACTGCAGGAGGCCTTGACTTAACTTCTCCTGGGAAGTTCTAGCCAGGTGTGGCTGGGCTAACGAGCTCTCTGGGCTGCCCTGGTCAGGAGGAGTTGGGGGCTTTGGAGTCAGGTGGCTCCTGATTGGGTGGGTCGAGCGACCTGTGACTCACTGCTAGGCAGAGGCCTATATAAGAGCCAGGGCTAGAGCACGGCTCCCAGAGTGCAGCGAACAGATGCAGTTTGCAGCAGTTTGCACAGAAGAGCGCCAGAAGGCACCTCTATTTTCCACAGTGGTGTCTCCTTCCCCAGGCATGGTCATGACACGCCGCAGAGCACGTGCCCCAGTGGCTGTTGGAGGTGCTGCATCGGCTGTGTCTGAGGCTTCAACCCAGACGGACCCTCTGGCAGCAGCTGCAGCTCTACAGGTGTCAGGCTGCAGGGAGTGCCTGGGGCCTCTCCGTGGGGCCTGGCTGGAGCGCTCTCCTGCCGAAGGTGTGCTGGGCTTGATCAGATGTATCGCCAGGTAAAGGAGCTAGGCGAGGAAGTCGGGAGGCTGCGTAGCATCTGAGAAGATGAGCAGGAGATTGACAGGGTATTCCCGGAGACTGCGCAGCTCCGGGAGTCCCCACCGCCCCACTGCAGCGGAGCTGCCGGAGGGCTCTGTACCGTGTGCAACGCTATAGCATAACGCTGTTGAAGAGGGCTGGAAACTGGTCACCTCTCGTAGAAGGAGAAAGGCTCTTGCTCCTCCTCGGGATTTGCCTGTGAAGAGCAAGTTTAGCGCCCTCCAAGCTGAGGAGGAGCTGGGCATGGCTCCCAGGGAGGCAACTGGCCTGACAGACCATGTACCATGCAGGAACAGCCGGAAGAAGCGGCGAGTGATTGTTGTGGGTGACGGCCTGCGGCAGGGGACAAAGGCACCTGTCTGCCGACCTGACTTCCTGTCCAGAGAGGTTTGCTGCCTGCCAGCGGCTCCAAGAACAGATGTCCTGGAAAGACTGCCAAGGCTTGTCCATGCATCGGACTACTACCCTCTGCTGCTCTTCCAGGTGGGGGCGCTAACGACACGAAAGGCAAATTGGAAGCCATCCAACAGGACTTCAGAGCCCTGGGAATGGTGGTCAAGGGTCTGGGAGCCCAGGTCGTTTTCTCCTCGGTCCTGCGTGTGAGGGAGAAGGACGGGAAGAGGAGTAGACGAGTTTTCCAAGTTAACAGCTGGCTGCGCCGCTGCTGTTGGCAACAGGGCTTTGGTGTCTATGGCCACGGAACCGTGTTTGAAGAGCGACAACTGATGGGGAGAGATGGGATCCACCCCACGAAGCGGGGCACTCGCGTCTTTGCCAACACGCAAGCTTGGCCGGCCTGGTGAGGAGGCCCTTAACCTCGGAAAGATGCGGGAAGGGGAGCGGTATAGTGGCAGGGGAGTCAGTAGAACGCCACTCAAGTCAGGATGCCTCCAGCGGCTGCATACAGCCGGGAGAGACGCCACGGCACATGGCTATGGAGGCTCCTCTTGCACCTCTCCTGGGAAGCTTGCATGCTTGACCGGCTCTCTGAAATGCCTGTATACCAATGCGCGCAGCACGGGGAATAAGCAGAAAGAGTTAGAGCTCTGTGTGCGGTCGCAAGGCCACGATCTCGTTGCAGTTCCAGAGACATGGTGGGATAGTTCACGTGCCTGGAATGCTGTCATGGATGGATTTTTTATGCACTTCCATTTCTGAACCTTTCCGCTCCTGCCCGGCTCACTCCTGAAGAGCAGATCACAGTGATCAAGCTTTTCACTTATCACAGTAAGGTTTTGAGATTTCTTTTTTTTAAACTCATCTCACGGTAAAAACAGCAGAAGTTTTTTAAAGTGCAAATGCCTTGCAGATGGTCTCTGTATTCTGACGTAGCTCTGTAGCTACACCTAGTACAAGGAGTACCTAGTACACGTACAAGGAGCCAGAAAGCACAAATCTAGGGATTTCCACAGACAAAAGTTCTCTCTCTCCCCCCCCCACCCCCCCACTCCCATAAATTGTCACCAGATAAGTCGCATTTTGTACAGATAGAGTGCATTCACCTGCTCACGCTCCTGACTTCGCGCCTCGGTCTTTTCTGCCCAACAATCTGCTGACACCGTGCATTAACTCAGCTAACTCTCTTGTAAGATCTCTCTTGGGTGTAATCCCAGCCACAAACTTGAGCTACATCCACTTAGAAAAACATAGAAGCAGGCCTGAAATAGTCCTACTGATACCTTAGTAGCTCAGTTAATCTCTACAGCTTCCTATTGCGTATATGTGTCTAACAAGCGTTCAGCTGACAAACCTAGCTAAACTTGCTTAGAGAGAAGGATCTATTGTAAATTTACATGGCTTAGGCCATGTAACAGTTTAGCCAGTACGGTCCAGCAAATGTGTCTATTCAAAACCTCCGCTAATGAGGGCTCACGGCAATGTTACCTTGGCTGCGCAGCCCCTTCACCTCTCATCCCTCTACCTTTCCACTTGCTCGCCATCCTTATCCCAAGTGCCCTACTAGGCTTGTCGTTCACACCTCTTGCCAAGATGTTGAGGTGGTTTCCCCTCCCCCGCCGCCCGCCGGGCCCCAACCACTAGCTAGTGTTCGCAGCTCGCTTCTCTTGGGCCCCTGAGCTGTCCTTTGGAAATTCCTTAGAGCCTCAAGAGCCTCAATTCTACGGCACCGCTCACTTTCAAACCACTCCCCCCCGCCCCCAACTCCATGCCTACCACTCAGCTCACTGCTCAAATGAGTTTCTCTCCAGTGCTTGGATCCACTACCCCACCAGCAAGGCAAGGAGTCGGGGCGGAGAAATAAGTGACTTGACATTCACGGCTGCAGCTCTGCTGAGGCTCATCGTTTAGTTTCACACACACACACACCCCCCTCCCCGCCCACCACCACCAGTGCTTAGACATAACTTCCCCACTAACAAATGCCGGCAGCCAAGCTCTGTTGATCCCTGAGCTGACTTGGTTCAGTCCCTCTCTCTTCACAGCAACTGATCCTGGGGGCTTACACTCCCTTTCCACCCTGAATGCCTACCGCTAAGCATTCCCCTCATTGCGCCTCCCACCGGAGAACCCATCCTCCACAACCAATAGTGGACCCCAACTACCACCACTAACAAGGGCGTGCGGAAAAGTTCTCTTGGCCCCTGCATTAGCCTGGGAAGCGGATTCAAGTCCCAAGCCAACTACACCTCTGTGCTTGCACCCTACTTCATGCCAAATCTAGACCCGCTGCTTAATAGCGCCGCCCACAAAAGGTTAGACACCAAACCCCACTGACAGCAACTGCAAAAACTGGCCTGCTGTAGCCTTCCCGTTTGTGAAGCCTATAACCCTTGCACAAAAGAATAAGGACGGTGGTGGGGGTGAAGCAAAACAGTAGCTGACTTACTGACCTGAAGAGAGTGCAGCAAACAGAAGGCAGCCAACAGACGCAGCAGTGTCTGGGCTCTGCTTCGGCCTTTTGTGGGCCTTGTTGGAAGTCGTGGAGGCTTTCTGGGGACCCCCGAGGAACTAGACGGCACTTGCTGCTAGCAGGAAGGGAGAGCGAGGCAAGGACTACTGCAGGAGGCCTTGACTTAACTTCTCCTGGGAAGTTCTAGCCAGGTGTGGCTGGGCTAACGAGCTCTCTGGGCTGCCCTGGTCAGGAGGAGTTGGGGGCTTTGGAGTCAGGTGGCTCCTGATTGGGTGGGTCGAGCGACCTGTGACTCACTGCTAGGCAGAGGCCTATATAAGAGCCAGGGCTAGAGCACGGCTCCCAGAGTGCAGCGAACAGATGCAGTTTGCAGCAGTTTGCACAGAAGAGCGCCAGAAGGCACCTCTATTTTCCACAGTGGTGTCTCCTTCCCCAGGCATGGTCATGACACGCCGCAGAGCACGTGCCCCAGTGGCTGTTGGAGGTGCTGCATCGGCTGTGTCTGAGGCTTCAACCCAGACGGACCCTCTGGCAGCAGCTGCAGCTCTACAGGTGTCAGGCTGCAGGGAGTGCCTGGGGCCTCTCCGTGGGGCCTGGCTGGAGCGCTCTCCTGCCGAAGGTGTGCTGGGCTTGATCAGATGTATCGCCAGGTAAAGGAGCTAGGCGAGGAAGTCGGGAGGCTGCGTAGCATCTGAGAAGATGAGCAGGAGATTGACAGGGTATTCCCGGAGACTGCGCAGCTCCGGGAGTCCCCACCGCCCCACTGCAGCGGAGCTGCCGGAGGGCTCTGTACCGTGTGCAACGCTATAGCATAACGCTGTTGAAGAGGGCTGGAAACTGGTCACCTCTCGTAGAAGGAGAAAGGCTCTTGCTCCTCCTCGGGATTTGCCTGTGAAGAGCAAGTTTAGCGCCCTCCAAGCTGAGGAGGAGCTGGGCATGGCTCCCAGGGAGGCAACTGGCCTGACAGACCATGTACCATGCAGGAACAGCCGGAAGAAGCGGCGAGTGATTGTTGTGGGTGACGGCCTGCGGCAGGGGACAAAGGCACCTGTCTGCCGACCTGACTTCCTGTCCAGAGAGGTTTGCTGCCTGCCAGCGGCTCCAAGAACAGATGTCCTGGAAAGACTGCCAAGGCTTGTCCATGCATCGGACTACTACCCTCTGCTGCTCTTCCAGGTGGGGGCGCTAACGACACGAAAGGCAAATTGGAAGCCATCCAACAGGACTTCAGAGCCCTGGGAATGGTGGTCAAGGGTCTGGGAGCCCAGGTCGTTTTCTCCTCGGTCCTGCGTGTGAGGGAGAAGGACGGGAAGAGGAGTAGACGAGTTTTCCAAGTTAACAGCTGGCTGCGCCGCTGCTGTTGGCAACAGGGCTTTGGTGTCTATGGCCACGGAACCGTGTTTGAAGAGCGACAACTGATGGGGAGAGATGGGATCCACCCCACGAAGCGGGGCACTCGCGTCTTTGCCAACACGCAAGCTTGGCCGGCCTGGTGAGGAGGCCCTTAACCTCGGAAAGATGCGGGAAGGGGAGCGGTATAGTGGCAGGGGAGTCAGTAGAACGCCACTCAAGTCAGGATGCCTCCAGCGGCTGCATACAGCCGGGAGAGACGCCACGGCACATGGCTATGGAGGCTCCTCTTGCACCTCTCCTGGGAAGCTTGCATGCTTGACCGGCTCTCTGAAATGCCTGTATACCAATGCGCGCAGCACGGGGAATAAGCAGAAAGAGTTAGAGCTCTGTGTGCGGTCACAAGGCCATGATCTCGTTGCAGTTCCAGAGACATGGTGGGATAGTTCACGTGCCTGGAATGCTGTCATGGATGGATTTTTTATGCACTTCCATTTCTGAACCTTTCCGCTCCTGCCCGGCTCACTCCTGAAGAGCAGATCACAGTGATCAAGCTTTTCACTTATCACAGTAAGGTTTTGAGATTTCTTTTTTTTAAACTCATCTCACGGTAAAAACAGCAGAAGTTTTTTAAAGTGCAAATGCCTTGCAGATGGTCTCTGTATTCTGACGTAGCTCTGTAGCTACACCTAGTACAAGGAGTACCTAGTACACGTACAAGGAGCCAGAAAGCACAAATCTAGGGATTTCCACAGACAAAAGTTCTCTCTCTCCCCCCCCCACCCCCCCACTCCCATAAATTGTCACCAGATAAGTCGCATTTTGTACAGATAGAGTGCATTCACCTGCTCACGCTCCTGACTTCGCGCCTCGGTCTTTTCTGCCCAACAATCTGCTGACACCGTGCATTAACTCAGCTAACTCTCTTGTAAGATCTCTCTTGGGTGTAATCCCAGCCACAAACTTGAGCTACATCCACTTAGAAAAACATAGAAGCAGGCCTGAAATAGTCCTACTGATACCTTAGTAGCTCAGTTAATCTCTACAGCTTCCTATTGCGTATATGTGTCTAACAAGCGTTCAGCTGACAAACCTAGCTAAACTTGCTTAGAGAGAAGGATCTATTGTAAATTTACATGGCTTAGGCCATGTAACAGTTTAGCCAGTACGGTCCAGCAAATGTGTCTATTCAAAACCTCCGCTAATGAGGGCTCACGGCAATGTTACCTTGGCTGCGCAGCCCCTTCACCTCTCATCCCTCTACCTTTCCACTTGCTCGCCATCCTTATCCCAAGTGCCCTACTAGGCTTGTCGTTCACACCTCTTGCCAAGGTGTTGAGGTGGTTTCCCCTCCCCCGCCGCCCGCCGGGCCCCAACCACTAGCTAGTGTTCGCAGCTCGCTTCTCTTGGGCCCCTGAGCTGTCCTTTGGAAATTCCTTAGAGCCTCAAGAGCCTCAATTCTACGGCACCGCTCACTTTCAAACCACTCCCCCCCGCCCCCAACTCCATGCCTACCACTCAGCTCACTGCTCAAATGAGTTTCTCTCCAGTGCTTGGATCCACTACCCCACCAGCAAGGCAAGGAGTCGGGGCGGAGAAATAAGTGACTTGACATTCACGGCTGCAGCTCTGCTGAGGCTCATCGTTTAGTTTCACACACACACCCCCCCCTCCCCGCCCACCACCACCAGTGCTTAGACATAACTTCCCCACTAACAAATGCCGGCAGCCAAGCTCTGTTGATCCCTGAGCTGACTTGGTTCAGTCCCTCTCTCTTCACAGCAACTGATCCTGGGGGCTTACACTCCCTTTCCACCCTGAATGCCTACCGCTAAGCATTCCCCTCATTGCGCCTCCCACCGGAGAACCCATCCTCCACAACCAATAGTGGACCCCAACTACCACCACTAACAAGGGCGTGCGGAAAAGTTCTCTTGGCCCCTGCATTAGCCTGGGAAGCGGATTCAAGTCCCAAGCCAACTACACCTCTGTGCTTGCACCCTACTTCATGCCAAATCTAGACCCGCTGCTTAATAGCGCCGCCCACAAAAGGTTAGACACCAAACCCCACTGACAGCAACTGCAAAAACTGGCCTGCTGTAGCCTTCCCGTTTGTGAAGCCTATAACCCTTGCACAAAAGAATAAGGACGGTGGTGGGGGTGAAGCAAAACAGTAGCTGACTTACTGACCTGAAGAGAGTGCAGCAAACAGAAGGCAGCCAACAGACGCAGCAGTGTCTGGGCTCTGCTTCGGCCTTTTGTGGGCCTTGTTGGAAGTCGTGGAGGCTTTCTGGGGACCCCCGAGGAACTAGACGGCACTTGCTGCTAGCAGGAAGGGAGAGCGAGGCAAGGACTACTGCAGGAGGCCTTGACTTAACTTCTCCTGGGAAGTTCTAGCCAGGTGTGGCTGGGCTAACGAGCTCTCTGGGCTGCCCTGGTCAGGAGGAGTTGGGGGCTTTGGAGTCAGGTGGCTCCTGATTGGGTGGGTCGAGCGACCTGTGACTCACTGCTAGGCAGAGGCCTATATAAGAGCCAGGGCTAGAGCACGGCTCCCAGAGTGCAGCGAACAGATGCAGTTTGCAGCAGTTTGCACAGAAGAGCGCCAGAAGGCACCTCTATTTTCCACAGTGGTGTCTCCTTCCCCAGGCATGGTCATGACACGCCGCAGAGCACGTGCCCCAGTGGCTGTTGGAGGTGCTGCATCGGCTGTGTCTGAGGCTTCAACCCAGACGGACCCTCTGGCAGCAGCTGCAGCTCTACAGGTGTCAGGCTGCAGGGAGTGCCTGGGGCCTCTCCGTGGGGCCTGGCTGGAGCGCTCTCCTGCCGAAGGTGTGCTGGGCTTGATCAGATGTATCGCCAGGTAAAGGAGCTAGGCGAGGAAGTCGGGAGGCTGCGTAGCATCTGAGAAGATGAGCAGGAGATTGACAGGGTATTCCCGGAGACTGCGCAGCTCCGGGAGTCCCCACCGCCCCACTGCAGCGGAGCTGCCGGAGGGCTCTGTACCGTGTGCAACGCTATAGCATAACGCTGTTGAAGAGGGCTGGAAACTGGTCACCTCTCGTAGAAGGAGAAAGGCTCTTGCTCCTCCTCGGGATTTGCCTGTGAAGAGCAAGTTTAGCGCCCTCCAAGCTGAGGAGGAGCTGGGCATGGCTCCCAGGGAGGCAACTGGCCTGACAGACCATGTACCATGCAGGAACAGCCGGAAGAAGCAGCGAGTGATTGTTGTGGGTGACGGCCTGCGGCAGGGGACAAAGGCACCTGTCTGCCGACCTGACTTCCTGTCCAGAGAGGTTTGCTGCCTGCCAGCGGCTCCAAGAACAGATGTCCTGGAAAGACTGCCAAGGCTTGTCCATGCATCGGACTACTACCCTCTGCTGCTCTTCCAGGTGGGGGCGCTAACGACACGAAAGGCAAATTGGAAGCCATCCAACAGGACTTCAGAGCCCTGGGAATGGTGGTCAAGGGTCTGGGAGCCCAGGTCGTTTTCTCCTCGGTCCTGCGTGTGAGGGAGAAGGACGGGAAGAGGAGTAGACGAGTTTTCCAAGTTAACAGCTGGCTGCGCCGCTGCTGTTGGCAACAGGGCTTTGGTGTCTATGGCCACGGAACCGTGTTTGAAGAGTGACAACTGATGGGGAGAGATGGGATCCACCCCACGAAGCGGGGCACTCGCGTCTTTGCCAACACGCAAGCTTGGCCGGCCTGGTGAGGAGGCCCTTAACCTCGGAAAGATGCGGGAAGGGGAGCGGTATAGTGGCAGGGGAGTCAGTAGAACGCCACTCAAGTCAGGATGCCTCCAGCGGCTGCATACAGCCGGGAGAGACGCCACGGCACATGGCTATGGAGGCTCCTCTTGCACCTCTCCTGGGAAGCTTGCATGCTTGACCGGCTCTCTGAAATGCCTGTATACCAATGCGCGCAGCACGGGGAATAAGCAGAAAGAGTTAGAGCTCTGTGTGCGGTCGCAAGGCCACGATCTCGTTGCAGTTCCAGAGACATGGTGGGATAGTTCACGTGCCTGGAATGCTGTCATGGATGGATTTTTTATGCACTTCCATTTCTGAACCTTTCCGCTCCTGCCCGGCTCACTCCTGAAGAGCAGATCACAGTGATCAAGCTTTTCACTTATCACAGTAAGGTTTTGAGATTTCTTTTTTTTAAACTCATCTCACGGTAAAAACAGCAGAAGTTTTTTAAAGTGCAAATGCCTTGCAGATGGTCTCTGTATTCTGACGTAGCTCTGTAGCTACACCTAGTACAAGGAGTACCTAGTACACGTACAAGGAGCCAGAAAGCACAAATCTAGGGATTTCCACAGACAAAAGTTCTCTCTCTCCCCCCCCCACCCCCCCACTCCCATAAATTGTCACCAGATAAGTCGCATTTTGTACAGATAGAGTGCATTCACCTGCTCACGCTCCTGACTTCGCGCCTCGGTCTTTTCTGCCCAACAATCTGCTGACACCGTGCATTAACTCAGCTAACTCTCTTGTAAGATCTCTCTTGGGTGTAATCCCAGCCACAAACTTGAGCTACATCCACTTAGAAAAACATAGAAGCAGGCCTGAAATAGTCCTACTGATACCTTAGTAGCTCAGTTAATCTCTACAGCTTCCTATTGCGTATATGTGTCTAACAAGCGTTCAGCTGACAAACCTAGCTAAACTTGCTTAGAGAGAAGGATCTATTGTAAATTTACATGGCTTAGGCCATGTAACAGTTTAGCCAGTACGGTCCAGCAAATGTGTCTATTCAAAACCTCCGCTAATGAGGGCTCACGGCAATGTTACCTTGGCTGCGCAGCCCCTTCACCTCTCATCCCTCTACCTTTCCACTTGCTCGCCATCCTTATCCCAAGTGCCCTACTAGGCTTGTCGTTCACACCTCTTGCCAAGGTGTTGAGGTGGTTTCCCCTCCCCCGCCGCCCGCCGGGCCCCAACCACTAGCTAGTGTTCGCAGCTCGCTTCTCTTGGGCCCCTGAGCTGTCCTTTGGAAATTCCTTAGAGCCTCAAGAGCCTCAATTCTACGGCACCGCTCACTTTCAAACCACTCCCCCCCGCCCCCAACTCCATGCCTACCACTCAGCTCACTGCTCAAATGAGTTTCTCTCCAGTGCTTGGATCCACTACCCCACCAGCAAGGCAAGGAGTCGGGGCGGAGAAATAAGTGACTTGACATTCACGGCTGCAGCTCTGCTGAGGCTCATCGTTTAGTTTCACACACACACCCCCCCCTCCCCGCCCACCACCACCAGTGCTTAGACATAACTTCCCCACTAACAAATGCCGGCAGCCAAGCTCTGTTGATCCCTGAGCTGACTTGGTTCAGTCCCTCTCTCTTCACAGCAACTGATCCTGGGGGCTTACACTCCCTTTCCACCCTGAATGCCTACCGCTAAGCATTCCCCTCATTGCGCCTCCCACCGGAGAACCCATCCTCCACAACCAATAGTGGACCCCAACTACCACCACTAACAAGGGCGTGCGGAAAAGTTCTCTTGGCCCCTGCATTAGCCTGGGAAGCGGATTCAAGTCCCAAGCCAACTACACCTCTGTGCTTGCACCCTACTTCATGCCAAATCTAGACCCGCTGCTTAATAGCGCCGCCCACAAAAGGTTAGACACCAAACCCCACTGACAGCAACTGCAAAAACTGGCCTGCTGTAGCCTTCCCGTTTGTGAAGCCTATAACCCTTGCACAAAAGAATAAGGACGGTGGTGGGGGTGAAGCAAAACAGTAGCTGACTTACTGACCTGAAGAGAGTGCAGCAAACAGAAGGCAGCCAACAGACGCAGCAGTGTCTGGGCTCTGCTTCGGCCTTTTGTGGGCCTTGTTGGAAGTCGTGGAGGCTTTCTGGGGACCCCCGAGGAACTAGACGGCACTTGCTGCTAGCAGGAAGGGAGAGCGAGGCAAGGACTACTGCAGGAGGCCTTGACTTAACTTCTCCTGGGAAGTTCTAGCCAGGTGTGGCTGGGCTAACGAGCTCTCTGGGCTGCCCTGGTCAGGAGGAGTTGGGGGCTTTGGAGTCAGGTGGCTCCTGATTGGGTGGGTCGAGCGACCTGTGACTCACTGCTAGGCAGAGGCCTATATAAGAGCCAGGGCTAGAGCACGGCTCCCAGAGTGCAGCGAACAGATGCAGTTTGCAGCAGTTTGCACAGAAGAGCGCCAGAAGGCACCTCTATTTTCCACAGTGGTGTCTCCTTCCCCAGGCATGGTCATGACACGCCGCAGAGCACGTGCCCCAGTGGCTGTTGGAGGTGCTGCATCGGCTGTGTCTGAGGCTTCAACCCAGACGGACCCTCTGGCAGCAGCTGCAGCTCTACAGGTGTCAGGCTGCAGGGAGTGCCTGGGGCCTCTCCGTGGGGCCTGGCTGGAGCGCTCTCCTGCCGAAGGTGTGCTGGGCTTGATCAGATGTATCGCCAGGTAAAGGAGCTAGGCGAGGAAGTCGGGAGGCTGCGTAGCATCTGAGAAGATGAGCAGGAGATTGACAGGGTATTCCCGGAGACTGCGCAGCTCCGGGAGTCCCCACCGCCCCACTGCAGCGGAGCTGCCGGAGGGCTCTGTACCGTGTGCAACGCTATAGCATAACGCTGTTGAAGAGGGCTGGAAACTGGTCACCTCTCGTAGAAGGAGAAAGGCTCTTGCTCCTCCTCGGGATTTGCCTGTGAAGAGCAAGTTTAGCGCCCTCCAAGCTGAGGAGGAGCTGGGCATGGCTCCCAGGGAGGCAACTGGCCTGACAGACCATGTACCATGCAGGAACAGCCGGAAGAAGCGGCGAGTGATTGTTGTGGGTGACGGCCTGCGGCAGGGGACAAAGGCACCTGTCTGCCGACCTGACTTCCTGTCCAGAGAGGTTTGCTGCCTGCCAGCGGCTCCAAGAACAGATGTCCTGGAAAGACTGCCAAGGCTTGTCCATGCATCGGACTACTACCCTCTGCTGCTCTTCCAGGTGGGGGCGCTAACGACACGAAAGGCAAATTGGAAGCCATCCAACAGGACTTCAGAGCCCTGGGAATGGTGGTCAAGGGTCTGGGAGCCCAGGTCGTTTTCTCCTCGGTCCTGCGTGTGAGGGAGAAGGACGGGAAGAGGAGTAGACGAGTTTTCCAAGTTAACAGCTGGCTGCGCCGCTGCTGTTGGCAACAGGGCTTTGGTGTCTATGGCCACGGAACCGTGTTTGAAGAGCGACAACTGATGGGGAGAGATGGGATCCACCCCACGAAGCGGGGCACTCGCGTCTTTGCCAACACGCAAGCTTGGCCGGCCTGGTGAGGAGGCCCTTAACCTCGGAAAGATGCGGGAAGGGGAGCGGTATAGTGGCAGGGGAGTCAGTAGAACGCCACTCAAGTCAGGATGCCTCCAGCGGCTGCATACAGCCGGGAGAGACGCCACGGCACATGGCTATGGAGGCTCCTCTTGCACCTCTCCTGGGAAGCTTGCATGCTTGACCGGCTCTCTGAAATGCCTGTATACCAATGCGCGCAGCACGGGGAATAAGCAGAAAGAGTTAGAGCTCTGTGTGCGGTCGCAAGGCCACGATCTCGTTGCAGTTCCAGAGACATGGTGGGATAGTTCACGTGCCTGGAATGCTGTCATGGATGGATTTTTTATGCACTTCCATTTCTGAACCTTTCCGCTCCTGCCCGGCTCACTCCTGAAGAGCAGATCACAGTGATCAAGCTTTTCACTTATCACAGTAAGGTTTTGAGATTTCTTTTTTTTAAACTCATCTCACGGTAAAAACAGCAGAAGTTTTTTAAAGTGCAAATGCCTTGCAGATGGTCTCTGTATTCTGACGTAGCTCTGTAGCTACACCTAGTACAAGGAGTACCTAGTACACGTACAAGGAGCCAGAAAGCACAAATCTAGGGATTTCCACAGACAAAAGTTCTCTCTCTCCCCCCCCCACCCCCCCACTCCCATAAATTGTCACCAGATAAGTCGCATTTTGTACAGATAGAGTGCATTCACCTGCTCACGCTCCTGACTTCGCGCCTCGGTCTTTTCTGCCCAACAATCTGCTGACACCGTGCATTAACTCAGCTAACTCTCTTGTAAGATCTCTCTTGGGTGTAATCCCAGCCACAAACTTGAGCTACATCCACTTAGAAAAACATAGAAGCAGGCCTGAAATAGTCCTACTGATACCTTAGTAGCTCAGTTAATCTCTACAGCTTCCTATTGCGTATATGTGTCTAACAAGCGTTCAGCTGACAAACCTAGCTAAACTTGCTTAGAGAGAAGGATCTATTGTAAATTTACATGGCTTAGGCCATGTAACAGTTTAGCCAGTACGGTCCAGCAAATGTGTCTATTCAAAACCTCCGCTAATGAGGGCTCACGGCAATGTTACCTTGGCTGCGCAGCCCCTTCACCTCTCATCCCTCTACCTTTCCACTTGCTCGCCATCCTTATCCCAAGTGCCCTACTAGGCTTGTCGTTCACACCTCTTGCCAAGGTGTTGAGGTGGTTTCCCCTCCCCCGCCGCCCGCCGGGCCCCAACCACTAGCTAGTGTTCGCAGCTCGCTTCTCTTGGGCCCCTGAGCTGTCCTTTGGAAATTCCTTAGAGCCTCAAGAGCCTCAATTCTACGGCACCGCTCACTTTCAAACCACTCCCCCCCGCCCCCAACTCCATGCCTACCACTCAGCTCACTGCTCAAATGAGTTTCTCTCCAGTGCTTGGATCCACTACCCCACCAGCAAGGCAAGGAGTCGGGGCGGAGAAATAAGTGACTTGACATTCACGGCTGCAGCTCTGCTGAGGCTCATCGTTTAGTTTCACACACACACACACCCCCCTCCCCGCCCACCACCACCAGTGCTTAGACATAACTTCCCCACTAACAAATGCCGGCAGCCAAGCTCTGTTGATCCCTGAGCTGACTTGGTTCAGTCCCTCTCTCTTCACAGCAACTGATCCTGGGGGCTTACACTCCCTTTCCACCCTGAATGCCTACCGCTAAGCATTCCCCTCATTGCGCCTCCCACCGGAGAACCCATCCTCCACAACCAATAGTGGACCCCAACTACCACCACTAACAAGGGCGTGCGGAAAAGTTCTCTTGGCCCCTGCATTAGCCTGGGAAGCGGATTCAAGTCCCAAGCCAACTACACCTCTGTGCTTGCACCCTACTTCATGCCAAATCTAGACCCGCTGCTTAATAGCGCCGCCCACAAAAGGTTAGACACCAAACCCCACTGACAGCAACTGCAAAAACTGGCCTGCTGTAGCCTTCCCGTTTGTGAAGCCTATAACCCTTGCACAAAAGAATAAGGACGGTGGTGGGGGTGAAGCAAAACAGTAGCTGACTTACTGACCTGAAGAGAGTGCAGCAAACAGAAGGCAGCCAACAGACGCAGCAGTGTCTGGGCTCTGCTTCGGCCTTTTGTGGGCCTTGTTGGAAGTCGTGGAGGCTTTCTGGGGACCCCCGAGGAACTAGACGGCACTTGCTGCTAGCAGGAAGGGAGAGCGAGGCAAGGACTACTGCAGGAGGCCTTGACTTAACTTCTCCTGGGAAGTTCTAGCCAGGTGTGGCTGGGCTAACGAGCTCTCTGGGCTGCCCTGGTCAGGAGGAGTTGGGGGCTTTGGAGTCAGGTGGCTCCTGATTGGGTGGGTCGAGCGACCTGTGACTCACTGCTAGGCAGAGGCCTATATAAGAGCCAGGGCTAGAGCACGGCTCCCAGAGTGCAGCGAACAGATGCAGTTTGCAGCAGTTTGCACAGAAGAGCGCCAGAAGGCACCTCTATTTTCCACAGTGGTGTCTCCTTCCCCAGGCATGGTCATGACACGCCGCAGAGCACGTGCCCCAGTGGCTGTTGGAGGTGCTGCATCGGCTGTGTCTGAGGCTTCAACCCAGACGGACCCTCTGGCAGCAGCTGCAGCTCTACAGGTGTCAGGCTGCAGGGAGTGCCTGGGGCCTCTCCGTGGGGCCTGGCTGGAGCGCTCTCCTGCCGAAGGTGTGCTGGGCTTGATCAGATGTATCGCCAGGTAAAGGAGCTAGGCGAGGAAGTCGGGAGGCTGCGTAGCATCTGAGAAGATGAGCAGGAGATTGACAGGGTATTCCCGGAGACTGCGCAGCTCCGGGAGTCCCCACCGCCCCACTGCAGCGGAGCTGCCGGAGGGCTCTGTACCGTGTGCAACGCTATAGCATAACGCTGTTGAAGAGGGCTGGAAACTGGTCACCTCTCGTAGAAGGAGAAAGGCTCTTGCTCCTCCTCGGGATTTGCCTGTGAAGAGCAAGTTTAGCGCCCTCCAAGCTGAGGAGGAGCTGGGCATGGCTCCCAGGGAGGCAACTGGCCTGACAGACCATGTACCATGCAGGAACAGCCGGAAGAAGCAGCGAGTGATTGTTGTGGGTGACGGCCTGCGGCAGGGGACAAAGGCACCTGTCTGCCGACCTGACTTCCTGTCCAGAGAGGTTTGCTGCCTGCCAGCGGCTCCAAGAACAGATGTCCTGGAAAGACTGCCAAGGCTTGTCCATGCATCGGACTACTACCCTCTGCTGCTCTTCCAGGTGGGGGCGCTAACGACACGAAAGGCAAATTGGAAGCCATCCAACAGGACTTCAGAGCCCTGGGAATGGTGGTCAAGGGTCTGGGAGCCCAGGTCGTTTTCTCCTCGGTCCTGCGTGTGAGGGAGAAGGACGGGAAGAGGAGTAGACGAGTTTTCCAAGTTAACAGCTGGCTGCGCCGCTGCTGTTGGCAACAGGGCTTTGGTGTCTATGGCCACGGAACCGTGTTTGAAGAGCGACAACTGATGGGGAGAGATGGGATCCACCCCACGAAGCGGGGCACTCGCGTC
Source organism: Struthio camelus (assembly GCF_040807025.1). Taxonomy (NCBI): domain Eukaryota; kingdom Metazoa; phylum Chordata; class Aves; order Struthioniformes; family Struthionidae; genus Struthio; species Struthio camelus. Next base: position 2,759,189 of record NC_090982.1, on the reverse strand, counting down.
TTTGCCAACACGCAAGCTTGGCCGGCCTGGTGAGGAGGCCCTTAACCTCGGAAAGATGCGGGAAGGGGAGCGGTATAGTGGCAGGGGAGTCAGTAGAACGCCACTCAAGTCAGGATGCCTCCAGCGGCTGCATACAGCCGGGAGAGACGCCACGGCACATGGCTATGGAGGCTCCTCTTGCACCTCTCCTGGGAAGCTTGCATGCTTGACCGGCTCTCTGAAATGCCTGTATACCAATGCGCGCAGCACGGGGAATAAGCAGAAAGAGTTAGAGCTCTGTGTGCGGTCGCAAGGCCACGATCTCGTTGCAGTTCCAGAGACATGGTGGGATAGTTCACGTGCCTGGAATGCTGTCATGGATGGATTTTTTATGCACTTCCATTTCTGAACCTTTCCGCTCCTGCCCGGCTCACTCCTGAAGAGCAGATCACAGTGATCAAGCTTTTCACTTATCACAGTAAGGTTTTGAGATTTCTTTTTTTTAAACTCATCTCACGGTAAAAACAGCAGAAGTTTTTAAAAGTGCAAATGCCTTGCAGATGGTCTCTGTATTCTGACGTAGCTCTGTAGCTACACCTAGTACAAGGAGTACCTAGTACACGTACAAGGAGCCAGAAAGCACAAATCTAGGGATTTCCACAGACAAAAGTTCTCTCTCTCCCCCCCCCCCCCCATAAATTGTCACCAGATAAGTCGCATTTTGTACAGATAGAGTGCATTCACCTGCTCACGCTCCTGACTTCGCGCCTCGGTCTTTTCTGCCCAACAATCTGCTGACACCGTGCATTAACTCAGCTAACTCTCTTGTAAGATCTCTCTTGGGTGTAATCCCAGCCACAAACTTGAGCTACATCCACTTAGAAAAACATAGAAGCAGGCCTGAAATAGTCCTACTGATACCTTAGTAGCTCAGTTAATCTCTACAGCTTCCTATTGCGTATATGTGTCTAACAAGCGTTCAGCTGACAAACCTAGCTAAACTTGCTTAGAGAGAAGGATCTATTGTAAATTTACATGGCTTAGGCCATGTAACAGTTTAGCCAGTACGGTCCAGCAAATGTGTCTATTCAAAACCTCCGCTAATGAGGGCTCACGGCAATGTTACCTTGGCTGCGCAGCCCCTTCACCTCTCATCCCTCTACCTTTCCACTTGCTCGCCATCCTTATCCCAAGTGCCCTACTAGGCTTGTCGTTCACACCTCTTGCCAAGGTGTTGAGGTGGTTTCCCCTCCCCCGCCGCCCGCCGGGCCCCAACCACTAGCTAGTGTTCGCAGCTCGCTTCTCTTGGGCCCCTGAGCTGTCCTTTGGAAATTCCTTAGAGCCTCAATTCTACGGCACCGCTCACTTTCAAACCACTCCCCCCCGCCCCCAACTCCATGCCTACCACTCAGCTCACTGCTCAAATGAGTTTCTCTCCAGTGCTTGGATCCACTACCCCACCAGCAAGGCAAGGAGTCGGGGCGGAGAAATAAGTGACTTGACATTCACGGCTGCAGCTCTGCTGAGGCTCATCGTTTAGTTTCACACACACACACCCCCCCCTCCCCGCCCACCACCACCAGTGCTTAGACATAACTTCCCCACTAACAAATGCCGGCAGCCAAGCTCTGTTGATCCCTGAGCTGACTTGGTTCAGTCCCTCTCTCTTCACAGCAACTGATCCTGGGGGCTTACACTCCCTTTCCACCCTGAATGCCTACTGCTAAGCATTCCCCTCATTGCGCCTCCCACCGGAGAACCCATCCTCCACAACCAATAGTGGACCCCAACTACCACCACTAACAAGGGCGTGCGGAAAAGTTCTCTTGGCCCCTGCATTAGCCTGGGAAGCGGATTCAAGTCCCAAGCCAACTACACCTCTGTGCTTGCACCCTACTTCATGCCAAATCTAGACCCGCTGCTTAATAGCGCCGCCCACAAAAGGTTAGACACCAAACCCCACTGACAGCAACTGCAAAAACTGGCCTGCTGTAGCCTTCCCGTTTGTGAAGCCTATAACCCTTGCACAAAAGAATAAGGACGGTGGTGGGGGTGAAGCAAAACAGTAGCTGACTTACTGACCTGAAGAGAGTGCAGCAAACAGAAGGCAGCCAACAGACGCAGCAGTGTCTGGGCTCTGCTTCGGCCTTTTGTGGGCCTTGTTGGAAGTCGTGGAGGCTTTCTGGGGACCCCCGAGGAACTAGACGGCACTTGCTGCTAGCAGGAAGGGAGAGCGAGGCAAGGACTACTGCAGGAGGCCTTGACTTAACTTCTCCTGGGAAGTTCTAGCCAGGTGTGGCTGGGCTAACGAGCTCTCTGGGCTGCCCTGGTCAGGAGGAGTTGGGGGCTTTGGAGTCAGGTGGCTCCTGATTGGGTGGGTCGAGCGACCTGTGACTCACTGCTAGGCAGAGGCCTATATAAGAGCCAGGGCTAGAGCACGGCTCCCAGAGTGCAGCGAACAGATGCAGTTTGCAGCAGTTTGCACAGAAGAGCGCCAGAAGGCACCTCTATTTTCCACAGTGGTGTCTCCTTCCCCAGGCATGGTCATGACACGCCGCAGAGCACGTGCCCCAGTGGCTGTTGGAGGTGCTGCATCGGCTGTGTCTGAGGCTTCAACCCAGACGGACCCTCTGGCAGCAGCTGCAGCTCTACAGGTGTCAGGCTGCAGGGAGTGCCTGGGGCCTCTCCGTGGGGCCTGGCTGGAGCGCTCTCCTGCCGAAGGTGTGCTGGGCTTGATCAGATGTATCGCCAGGTAAAGGAGCTAGGCGAGGAAGTCGGGAGGCTGCGTAGCATCTGAGAAGATGAGCAGGAGATTGACAGGGTATTCCCGGAGACTGCGCAGCTCCGGGAGTCCCCACCGCCCCACTGCAGCGGAGCTGCCGGAGGGCTCTGTACCGTGTGCAACGCTATAGCATAACGCTGTTGAAGAGGGCTGGAAACTGGTCACCTCTCGTAGAAGGAGAAAGGCTCTTGCTCCTCCTCGGGATTTGCCTGTGAAGAGCAAGTTTAGCGCCCTCCAAGCTGAGGAGGAGCTGGGCATGGCTCCCAGGGAGGCAACTGGCCTGACAGACCATGTACCATGCAGGAACAGCCGGAAGAAGCGGCGAGTGATTGTTGTGGGTGACGGCCTGCGGCAGGGGACAAAGGCACCTGTCTGCCGACCTGACTTCCTGTCCAGAGAGGTTTGCTGCCTGCCAGCGGCTCCAAGAACAGATGTCCTGGAAAGACTGCCAAGGCTTGTCCATGCATCGGACTACTACCCTCTGCTGCTCTTCCAGGTGGGGGCGCTAACGACACGAAAGGCAAATTGGAAGCCATCCAACAGGACTTCAGAGCCCTGGGAATGGTGGTCAAGGGTCTGGGAGCCCAGGTCGTTTTCTCCTCGGTCCTGCGTGTGAGGGAGAAGGACGGGAAGAGGAGTAGACGAGTTTTCCAAGTTAACAGCTGGCTGCGCCGCTGCTGTTGGCAACAGGGCTTTGGTGTCTATGGCCACGGAACCGTGTTTGAAGAGCGACAACTGATGGGGAGAGATGGGATCCACCCCACGAAGCGGGGCACTCGCGTCTTTGCCAACACGCAAGCTTGGCCGGCCTGGTGAGGAGGCCCTTAACCTCGGAAAGATGCGGGAAGGGGAGCGGTATAGTGGCAGGGGAGTCAGTAGAACGCCACTCAAGTCAGGATGCCTCCAGCGGCTGCATACAGCCGGGAGAGACGCCACGGCACATGGCTATGGAGGCTCCTCTTGCACCTCTCCTGGGAAGCTTGCATGCTTGACCGGCTCTCTGAAATGCCTGTATACCAATGCGCGCAGCACGGGGAATAAGCAGAAAGAGTTAGAGCTCTGTGTGCGGTCACAAGGCCACGATCTCGTTGCAGTTCCAGAGACATGGTGGGATAGTTCACGTGCCTGGAATGCTGTCATGGATGGATTTTTTATGCACTTCCATTTCTGAACCTTTCCGCTCCTGCCCGGCTCACTCCTGAAGAGCAGATCACAGTGATCAAGCTTTTCACTTATCACAGTAAGGTTTTGAGATTTCTTTTTTTTAAACTCATCTCACGGTAAAAACAGCAGAAGTTTTTTAAAGTGCAAATGCCTTGCAGATGGTCTCTGTATTCTGACGTAGCTCTGTAGCTACACCTAGTACAAGGAGTACCTAGTACACGTACAAGGAGCCAGAAAGCACAAATCTAGGGATTTCCACAGACAAAAGTTCTCTCTCTCCCCCCCCCACCCCCCCACTCCCATAAATTGTCACCAGATAAGTCGCATTTTGTACAGATAGAGTGCATTCACCTGCTCACGCTCCTGACTTCGCGCCTCGGTCTTTTCTGCCCAACAATCTGCTGACACCGTGCATTAACTCAGCTAACTCTCTTGTAAGATCTCTCTTGGGTGTAATCCCAGCCACAAACTTGAGCTACATCCACTTAGAAAAACATAGAAGCAGGCCTGAAATAGTCCTACTGATACCTTAGTAGCTCAGTTAATCTCTACAGCTTCCTATTGCGTATATGTGTCTAACAAGCGTTCAGCTGACAAACCTAGCTAAACTTGCTTAGAGAGAAGGATCTATTGTAAATTTACATGGCTTAGGCGATGTAACAGTTTAGCCAGTACGGTCCAGCAAATGTGTCTATTCAAAACCTCCGCTAATGAGGGCTCACGGCAATGTTACCTTGGCTGCGCAGCCCCTTCACCTCTCATCCCTCTACCTTTCCACTTGCTCGCCATCCTTATCCCAAGTGCCCTACTAGGCTTGTCGTTCACACCTCTTGCCAAGATGTTGAGGTGGTTTCCCCTCCCCCGCCGCCCGCCGGGCCCCAACCACTAGCTAGTGTTCGCAGCTCGCTTCTCTTGGGCCCCTGAGCTGTCCTTTGGAAATTCCTTAGAGCCTCAAGAGCCTCAATTCTACGGCACCGCTCACTTTCAAACCACTCCCCCCCGCCCCCAACTCCATGCCTACCACTCAGCTCACTGCTCAAATGAGTTTCTCTCCAGTGCTTGGATCCACTACCCCACCAGCAAGGCAAGGAGTCGGGGCGGAGAAATAAGTGACTTGACATTCACGGCTGCAGCTCTGCTGAGGCTCATCGTTTAGTTTCACACACACACACACCCCCCTCCCCGCCCACCACCACCAGTGCTTAGACATAACTTCCCCACTAACAAATGCCGGCAGCCAAGCTCTGTTGATCCCTGAGCTGACTTGGTTCAGTCCCTCTCTCTTCACAGCAACTGATCCTGGGGGCTTACACTCCCTTTCCACCCTGAATGCCTACCGCTAAGCATTCCCCTCATTGCGCCTCCCACCGGAGAACCCATCCTCCACAACCAATAGTGGACCCCAACTACCACCACTAACAAGGGCGTGCGGAAAAGTTCTCTTGGCCCCTGCATTAGCCTGGGAAGCGGATTCAAGTCCCAAGCCAACTACACCTCTGTGCTTGCACCCTACTTCATGCCAAATCTAGACCCGCTGCTTAATAGCGCCGCCCACAAAAGGTTAGACACCAAACCCCACTGACAGCAACTGCAAAAACTGGCCTGCTGTAGCCTTCCCGTTTGTGAAGCCTATAACCCTTGCACAAAAGAATAAGGACGGTGGTGGGGGTGAAGCAAAACAGTAGCTGACTTACTGACCTGAAGAGAGTGCAGCAAACAGAAGGCAGCCAACAGACGCAGCAGTGTCTGGGCTCTGCTTCGGCCTTTTGTGGGCCTTGTTGGAAGTCGTGGAGGCTTTCTGGGGACCCCCGAGGAACTAGACGGCACTTGCTGCTAGCAGGAAGGGAGAGCGAGGCAAGGACTACTGCAGGAGGCCTTGACTTAACTTCTCCTGGGAAGTTCTAGCCAGGTGTGGCTGGGCTAACGAGCTCTCTGGGCTGCCCTGGTCAGGAGGAGTTGGGGGCTTTGGAGTCAGGTGGCTCCTGATTGGGTGGGTCGAGCGACCTGTGACTCACTGCTAGGCAGAGGCCTATATAAGAGCCAGGGCTAGAGCACGGCTCCCAGAGTGCAGCGAACAGATGCAGTTTGCAGCAGTTTGCACAGAAGAGCGCCAGAAGGCACCTCTATTTTCCACAGTGGTGTCTCCTTCCCCAGGCATGGTCATGACACGCCGCAGAGCACGTGCCCCAGTGGCTGTTGGAGGTGCTGCATCGGCTGTGTCTGAGGCTTCAACCCAGACGGACCCTCTGGCAGCAGCTGCAGCTCTACAGGTGTCAGGCTGCAGGGAGTGCCTGGGGCCTCTCCGTGGGGCCTGGCTGGAGCGCTCTCCTGCCGAAGGTGTGCTGGGCTTGATCAGATGTATCGCCAGGTAAAGGAGCTAGGCGAGGAAGTCGGGAGGCTGCGTAGCATCTGAGAAGATGAGCAGGAGATTGACAGGGTATTCCTGGAGACTGCGCAGCTCCGGGAGTCCCCACCGCCCCACTGCAGCGGAGCTGCCGGAGGGCTCTGTACCGTGTGCAACGCTATAGCATAACGCTGTTGAAGAGGGCTGGAAACTGGTCACCTCTCGTAGAAGGAGAAAGGCTCTTGCTCCTCCTCGGGATTTGCCTGTGAAGAGCAAGTTTAGCGCCCTCCAAGCTGAGGAGGAGCTGGGCATGGCTCCCAGGGAGGCAACTGGCCTGACAGACCATGTACCATGCAGGAACAGCCGGAAGAAGCGGCGAGTGATTGTTGTGGGTGACGGCCTGCGGCAGGGGACAAAGGCACCTGTCTGCCGACCTGACTTCCTGTCCAGAGAGGTTTGCTGCCTGCCAGCGGCTCCAAGAACAGATGTCCTGGAAAGACTGCCAAGGCTTGTCCATGCATCGGACTACTACCCTCTGCTGCTCTTCCAGGTGGGGGCGCTAACGACACGAAAGGCAAATTGGAAGCCATCCAACAGGACTTCAGAGCCCTGGGAATGGTGGTCAAGGGTCTGGGAGCCCAGGTCGTTTTCTCCTCGGTCCTGCGTGTGAGGGAGAAGGACGGGAAGAGGAGTAGACGAGTTTTCCAAGTTAACAGCTGGCTGCGCCGCTGCTGTTGGCAACAGGGCTTTGGTGTCTATGGCCACGGAACCGTGTTTGAAGAGCGACAACTGATGGGGAGAGATGGGATCCACCCCACGAAGCGGGGCACTCGCGTCTTTGCCAACACGCAAGCTTGGCCGGCCTGGTGAGGAGGCCCTTAACCTCGGAAAGATGCGGGAAGGGGAGCGGTATAGTGGCAGGGGAGTCAGTAGAACGCCACTCAAGTCAGGATGCCTCCAGCGGCTGCATACAGCCGGGAGAGACGCCACGGCACATGGCTATGGAGGCTCCTCTTGCACCTCTCCTGGGAAGCTTGCATGCTTGACCGGCTCTCTGAAATGCCTGTATACCAATGCGCGCAGCACGGGGAATAAGCAGAAAGAGTTAGAGCTCTGTGTGCGGTCACAAGGCCACGATCTCGTTGCAGTTCCAGAGACATGGTGGGATAGTTCACGTGCCTGGAATGCTGTCATGGATGGATTTTTTATGCACTTCCATTTCTGAACCTTTCCGCTCCTGCCCGGCTCACTCCTGAAGAGCAGATCACAGTGATCAAGCTTTTCACTTATCACAGTAAGGTTTTGAGATTTCTTTTTTTTAAACTCATCTCACGGTAAAAACAGCAGAAGTTTTTTAAAGTGCAAATGCCTTGCAGATGGTCTCTGTATTCTGACGTAGCTCTGTAGCTACACCTAGTACAAGGAGTACCTAGTACACGTACAAGGAGCCAGAAAGCACAAATCTAGGGATTTCCACAGACAAAAGTTCTCTCTCTCCCCCCCCCACCCCCCCACTCCCATAAATTGTCACCAGATAAGTCGCATTTTGTACAGATAGAGTGCATTCACCTGCTCACGCTCCTGACTTCGCGCCTCGGTCTTTTCTGCCCAACAATCTGCTGACACCGTGCATTAACTCAGCTAACTCTCTTGTAAGATCTCTCTTGGGTGTAATCCCAGCCACAAACTTGAGCTACATCCACTTAGAAAAACATAGAAGCAGGCCTGAAATAGTCCTACTGATACCTTAGTAGCTCAGTTAATCTCTACAGCTTCCTATTGCGTATATGTGTCTAACAAGCGTTCAGCTGACAAACCTAGCTAAACTTGCTTAGAGAGAAGGATCTATTGTAAATTTACATGGCTTAGGCGATGTAACAGTTTAGCCAGTACGGTCCAGCAAATGTGTCTATTCAAAACCTCCGCTAATGAGGGCTCACGGCAATGTTACCTTGGCTGCGCAGCCCCTTCACCTCTCATCCCTCTACCTTTCCACTTGCTCGCCATCCTTATCCCAAGTGCCCTACTAGGCTTGTCGTTCACACCTCTTGCCAAGATGTTGAGGTGGTTTCCCCTCCCCCGCCGCCCGCCGGGCCCCAACCACTAGCTAGTGTTCGCAGCTCGCTTCTCTTGGGCCCCTGAGCTGTCCTTTGGAAATTCCTTAGAGCCTCAAGAGCCTCAATTCTACGGCACCGCTCACTTTCAAACCACTCCCCCCCGCCCCCAACTCCATGCCTACCACTCAGCTCACTGCTCAAATGAGTTTCTCTCCAGTGCTTGGATCCACTACCCCACCAGCAAGGCAAGGAGTCGGGGCGGAGAAATAAGTGACTTGACATTCACGGCTGCAGCTCTGCTGAGGCTCATCGTTTAGTTTCACACACACACACACCCCCCTCCCCGCCCACCACCACCAGTGCTTAGACATAACTTCCCCACTAACAAATGCCGGCAGCCAAGCTCTGTTGATCCCTGAGCTGACTTGGTTCAGTCCCTCTCTCTTCACAGCAACTGATCCTGGGGGCTTACACTCCCTTTCCACCCTGAATGCCTACCGCTAAGCATTCCCCTCATTGCGCCTCCCACCGGAGAACCCATCCTCCACAACCAATAGTGGACCCCAACTACCACCACTAACAAGGGCGTGCGGAAAAGTTCTCTTGGCCCCTGCATTAGCCTGGGAAGCGGATTCAAGTCCCAAGCCAACTACACCTCTGTGCTTGCACCCTACTTCATGCCAAATCTAGACCCGCTGCTTAATAGCGCCGCCCACAAAAGGTTAGACACCAAACCCCACTGACAGCAACTGCAAAAACTGGCCTGCTGTAGCCTTCCCGTTTGTGAAGCCTATAACCCTTGCACAAAAGAATAAGGACGGTGGTGGGGGTGAAGCAAAACAGTAGCTGACTTACTGACCTGAAGAGAGTGCAGCAAACAGAAGGCAGCCAACAGACGCAGCAGTGTCTGGGCTCTGCTTCGGCCTTTTGTGGGCCTTGTTGGAAGTCGTGGAGGCTTTCTGGGGACCCCCGAGGAACTAGACGGCACTTGCTGCTAGCAGGAAGGGAGAGCGAGGCAAGGACTACTGCAGGAGGCCTTGACTTAACTTCTCCTGGGAAGTTCTAGCCAGGTGTGGCTGGGCTAACGAGCTCTCTGGGCTGCCCTGGTCAGGAGGAGTTGGGGGCTTTGGAGTCAGGTGGCTCCTGATTGGGTGGGTCGAGCGACCTGTGACTCACTGCTAGGCAGAGGCCTATATAAGAGCCAGGGCTAGAGCACGGCTCCCAGAGTGCAGCGAACAGATGCAGTTTGCAGCAGTTTGCACAGAAGAGCGCCAGAAGGCACCTCTATTTTCCACAGTGGTGTCTCCTTCCCCAGGCATGGTCATGACACGCCGCAGAGCACGTGCCCCAGTGGCTGTTGGAGGTGCTGCATCGGCTGTGTCTGAGGCTTCAACCCAGACGGACCCTCTGGCAGCAGCTGCAGCTCTACAGGTGTCAGGCTGCAGGGAGTGCCTGGGGCCTCTCCGTGGGGCCTGGCTGGAGCGCTCTCCTGCCGAAGGTGTGCTGGGCTTGATCAGATGTATCGCCAGGTAAAGGAGCTAGGCGAGGAAGTCGGGAGGCTGCGTAGCATCTGAGAAGATGAGCAGGAGATTGACAGGGTATTCCTGGAGACTGCGCAGCTCCGGGAGTCCCCACCGCCCCACTGCAGCGGAGCTGCCGGAGGGCTCTGTACCGTGTGCAACGCTATAGCATAACGCTGTTGAAGAGGGCTGGAAACTGGTCACCTCTCGTAGAAGGAGAAAGGCTCTTGCTCCTCCTCGGGATTTGCCTGTGAAGAGCAAGTTTAGCGCCCTCCAAGCTGAGGAGGAGCTGGGCATGGCTCCCAGGGAGGCAACTGGCCTGACAGACCATGTACCATGCAGGAACAGCCGGAAGAAGCGGCGAGTGATTGTTGTGGGTGACGGCCTGCGGCAGGGGACAAAGGCACCTGTCTGCCGACCTGACTTCCTGTCCAGAGAGGTTTGCTGCCTGCCAGCGGCTCCAAGAACAGATGTCCTGGAAAGACTGCCAAGGCTTGTCCATGCATCGGACTACTACCCTCTGCTGCTCTTCCAGGTGGGGGCGCTAACGACACGAAAGGCAAATTGGAAGCCATCCAACAGGACTTCAGAGCCCTGGGAATGGTGGTCAAGGGTCTGGGAGCCCAGGTCGTTTTCTCCTCGGTCCTGCGTGTGAGGGAGAAGGACGGGAAGAGGAGTAGACGAGTTTTCCAAGTTAACAGCTGGCTGCGCCGCTGCTGTTGGCAACAGGGCTTTGGTGTCTATGGCCACGGAACCGTGTTTGAAGAGCGACAACTGATGGGGAGAGATGGGATCCACCCCACGAAGCGGGGCACTCGCGTCTTTGCCAACACGCAAGCTTGGCCGGCCTGGTGAGGAGGCCCTTAACCTCGGAAAGATGCGGGAAGGGGAGCGGTATAGTGGCAGGGGAGTCAGTAGAACGCCACTCAAGTCAGGATGCCTCCAGCGGCTGCATACAGCCGGGAGAGACGCCACGGCACATGGCTATGGAGGCTCCTCTTGCACCTCTCCTGGGAAGCTTGCATGCTTGACCGGCTCTCTGAAATGCCTGTATACCAATGCGCGCAGCACGGGGAATAAGCAGAAAGAGTTAGAGCTCTGTGTGCGGTCACAAGGCCATGATCTCGTTGCAGTTCCAGAGACATGGTGGGATAGTTCACGTGCCTGGAATGCTGTCATGGATGGATTTTTTATGCACTTCCATTTCTGAACCTTTCCGCTCCTGCCCGGCTCACTCCTGAAGAGCAGATCACAGTGATCAAGCTTTTCACTTATCACAGTAAGGTTTTGAGATTTCTTTTTTTTAACTCATCTCACGGTAAAAACAGCAGAAGTTTTTTAAAGTGCAAATGCCTTGCAGATGGTCTCTGTATTCTGACGTAGCTCTGTAGCTACACCTAGTACAAGGAGTACCTAGTACACGTACAAGGAGCCAGAAAGCACAAATCTAGGGATTTCCACAGACAAAAGTTCTCTCTCTCCCCCCCCCCCCCCATAAATTGTCACCAGATAAGTCGCATTTTGTACAGATAGAGTGCATTCACCTGCTCACGCTCCTGACTTCGCGCCTCGGTCTTTTCTGCCCAACAATCTGCTGACACCGTGCATTAACTCAGCTAACTCTCTTGTAAGATCTCTCTTGGGTGTAATCCCAGCCACAAACTTGAGCTACATCCACTTAGAAAAACATAGAAGCAGGCCTGAAATAGTCCTACTGATACCTTAGTAGCTCAGTTAATCTCTACAGCTTCCTATTGCGTATATGTGTCTAACAAGCGTTCAGCTGACAAACCTAGCTAAACTTGCTTAGAGAGAAGGATCTATTGTAAATTTACATGGCTTAGGCCATGTAACAGTTTAGCCAGTACGGTCCAGCAAATGTGTCTATTCAAAACCTCCGCTAATGAGGGCTCACGGCAATGTTACCTTGGCTGCGCAGCCCCTTCACCTCTCATCCCTCTACCTTTCCACTTGCTCGCCATCCTTATCCCAAGTGCCCTACTAGGCTTGTCGTTCACACCTCTTGCCAAGATGTTGAGGTGGTTTCCCCTCCCCCGCCGCCCGCCGGGCCCCAACCACTAGCTAGTGTTCGCAGCTCGCTTCTCTTGGGCCCCTGAGCTGTCCTTTGGAAATTCCTTAGAGCCTCAAGAGCCTCAATTCTACGGCACCGCTCACTTTCAAACCACTCCCCCCCGCCCCCAACTCCATGCCTACCACTCAGCTCACTGCTCAAATGAGTTTCTCTCCAGTGCTTGGATCCACTACCCCACCAGCAAGGCAAGGAGTCGGGGCGGAGAAATAAGTGACTTGACATTCACGGCTGCAGCTCTGCTGAGGCTCATCGTTTAGTTTCACACACACACACACCCCCCTCCCCGCCCACCACCACCAGTGCTTAGACATAACTTCCCCACTAACAAATGCCGGCAGCCAAGCTCTGTTGATCCCTGAGCTGACTTGGTTCAGTCCCTCTCTCTTCACAGCAACTGATCCTGGGGGCTTACACTCCCTTTCCACCCTGAATGCCTACCGCTAAGCATTCCCCTCATTGCGCCTCCCACCGGAGAACCCATCCTCCACAACCAATAGTGGACCCCAACTACCACCACTAACAAGGGCGTGCGGAAAAGTTCTCTTGGCCCCTGCATTAGCCTGGGAAGCGGATTCAAGTCCCAAGCCAACTACACCTCTGTGCTTGCACCCTACTTCATGCCAAATCTAGACCCGCTGCTTAATAGCGCCGCCCACAAAAGGTTAGACACCAAACCCCACTGACAGCAACTGCAAAAACTGGCCTGCTGTAGCCTTCCCGTTTGTGAAGCCTATAACCCTTGCACAAAAGAATAAGGACGGTGGTGGGGGTGAAGCAAAACAGTAGCTGACTTACTGACCTGAAGAGAGTGCAGCAAACAGAAGGCAGCCAACAGACGCAGCAGTGTCTGGGCTCTGCTTCGGCCTTTTGTGGGCCTTGTTGGAAGTCGTGGAGGCTTTCTGGGGACCCCCGAGGAACTAGACGGCACTTGCTGCTAGCAGGAAGGGAGAGCGAGGCAAGGACTACTGCAGGAGGCCTTGACTTAACTTCTCCTGGGAAGTTCTAGCCAGGTGTGGCTGGGCTAACGAGCTCTCTGGGCTGCCCTGGTCAGGAGGAGTTGGGGGCTTTGGAGTCAGGTGGCTCCTGATTGGGTGGGTCGAGCGACCTGTGACTCACTGCTAGGCAGAGGCCTATATAAGAGCCAGGGCTAGAGCACGGCTCCCAGAGTGCAGCGAACAGATGCAGTTTGCAGCAGTTTGCACAGAAGAGCGCCAGAAGGCACCTCTATTTTCCACAGTGGTGTCTCCTTCCCCAGGCATGGTCATGACACGCCGCAGAGCACGTGCCCCAGTGGCTGTTGGAGGTGCTGCATCGGCTGTGTCTGAGGCTTCAACCCAGACGGACCCTCTGGCAGCAGCTGCAGCTCTACAGGTGTCAGGCTGCAGGGAGTGCCTGGGGCCTCTCCGTGGGGCCTGGCTGGAGCGCTCTCCTGCCGAAGGTGTGCTGGGCTTGATCAGATGTATCGCCAGGTAAAGGAGCTAGGCGAGGAAGTCGGGAGGCTGCGTAGCATCTGAGAAGATGAGCAGGAGATTGACAGGGTATTCCCGGAGACTGCGCAGCTCCGGGAGTCCCCACCGCCCCACTGCAGCGGAGCTGCCGGAGGGCTCTGTACCGTGTGCAACGCTATAGCATAACGCTGTTGAAGAGGGCTGGAAACTGGTCACCTCTCGTAGAAGGAGAAAGGCTCTTGCTCCTCCTCGGGATTTGCCTGTGAAGAGCAAGTTTAGCGCCCTCCAAGCTGAGGAGGAGCTGGGCATGGCTCCCAGGGAGGCAACTGGCCTGACAGACCATGTACCATGCAGGAACAGCCGGAAGAAGCGGCGAGTGATTGTTGTGGGTGACGGCCTGCGGCAGGGGACAAAGGCACCTGTCTGCCGACCTGACTTCCTGTCCAGAGAGGTTTGCTGCCTGCCAGCGGCTCCAAGAACAGATGTCCTGGAAAGACTGCCAAGGCTTGTCCATGCATCGGACTACTACCCTCTGCTGCTCTTCCAGGTGGGCGCTAACGACACGAAAGGCAAATTGGAAGCCATCCAACAGGACTTCAGAGCCCTGGGAATGGTGGTCAAGGGTCTGGGAGCCCAGGTCGTTTTCTCCTCGGTCCTGCGTGTGAGGGAGAAGGACGGGAAGAGGAGTAGACGAGTTTTCCAAGTTAACAGCTGGCTGCGCCGCTGCTGTTGGCAACAGGGCTTTGGTGTCTATGGCCACGGAACCGTGTTTGAAGAGCGACAACTGATGGGGAGAGATGGGATCCACCCCACGAAGCGGGGCACTCGCGTCTTTGCCAACACGCAAGCTTGGCCGGCCTGGTGAGGAGGCCCTTAACCTCGGAAAGATGCGGGAAGGGGAGCGGTATAGTGGCAGGGGAGTCAGTAGAACGCCACTCAAGTCAGGATGCCTCCAGCGGCTGCATACAGCCGGGAGAGACGCCACGGCACATGGCTATGGAGGCTCCTCTTGCACCTCTCCTGGGAAGCTTGCATGCTTGACCGGCTCTCTGAAATGCCTGTATACCAATGCGCGCAGCATGGGGAATAAGCAGAAAGAGTTAGAGCTCTGTGTGCGGTCGCAAGGCCACGATCTCGTTGCAGTTCCAGAGACATGGTGGGATAGTTCACGTGCCTGGAATGCTGTCATGGATGGATTTTTTATGCACTTCCATTTCTGAACCTTTCCGCTCCTGCCCGGCTCACTCCTGAAGAGCAGATCACAGTGATCAAGCTTTTCACTTATCACAGTAAGGTTTTGAGATTTCTTTTTTTTAAACTCATCTCACGGTAAAAACAGCAGAAGTTTTTTAAAGTGCAAATGCCTTGCAGATGGTCTCTGTATTCTGACGTAGCTCTGTAGCTACACCTAGTACAAGGAGTACCTAGTACACGTACAAGGAGCCAGAAAGCACAAATCTAGGGATTTCCACAGACAAAAGTTCTCTCTCTCCCCCCCCACCCCCCCACTCCCATAAATTGTCACCAGATAAGTCGCATTTTGTACAGATAGAGTGCATTCACCTGCTCACGCTCCTGACTTCGCGCCTCGGTCTTTTCTGCCCAACAATCTGCTGACACCGTGCATTAACTCAGCTAACTCTCTTGTAAGATCTCTCTTGGGTGTAATCCCAGCCACAAACTTGAGCTACATCCACTTAGAAAAACATAGAAGCAGGCCTGAAATAGTCCTACTGATACCTTAGTAGCTCAGTTAATCTCTACAGCTTCCTATTGCGTATATGTGTCTAACAAGCGTTCAGCTGACAAACCTAGCTAAACTTGCTTAGAGAGAAGGATCTATTGTAAATTTACATGGCTTAGGCCATGTAACAGTTTAGCCAGTACGGTCCAGCAAATGTGTCTATTCAAAACCTCCGCTAATGAGGGCTCACGGCAATGTTACCTTGGCTGCGCAGCCCCTTCACCTCTCATCCCTCTACCTTTCCACTTGCTCGCCATCCTTATCCCAAGTGCCCTACTAGGCTTGTCGTTCACACCTCTTGCCAAGATGTTGAGGTGGTTTCCCCTCCCCCGCCGCCTGCCGGGCCCCAACCACTAGCTAGTGTTCGCAGCTCGCTTCTCTTGGGCCCCTGAGCTGTCCTTTGGAAATTCCTTAGAGCCTCAAGAGCCTCAATTCTACGGCACCGCTCACTTTCAAACCACTCCCCCCCGCCCCCAACTCCATGCCTACCACTCAGCTCACTGCTCAAATGAGTTTCTCTCCAGTGCTTGGATCCACTACCCCACCAGCAAGGCAAGGAGTCGGGGCGGAGAAATAAGTGACTTGACATTCACGGCTGCAGCTCTGCTGAGGCTCATCGTTTAGTTTCACACACACACCCCCCCCTCCCCGCCCACCACCACCAGTGCTTAGACATAACTTCCCCACTAACAAATGCCGGCAGCCAAGCTCTGTTGATCCCTGAGCTGACTTGGTTCAGTCCCTCTCTCTTCACAGCAACTGATCCTGGGGGCTTACACTCCCTTTCCACCCTGAATGCCTACCGCTAAGCATTCCCCTCATTGCGCCTCCCACCGGAGAACCCATCCTCCACAACCAATAGTGGACCCCAACTACCACCACTAACAAGGGCGTGCGGAAAAGTTCTCTTGGCCCCTGCATTAGCCTGGGAAGCGGATTCAAGTCCCAAGCCAACTACACCTCTGTGCTTGCACCCTACTTCATGCCAAATCTAGACCCGCTGCTTAATAGCGCCGCCCACAAAAGGTTAGACACCAAACCCCACTGACAGCAACTGCAAAAACTGGCCTGCTGTAGCCTTCCCGTTTGTGAAGCCTATAACCCTTGCACAAAAGAATAAGGACGGTGGTGGGGGTGAAGCAAAACAGTAGCTAACTTACTGACCTGAAGAGAGTGCAGCAAACAGAAGGCAGCCAACAGACGCAGCAGTGTCTGGGCTCTGCTTCGGCCTTTTGTGGGCCTTGTTGGAAGTCGTGGAGGCTTTCTGGGGACCCCCGAGGAACTAGACGGCACTTGCTGCTAGCAGGAAGGGAGAGCGAGGCAAGGACTACTGCAGGAGGCCTTGACTTAACTTCTCCTGGGAAGTTCTAGCCAGGTGTGGCTGGGCTAACGAGCTCTCTGGGCTGCCCTGGTCAGGAGGAGTTGGGGGCTTTGGAGTCAGGTGGCTCCTGATTGGGTGGGTCGAGCGACCTGTGACTCACTGCTAGGCAGAGGCCTATATAAGAGCCAGGGCTAGAGCACGGCTCCCAGAGTGCAGCGAACAGATGCAGTTTGCAGCAGTTTGCACAGAAGAGCGCCAGAAGGCACCTCTATTTTCCACAGTGGTGTCTCCTTCCCCAGGCATGGTCATGACACGCCGCAGAGCACGTGCCCCAGTGGCTGTTGGAGGTGCTGCATCGGCTGTGTCTGAGGCTTCAACCCAGACGGACCCTCTGGCAGCAGCTGCAGCTCTACAGGTGTCAGGCTGCAGGGAGTGCCTGGGGCCTCTCCGTGGGGCCTGGCTGGAGCGCTCTCCTGCCGAAGGTGTGCTGGGCTTGATCAGATGTATCGCCAGGTAAAGGAGCTAGGCGAGGAAGTCGGGAGGCTGCGTAGCATCTGAGAAGATGAGCAGGAGATTGACAGGGTATTCCCGGAGACTGCGCAGCTCCGGGAGTCCCCACCGCCCCACTGCAGCGGAGCTGCCGGAGGGCTCTGTACCGTGTGCAACGCTATAGCATAACGCTGTTGAAGAGGGCTGGAAACTGGTCACCTCTCGTAGAAGGAGAAAGGCTCTTGCTCCTCCTCGGGATTTGCCTGTGAAGAGCAAGTTTAGCGCCCTCCAAGCTGAGGAGGAGCTGGGCATGGCTCCCAGGGAGGCAACTGGCCTGACAGACCATGTACCATGCAGGAACAGCCGGAAGAAGCGGCGAGTGATTGTTGTGGGTGACGGCCTGCGGCAGGGGACAAAGGCACCTGTCTGCCGACCTGACTTCCTGTCCAGAGAGGTTTGCTGCCTGCCAGCGGCGCCAAGAACAGATGTCCTGGAAAGACTGCCAAGGCTTGTCCATGCATCGGACTACTACCCTCTGCTGCTCTTCCAGGTGGGCGCGCTAACGACACGAAAGGCAAATTGGAAGCCATCCAACAGGACTTCAGAGCCCTGGGAATGGTGGTCAAGGGTCTGGGAGCCCAGGTCGTTTTCTCCTCGGTCCTGCGTGTGAGGGAGAAGGACGGGAAGAGGAGTAGACGAGTTTTCCAAGTTAACAGCTGGCTGCGCCGCTGCTGTTGGCAACAGGGCTTTGGTGTCTATGGCCACGGAACCGTGTTTGAAGAGCGACAACTGATGGGGAGAGATGGGATCCACCCCACGAAGCGGGGCACTCGCGTCTTTGCCAACACGCAAGCTTGGCCGGCCTGGTGAGGAGGCCCTTAACCTCGGAAAGATGCGGGAAGGGGAGCGGTATAGTGGCAGGGGAGTCAGTAGAACGCCACTCAAGTCAGGATGCCTCCAGCGGCTGCATACAGCCGGGAGAGACGCCACGGCACATGGCTATGGAGGCTCCTCTTGCACCTCTCCTGGGAAGCTTGCATGCTTGACCGGCTCTCTGAAATGCCTGTATACCAATGCGCGCAGCACGGGGAATAAGCAGAAAGAGTTAGAGCTCTGTGTGCGGTCGCAAGGCCACGATCTCGTTGCAGTTCCAGAGACATGGTGGGATAGTTCACGTGCCTGGAATGCTGTCATGGATGGCTATGTGCTTTTTAGGCAAGACAGGCCAGGAAGGCGAGGTGGTTCAGTTGCCCTTTATGTGAGGGAGCAAGTAGAATGTATGGAGCTCTGCCTCGGGGTGGCTGCAAAGCAAGTTGAGTGCCTATGGGTAAGGATTAAAGGGCAGGCTAACATGGGTGACACATGGAAGTAGCCTTATGCTCACAGGCCCTGCTTCTCATGGTGGACTTCTACCACCCTGACATCTGTTCGGAAGACAGCACAGGTAGGCACAAACAGTCGAAGAGGTTCCTGCAGAGGACCGATGATAATTTCTTGACCCAGGTGGTGGAGACGCCAACGAGGAGAGGTGCAATGCTAGATCTTGTACGTCTCCTGGTTGAAGACGTGAAGGTTGAGGGCAGCCTTGGTGGCAGTGACCATGAGAGGGTGGAGTTCAGGCTCCTACGAGGAGGGAGCAGTGCAACAAGTAGGATCACAACCCTGGATTTCAGGAGAGCTAACTTTGGCCTCTTGAGGGACCTGCTTAGGGTAATCTCCTGGGGTAGGGCCCTAGAAGGAAGAGGGGTCCAAGAAAGCTGGTTAATATTCAAGCATCACCTCCTCCAGGCTCTAGACGGGTGCACTCCTCCAAGTAAGAAATTTGGCAAAGGAGAGCTGCGTGGATGAGCAAGGAACTCCTGGCAAAACTCCAAGAGAAGAAGGAAGTGTACAGAATGTGGGAAAGGGGACAGGCCACTTGGGAGGAATACAGGGCCATTGTCAGAGTGCGCAGGGATGCGACAAGGAAGGCTAGGGCCTATTTACAATTAAATCTGGCAAGGACAGCAAGGCTGTCTCCAAAGCAGCATGGCCTGGCTGATCCTAGCGTGACTGCGGAGTGTGCCATCAGTGCAGCAAGCAGGAGGCAGGCAGGCCATGGAGCAGCCGTGTTTATGTCTGTGCTGAGGCCATAAGTCAGGGTTCAAGACATATCTGCTCAGAGGCTGCATTCAGAGAGACCCACCTTTTCCTCATGGTGTGAAGGTGTTTCTCTCCCACACATAACATGCAAGACTTTTATCTCTAGCTGCCTGCAGAGGCCCCCTTCCCCAGAGGAACAACAGGAATGCTCTGTAGAGAGTGGGAAAGTCTGACTAGGACATGGGGATCTGCATTCAGCAGGAAAGCCCTGCAGTCCCTGTATTGACTTCTTGCTAGAGGGGATAAACGGCATTGCTTTGTGTAAAGGTACAATGCATGTTTTACATATGCATCAGCCAGAGTTTTGCTGCTGTATGGATACAGTGAGGGAAAGCAGGCTTCAGTTCATCTGTGAGTCCCACCGATACAAGTCCCAGCCCTGAGTGGGAACCCCTATCACTTCATTTTGTGGGCCAGGATTGTAAGTCAGGATGGAAAGACACTAGCTGCAGGGTCATCCCCCGTATGACATAAAGCTGCCTACGCTAGCAATTTCAGCCCTGTACGGAAGATACCGTAGGTATTCCCTGTCCAGAGTGCAGCTGCCACATCCGTGTGTGTTAGACACAGAGCACAGGGTCAACAACAAATCTGCTTGCAAAATACACAGGTCAAAGAGCAGGCCACTAAGAGCGTTTTCTCCCTACGGGAGTATGACTCCTCAGGGCCAAGGGACTGCTGATTCCAAAAAGGAATCAGTCCACTTGATACATTTTTCCTAAACTGATATAGGAGAAGAGAGGAAGAGGAAAAGGAAGAAAATATCATTTTCTTCTAAGCCAGTAGTTTTTGACTGACTTCGGATGCCAAGCCTTGAAGGGGCTTGAATCCCAGTCTTATGTAATGTTGTCTTCGATTGCCAATAGGGTGTATCACTGACTTTTATGTCACTTTATATTATAAATCAGTTTGATGAAGCTTAGTGTTGTAGCTATTCCTGACTGCACTAATTGCACTAACAACAAGCCAAAAGAGTCCTTAAGAGGACTGCATCCTGAACCCAGCCTGCTAATTCATATTCACAATTGGAATTCCACAGACGAGAAGGGAAGAAACTGAACCAAAATACTCAAAGAAATATGAAATCAGTGGAATTTAATCTCATAAGGGGAAATAGACGTTCAAATGAGACTGAGAAGATTTCAGGTTTTAAAAGTCACAATTTTAGCTACCATTTCCCTCTACTGCCAGAGAATTGGTTTATGACCCTCCTTGCCAGAGCCTGAGCTGGTTACACAGGCATACCCTCAGATGAACAGTCAAGCCCATACATTCTCAGGTGTGCTGCAGCACTTTAAGCAGAAGAGCAGCTGCAGATAGGTCTCAGACTTATCAGTTAACAAAAACAGAGGAGGGAAAATTTGAGACAATAGCCAGGTTTTGTAACCAGGTGGTGATCCCTAGCAAGGAATTAGGAAGGTGAAAAGACACCAGAGAGTGCCACACAGTCTGGTATTTGCTGCAGACACAATGCATATCTTACAAGCTGCCCTGCTAGACCCTGGAGATATGTTCCTCACCTGGTATTTTAGCACAAAGAGGGAGTGAACTAAACTCGGCGGGCAGTACTCTTTGCTGCACGCTTTGCCAGCATATGGCTAAAATACCTTACTGAGGTAAAAATACCTTACTCTGCCTATTGATAGTGTGATTTCTTTAGTAACTTGCACAGAAACTGATCTAGCAACATGTAGCTAGTAGTTTTGCATGATTTCTCCATGTTAATTGAATAATTTGGTGGGTTTTTTTTCCATTGTCCAGGTAATAAATCAATTTCTTTCGTTATTCATCCATAAAGGCTATATGAATTTGTCATAGAAAAGTGGAAAAATCTGTCTACCTTTACTAAAAAGCTAATTTCAGTGTAATATAACCTATCCATGTGTCCCCATACAGAGTGCACTTTCCAGAACTCCAGATTTGATAGTTAAGCACAATTTGACACATTTTTAGGATTAATAGCCTCCAAAAGCATGCTAGTCAAGATTTTCTTCCTCTGCACACAGAGAGGTGAAAAATGTTCATACTTTGTCTGTACTCAGCATCAGTGCTACAATCTCTAATGAAAAGATGCTTCTGCCAGAAAGGAGCAATATCTCAAGCATTACTAGAAAGTGGTGATTCTTATAAATGTTCAGACTAAAGCATCCAAAGCCATCCGTTCCATACTGGCATATGTGAATGCAAATCCTTCACCTCTGAAGCATTACAAATACTCCAGACTGCATGTTCAGTCCTTACGACAAGGATGATGATTCAAAAAATTTCTTCCTCTTTTCTACCACAGTGCTCAACAAAATGAAGAATTCCCCTGATTAGAACCAGTCCCCAGCCAGGAAATCTGCTGAAATATTTAAGCAATTTCTGATGTGACAGGTAAAAGCAGTTGGAGACCTACTTTTATAGACAAAATATTTACACATCTTGAGTCTATTGGCATCTAAACAACTATCTTAACTAAAAAGAGAAAAAAATAAGAAAAGGGAACTCAAAAGTAGAGAATTCTAAAATAATTTGTCATTCAAAAGTGTCATCAGAGACAAAAATGTATCTCACTTTCCTTCTGTAATTATTTATGCAGCCCTTTGCAGAGGAAATAAAAAAATGCTTCTAGGCATCTTATTTGTAAGAAAAAGTCATGCTTGCAGCTCAGCAACTGAATATGAGTCTAATAGATGTGAAACATTAAATTAGGACTGTAATTTAGTTTCCAAATGCAAGAAAATTTATTGCAAAAATATTATCAACCACCCTAATCTTCATATAGTTATCCATTTTGGAGTACTCTTTACTATTACTACTAGTTCAAATTGCATAGAGTAAGATCAGACAATGTATCAATTATAGTTTAATGACTGAGTCCTAGGGAAAACATACGTGAAGTATATTTTGTGCTGAAAGACCACAGGAATTACAAGTTCCATTTTTAATGCAGCATTTTGAACCAACACTTTTTATTTGCTTTGCGGCTTTTTTATTTTACTGCTGGCTATGGAGATAGCCATACAGATACAGAACCATTACAGAAAACAGGACATTATGTTCAGCACAGTGTGAGCCTCAAGGCCTCCCCAATAGGAAAGACTGCTCTATTTCACAGCATCTTTTGTAAGACTGAGCTGAAAAAGGCCTTTCCAGTGTGGTGCTGCCTGAAATAATGATCAGGGGTCAATGATCAGGCTGTTAGAAAAGGGATTTAATTTAGCTCTAGCCCAGCTTAGCACTAGCACCTAAAGTAGGTGAAGCCTGCAGGCCACAGGAGTGAATTGTAAATGAGCTTGAAAGACATTGCTGAGGATGCAATGCAAGGACTGCAAGATCAGCCCTCAAAGATACAGAACACAATGGACAGAGGTAATGGTTAACCTCTGGATAAGATAAGGCACTATCAGGAACATAGTAACCACCCTGGGCTATACATGTGAACCATTCAAAAGGAAAGAGACCATCAACTCAGTAAAGAAGACTGGAAGAGACTGTCATTGGCAGGTGGGGAAATAAGACTGTAAGCAGTAAAATTACCCCAAAATTTCTTTGTTTGGGATCCCTTCCCAGTGACACCCAGCTCGAGCTGTTACTTTGCTGTTCCATAATGTAAATAAATAATTAATTTCACTGCTAGGCATATATGAGACTCTGCTCCTTGGAAACCTGGGGTTGAACTGTTTCCATAACAAGGCCTTTGTCCTGGGTGATGTAAAGTGACCTGCGATAAAATGCTCTGCTGTGAACAGTCACAGTAGAAACTGTCTGTGGAGCCAGTAGGATATATCTTTCTCAGCTGAGAAATAAAGATGTTCTGCTAAAGAATGACTTTCTCTTTCTTCCTTAGCAAAACATGTGTCTTCCTTTCAAATGTAGGTTTCTGCTGCCTCTGATTCAATATTATAAGTTTCTCACTTACTATTGAAATTTTAATTACCGTTTTAAAATGTTTTAACTTTCTTTGTTTTTGCAAGTCAGCTAAAATTCCTTATATGCAGCCAGCAACACTGATTCACATTTTATGTTTAGCCTCTATGGAAACCTTTCACATATGAGTTCACATCTGTCCAAATCTGCTGATAGAAAAAGAATATTCATTTTTTTTCTACACAGTAAATTCCACACAATTTAAGAAATAGAAAGGGTTTGGATCACATCAGAGCTTTTGATATTAAAATCTCCTTAATTCATATATCTTTTATCAAATCTTCCAGGTCAGCATATTTGTCACACAAATATATGGCCTTTAGTTGAGCTTCAGCCAATTAATTAATTATTATATTATTAAATTTTGGCTATTAACTTAAAATTTCCAAAAGAGATGAAAAAGTGGCTGGATCAGATTATGGTAACTGCTGAAGTGAAAAATGCAAAGTTGAACATTTGAGGATGATTGCATGCCTGTGAACGTCATCACTTCCATTTTTGGTAGTTTGCTGATTTTTATGTGGAACAAAACTACATTGTTCCTGAAAGGATGGCTCGTTTTCGTCACGATTTACCCTTTGATTCATTGCTGTTATGCCAGAAGTCAGCATATGTGAGCACTGATCTTAAAGAAATAAAAGAGAAATATTTTTAGCACTTTGTGCAAAAGCACGTCACTGATGGTGTCCCCACCAGCCCTATTTGCTTATTTAATACTTACCTTTTCAATTATTTCCAAAAGTTCAGACATGATCTTTTTGTGGAAGTTTCTAGAGAGCTCCATGTTACAGAGACATGACTCCACGTTTCTGTGAATTCAAGGCTGAGAAGAAGAAATATATCCCCAAAATTGTGAAACTCTCTAGCAGCCAAGAAAAAAATGACTGGATCTGCACAATTAAGTGCTAATATACCTGGACTACACAGTTGGTTATATTATGTAATATTTGAGATTTATGACTAGCTGAGAACAAGTGCTCATTCTTGTTTTGTATTGATGAATGGGTTTTTCTGGTGTAAGTGTTACCATCTTCAGCAGTGAATAGTGTGGCACTGATGAATCCAAGCCACTTATTTAGATTGAGTTTTCCATAATTTCAAGTATTCCTAATGCTCTTTTGGAAAAAGTAGAGCAGATAACAGATTACTCTCCTTTCAGCTGTGAAAAAGCAAATAGTTATTGGAAATATTTTGATTTTTTTTTTCTGATTGCAGCCATCAGTGAACACAGACAATGACCTAGTCTTTCAAGACTTTTGCTAATACGTTGTAGTTATGGGATAAAAGATTGCAGCTTGAAGGTGTATATCATGCTACCTTTGAAAGTGAGGAGGGAACATCTTTTTTTGATTTCCTACAGTTGCACCCATGTAATAGTCCCCTATAAGCAATTGGGCTCTAAACAAACTCTAAGCAAGCCATATCAGTTACTGATCCAAATGAAATCTTAAGCATTTATTCCAGAATGCTCAAAGCCTTATGTTTTCACTGGCAGTATTCTCTTGCAGTGATGATCACCAGTGCAATCACTCACAATAATATATCACTCACACAAATATAAAAGGGAAAGTAAAAAGTGAAACCCAAGCCCCACGAGATTCATGTGGCCAGGAACATGCACACATCTATTTCAATCTCAGACTTGGGCCCTGAGTGCTTGCTAAAAAGAAAGCCTCTTTGCCAAGGAAAGAGAAAAGAGCAAATGAACAGGGGCTGACATGTAAGAGTGTCTCTCCAGTCATACCCAGACATTCTAATTGAGTCCACACAAAAATGGTCACACTAGGGCGAGACTAGAGATTCTTCTCCTCCACTCCTTCCTGGCTAAGGTAGTACAAACAGCGTGATGAATTTACTTCTACAAGAAATGGAGGCATAGATGGAGGCATAGCCTCACTCCTGAAATTCTGGCTTCTCTCAGTACCCAGAACAGTCTTATCTCACCACTTCAGCCCCAAACCTCCAGATCTACATAGATTAGCATTCAAATAAGCATAGTCCAGCAGCTGTGCTGAGATGATGCAGACATGGGCTGCAGGATCAGTACATTGGCAGACACACCTTCCTGGAATGTGACTGCTCTTTAATAGAGCAAAGGAAACAAGCACCTGTAGGTGGGTGACTTTGAGCTTCTCAGAGTCCTACTCTCCCTCTCACCAGCTAGGAAAGGTGTTTGGCTGAGAGGATTTTGGCTGCCTTAGCATTTTCTTTCAATGAATGTCACACACAGGTTATTTTAGCCCCCTGAGGAAGGGGGCTGTGGGGCAGGGGATTGTATCCAGGGAGGAGAAAAAAGTGTGAATACATTCTCAGCTGAAAGACTGAAGGTTCGTCTGTCAAGCCATTCAGACAAGCAACCTCAACATATCCTTGATCCAACTGGAACAACACTGCCAATTTCCTGCCATCGGCTTTATTTTTAAAAAGTATGAGTCCCATTCCTAGATGATTGACTTAAAAATTTTTGGCAGCCCAGGATAATAGTTTATCCATTTTAAATGTCAGATAACATTAATACCCATGAAAATCATTTTCCAGGAAGACCTATGGCAGAAATCAATAATTATTCTCAGAATGTGCTGCAGGGTTGACAAAAATAGTTTTAATGGTGTCCATCAAGAAGGTAAATTAAACAATGAGGAAACTGTATGGACAGAATAAAGGAATCATGGCTGCTAATAAAATGGCATACTAAGGAAAGCAGTGATTTTTCTGTGCAGTGCAGACATATGCTAAGCAGACTAGGATCATCTGCATAAACAAAAGAGGCAGAGATGTAGACAAGTGAAATATTAAAGGTAAGAGAATGTTAAGTGACTAGGAAGATTGGATATTTTCTTATTCACAAAAGGACAAAAGTCTTTCGGGACAACAATGGAGGCTAAATGTAGTGGCAATGTATTTTCATTGAAAGCAGGTGAGAATGGCAGCTATTACAGCAGCACCCTTGATCTGTTCTATGTCTGAGTGGTAATCATGCTGTCTTAAACACCAATTCTGAAGCGAAAATTGCTTTGCTGTTCAACCATCTGGCAGTCTTATTACTACCACAAATGTGACTGCATTTGAATTTTGCTTATTGTCACTACAGAAGGATAAAAGATGTTGTAATTTTGAGATGGGCTCCCTCCCTCTGAAAGCAGGGCAATGAAAGACTAGGCAAGATAATATTGTTCTATCTCTTTTCAAGCTGCCTCCCAATATTAATTGGCTGCTATGCCTCGTTGTGTCAGGTTTGCATTCTGATGTCGGCTCTGTGACTTGAAGAAAGAGGAGCTGTCACTGAGAGCTTTCATCTCTCTTTCTTCGACAAATTAAGAAGCTGTCAACCTTCAAATTTATAGCTTAAGGAAATGTGACAGTCACATAAACAACCGCTAGTTATAATTGCCTTAACTGGCCTGTTTTCAGTTCCCAGCTTATAAAGTGATTGTTCATTTTATGTTCTAGTATCATTCATCTGCGATTATCACTCACTTTTGCTAGGTACCTTACAGAGGTTCAAGCAGAGAAGATCCTACTTCAGCTCCAGCCAGTCTATCCGTGTAAGGACAAGCAGCGGAACTAAGGAAAGATCATGACGAACAGCCAGCTCATCAGCTGGGATGCCAGCTCCCTCCACACTCGTGGCTGCATCCCACTGGGGCCCATGGATTTATGGATGTTCTATACTGTTTTTCTTCTATTGAAATAAACAAATCTAGTTGGGGGTTGTCTTCAGGGAGCCCGGCCCAGTGCCTGTGCTAAAGAGCTTTGAAGCTAAAGAGCTTATTGTCTTTGAAAGATTTTTGAATGGAAATTATCTACTGAGGTAACTTGTTTGAGGAGGATTCTCAGTTTCTGTAAGTCTTCCATTAGCTATGTTCTTTTTCTTGGATGATAATGCCTCATTACCTATGAAAGGATCAAATGCTCCCTGAACAAAGATGTTTCCAGAGATTACAGTATCAGTTTCTGACATGGTGATTCAGACCATGGGCCACTCAATCTCCAGTTGGTGAGAGATAAAGTTATTACCCATTTGTTCTGTTCACATCATCCATTTTCCATTTACACATGTTCAGTCACTTCAGTTAAAGGAATATGTTTTCCTCCTGACCAGATAAAAGGCTATCCTAATATCTGAGTATTTATTAGGATTGTGCCAATTTACTGTTGCATGGATCTGCTTTATATCTTTGCCAGGTGCTGAGTATTTCAGCAAGTCACCCCAACCTTTAAACTTGAAAACAAAGTGGCTTGACTAGAGCAGTCCATGCCCAGTACTGTGCAAATAGAGAGACTAAATTTTTAAGGAAGCAAAAATTAAAATTATTAGAACTGATCATTATATCAGTGGATCATTAAAATGGAGAGCCGTAAGCTTCCTAAGAGAATGGGAAGTTATGAGAGAGCACAACTTTATGGTTGTGGTTTAAATCTCTGTTGGTATCTGCAGACGCAGGGATACAATGTTCAGACTGTCAGTTGGCCTAGTCAGCTCTCCTACACTTGAGTGAAGCCATGACTAGTCTGGACATTGCTTTCTGTCCTGCTGAGCAGACCATCTGTTTCAAGTTGTACCATAATGGCCCTAGGCATGAGGAAGTACACCTGCTGTGCGTGTATCCAGGTGACAAATATGTGTGTTTCTCTGCTTTAACTACTCCCGAGGTGATGGTCACCAGGCATAGCATATAATAAGAATGCATATAATAGTCACAGTAGTCCTCTCTTCAGAGACCCTTTGACCCCTGAAATTGAACCCTCTGGGGTTCAATTGCTTTCATGACGAGGTAATTTTTTCCTTCTATTTATTTTATATATTTTTTCCTCTTCCCTACTCTGATTATCAATCTAGATATGTCAGATTTAACTGCTTAGGTGCAGGGTCATACAGACACAGAGCAGAAGTGTCATCTGTTTGCATGATGTAATCCTATCTAGAGGGTTAGATCTGTAGAAAAAAAACAGGTAAGTACTTTGTTTATAACTTGGAGCACATTCAGCTCCCCTATAGCTAGATCCATCACATTATGCTACCTGTATGTTTAGAAGGTACCTTCTGAAAAAGCCTTCTCTCCCCCTCCTACCTGGGCATGAACAGACGAAGAGTAAACCTTAGATTCAGTGGGAAAGGAAGGCGTGCATTAAGGCTCAACTGTAACCACCTGCCTATACTGTGAGTCATCTCTGCACTCTCTCTTTCTGGCCATCCACACAGCTTGTCCATGGCCTGCCATTCTGCAAGGGGGACAAGATTAGCCCTGTCCAACAGCAATTTAGGCTCTGCTATATACCTGGCTCGATGACTTTCAGTTCTCTGAAATTTCATAGTTCAAGGGAACCACTGAGCATGAGAGAGACACATAAGGGCCTTAGAAATTAATGCATGGGCTAACAAAAGGATGGGTGATAGAAAACATCTTTTTCTAGGTAAGTTGTAGGCCAAATCTTGTATAGGTCTTCCTCATCTGCTGTGAATGCTGAGTTCACATCCACCACTCACACTGGCTTACTGAAAATAAACTTTTCCATCCTGACTGGATGGCACTGAGCATTTTTGGTAGAAGATAGAACCTGTTCAAGGTCAAGCTGGAATTTCACTCCAGAATAGGTGAGTCTTCCTATAATTTGGGCTAAGTGGTGAGTTTGCATATATTTTTATGACAACACATGCACACTGTCTTGGAAATAAATGGCTAAATATAAGAGTAGGCTGGATGGGCCTCCCCAGATCTTTGTGAGCAGTGCAGTCACCCCTGCTCTGGATACACTGCCACTCAGCCTGTGCTGATACTGAGCTTGGTCCTGCAGCTGCAAGGTCCTCAGCGTGGCAGTTGCCCATAGTCCCTGCTACGAGTTCCACCCCAGCAGACTTTGCTGCCATAGCCTTTCAGGTAGCATAGCTAAAGGCCAGCTCTGGTGCATCCATGGCATCTTCCGGAGGCTGAGAGACTCCTGAGGTTCTTACAACTGCTGGCCAGTTAGGTGACCTTCACTGATCATCCTCTCTGTTTCTTTCAACCTCCAGCCTGAAGGCCCTTGGGGATCCTATTGCACCAGTGCATCTGATAACTGTTTGCAGCATTCTGTGGCAACAGTCATGAGAGAAAAGATGACTGCACCTCCCTTTACACAGAAGCCAAGAGAAGCTCTCTGAATCATTGATATTGTTGATATGTTGAACATATGGCTGAATTTCATGGGCCTTTATTGAGCTGTGGTGGATGTATGCATCTGAGAATCTCCTTTTGATTTGGATGATGTATTCTGGGGGGTGCTAGAGAAAAATGCCCCCAGTATTTTGGATGTTCCACTCACCACAGGTTTGTTTACCGTGATGTGGGGAGCAGCAGTGCTTTTCAGTCCTTGTTGGGGCACCTTGAAGTTGTGGGGCAGATGCAGGTCCCTCACTATTCTGCCTCCAGTAGAACAAAATAAAAAGGCAGAAATACTTCTCCTCCCTCTCCAGACTTGTGGGGCTGGAGTTGAAGATGATGTGTCTTGCATGCAGGTTGGCAAAGAAGCATTGCCTGAAACAATCTCTCCTCTTGTGCACGACACTGCAGGGACAAGTTACTTGGTTTTCCATGGGGAGCAGAGGTCCAAGCTGCTTTGTCCATGTCAGAGATGTAAGCCTGCAAAGAAGGTGCTGGGAAGGACTGATGCTTACTGGGATGGAAAGCAACCCCCCCAAACCTTGGCCTTGGGACTACCCACAGTATCTTGATGTGGCTGCAGTTTGTGTGTTGGGAACCTGAGCTGAGAACTGATTGCCAAGCTCAAAGTCCCACAAAGGAATGTCACCTTTTTTTTTTTTTAATGTCTGTTGTTGGGGGATGTGTGGGAAAGAAGACTTACAGGATATCTGCTGCCACCATCCTCACTCTCCTGGTGATGCCTACCTTCCAGATAGACTCCTCTTCCAGCCATTCCCCAGGTCTATGCTCTGAGTGAAGCTGAGCAGCCATATGGCAGTTAGAAATGTAGGTCCCTTCCTGGATAGTCCAGCTTGTATCGAAGTGCAGTAATCTTTCTGTTCTGTCGTTTCTCTTGCTGCACTTTGCCAGCGCCATTGTTCACCCTGCCCTGTGCTATGGTCATGACTTGGCAGCGCTACTGTCTTCCCTCTTGCTGGTAAGCCCAAATATAGGGTATTACTTCCTATCTGGAGACATATGACAGGAGATGGTGTTATTGATCCTTGCACACTAAAATCCCTGCAGATAATTGCTTTTGTGTTGATATATGACATTCACAGTGCTCACAGGGTAACTAACTGCTTGATTGCCATATGCTAGGAGCTGCATAAGAAGAATGTGGATGGTTAACTACCCTTTGATTGATGAGATGGTGTTATAAGAGCTCCTAGAAACGAAAGCTAGACAAGTTCAAGCCATGGAGAAATTTTTCCACAGCTTACATAGCAGCATGGCTCTCATGGAAGGTTTGGTTTAGGGGAAAAGTTAGGAAAATAGGTTTCATTGAACAATGGGTATAAGGTATCAATCACACTGTCCTTTCTGTGACCCTGGTTAGCCTGCAGAAATCTCCCACTGGCACCATTTAAAATCATTGGTAGAGGGCTAACGTGTGCCCTAAAAGCCCAGACCTGTCAATCAAGCAGAATATTCCAGAAGGAAGGTGAGTCTACAGGTAGTTTGCAAACAGGTCCGTATTATAATTAGGAATTGAAAATGGACCAATAAGAGCAGGAGTTTAGACAAAGTCGACCAATCACTTGCCTGTGGTCCCAAAGCAGGATAGGTATAAAAAGGGCACACGTGAGCCCAGCAGTGGCTTTTTGTGATGGTGGAAGAGATGAGAGGAGAGCTGCATTCACTGAAGCAACTGGGGGAAGAAGCAGCCTCAGCAGCCTTTTTCAAGGTTCTTGAACCAAGGATCTTTACTGAGGGAAGATCCTCGCTCCAGCAGGATGCAGGACAGCCAGTGCTGCTGTGCCCCCTGGCCTGGGATGCTGGGTCAGGCAGCGAGGGATCCCCCTTGCCATTAACATCAGTACATATGTGAGTATACCCCTCCCCAGGAGCAGTAACTGAAGTGGCACACTGGCTTGGCTGTGGCCTGCCTGCCTTTTAGAGTGTGCATGGTGTTGGCACACTGTGCCTGGTGTGGCCTGCTGAGGAACTGTGGGGCTTGAGGCAGCACCCCCTGTGCTGAGTGTGACCTGCTTATCCCTTCTGCCTTCTCCTCTTCCCCCCCAGCTGCCCCCCCCCACCTTCTAACATAACTACCAAATACCTTTCCTCTTACTGATTTGAGCTCATATACATGTATGTACTTGTAGATATTGTATTTATTCCTGTTCCATGTTGTGTGTGCAGTTGAATGTATAGTTATTGATTAATTGTATGTTGTTACTATTGCTGTTATTATTAGTTGTTAATTATTAGTTCTTAATTGTTATTACTACCAGTGATACATATCAAATTTTGATACTTGTTTCTGGTCATTAATTTTGAACCCATTCATAAGTGACAGGGACACCTATACTGCCACCTGAACCTTTCCTTAGTGTGGAGTACTGTGGGGACCAGAGAGTCAGGGTGCTCTGTGGTTGGCTCAGCTGCCCCTCCTGGGCCTTCTGTGACAATGGCAGGTTACTTTGCTGCTTAGCAACACTTTCTTAGGCTCAGCTTATTTGTGCAGAAGGTGCAGTGCAAGGTGCTATTCTGTCTTCTGTGCTATAGCAGAAGTTTAGGTCTTTTCTGGCTTTCATGCTTAGGAAAGTTGTTAGGGAGTAACCAAGCAACTTAGGAACTGTTGCTAAGATTTTTTTTTTTGCTGCAAGATCCCCACCCCTAAGAGGACTAAACCAACAGAATCTTTTATCATTGTAATTTTGAATACTCCTTGAAACTCTTCCCTCTGTACTTCTGTTCTGCTTTCATGCTGTTTTCATTTGTGACTCTGCTCTCCCACCTGCTCAAGCCTTTTGCTTTAATTCTCCTCTCTGCCCTCCTGAGAAGAATGCCATACCTTTGATTTTTGCCTTTTGTGCAAATTTGGTCTCCTTCTCATAACGTTGGTGGTTTTGGAGTTAGGCAAAAAAAGTAGTTGCCATTAAGGCCTTTTACCAGTGAGAGAGTCCTGCTGATGTTTCTCAGGTGTGATGTCACTAGTGGGAGTCCACAAGAGGGTGGAACACAGTTTGCTGTTATCAAGAAAAACAGGCACTGGAACCCACTCCCTAGTGATGTGCAAAACATCAGGAACTGTTTAGCACACAGAGATATTCTCTGCTTACACTAAGATACTTCGCAATAATGTTTGTAAAGTACATAAAGAGATGTTTCAGCATTCACTGTTTTTTGTAAGGCATTAGAAAAATTAGTCTGTGTTTAGATAGTTATTGTTAACAGTAGTATTACCTCAGTAATACTGAATGTAGAAGTAATACAAAAAAAGTTGTAATGTAGAAATGAACGTAACATTAACCGGTGGACTACAGTGTTGTATGTTCACAGTACATCAGCACTGAGTATGGCGTTCAAAGGTGGATGATTTGGCATGAAAAAATATTTTTATACCAAATCATCCATGAGTAGTTGGAAAATGGCATGTTTTCCTGTGATGGAATCTCTACTCTCTCCACAGCTCACTCCTACCAAGCCAAATGAATTAGAAATACAAAGAGGCGGTAGGCTATGTAAGCTGACTCCTTCTATAATACACCAAGCTCTTACAGACTATCGTGTGGTCATCACAAAACACATACCCACACCCTATGCACATGACCATGGAAAAGGACTGAGTGACCATTTTTCCTCACTGGTGAATGCTTCCAATTCTGTGCTTCAGCAGAAACTTAAGGATAATATGCCTGCTTGTCAAAGTCTGTAAGACCCTTGCTAGCAAGTCTTAGCTTGCAGCTTTATCCCTGAATTGTATGGGTACCTTATATCCTGCCTTATTTTTGCTGCTTCCTCCCTGTCGTGTAGGGAAGACTTGAGGGAGATACTTATCTCAAGCTGAGCAGATACGAGAAAGGGTAATCTTGAACACACCTATTTGCATAGGCTAAGCTGTCTGGAGACAATGATTTTGTCAAGTAGTAGTAGTTCAAGTAGGAGTTTTAACCATTTAGATAGGTAAAACTTGGGAGAGTCCGTTTCCTGGAGAAGCAGGATGTTGAACAACTGAAAGCTTTCTGAAATGGCTCCCTGAAAGGTTATGTTACCATTTTGACAGATTTTTCTTTTGAGAGGTGCTACAGTTTGAATAAGCAGAATGGCCACACCAGTTGAAATAATTTATTGGAACTGTAATGATTAAACAAGTTCAAGGGATGAATTCACAGTAACATGAATAACAAGAATGTGTAACAGTAACCCTTAGTGACAATTTACAGCTTAATAACATTAATTATATTGAACTATGTACAGGTATTTACAAGAAGCTTCTTATAGACAATTACAGAAAAATAAGACAAACGGGCATTACAGAAGAAAAAAAATCTCAACATTTTAGGTAAACAGCTTAAGTAGAAAAAGGAAAGAGCACCCCTATGAAGCTTCACCCAGCAGATGTGCTGTCTCACAGTTGTCAGGGGGGAGGGGAACCATTTATGTTAAGCCATGCCTAGCAAGGATGTTCTCATGTGGTCAGAGACTGTTAGATTTAGGAGAGCTATGGGAACTAATAACTCTTGGGGGTGTACCAATCAACTTGTGTGTCCTGCGAGTAGAGGGCCACTCACCATGCCAGTGGTAGGATCCTAGATGTTTCCTAATCCAGTGTCCCAAATCAGAGGGCAAGTCCTGGAGTGAAGTGAGTCTGCAGTTCTTCCCCTTTCACAGTCCAGTTGCTTTAGGGCCAGTGCCCTTTATCTGGGCTCTGATGGACACTGACCCCAGCTCTAAGCAATTTCAGCTCAGAACCCCCACAGTGGCCAAATTGCTGCTCTTTCATAGTCAAGACCAAATCATGGGCCTGGTCAGAAGTGCTTCATAGTGGTTCCTGATTGGTTGGTTTTGGATCCTT
This sequence comes from Struthio camelus, assembly GCF_040807025.1. NCBI lineage: Eukaryota > Metazoa > Chordata > Aves > Struthioniformes > Struthionidae > Struthio > Struthio camelus. The sequence continues at coordinate 2,725,209 of NC_090982.1, read as the reverse complement.
TTCGATGACTGACAGTGAGTTCTGGAATGTTCCATTGACTGACAGCTGGCATCTGTTGTTATCACGTGGTGTCTCCCCGCCAATCACTGTTTACCCATACGGTGGGAATTTGACAGAGGGCTGGTCTACCCAGGTGGGGTCAGATACCGGGCAGTCAGCTAACAGGTCTACCCATTCTCACATATGGAGGGGGGGGGGTGTTGAACCACTACAAGAAGTTTTTAGAGCTGTTGACTAATAGGTATGAGGAAAGCTCATGGCTGTAACTCTGTATGGAGGACTTGAACTCTGGTGGGAACCTAACTTCCTCTTGTCTGGCAAAAGTTCGGCAAACGTCACAGTGCTGTGTAGCAGACTGAAGAACAGGTCAGGTTTGGACATAGTCTAGGCTTTGCTACCACTTGAACGAGCAAGCATATCTAAGCAGAACAAACACTTTAATCTCCAGCTGCCTTGCAGCTGCTGATCCTCAGTTACCTTTGGAGGGGCTGAGAGCAAATGTAAATCTTTCATGTGGTATAATTAACTCTTCCCTGGGAAGTGTGAATCACAAGCAAGTGCTAAGCAATTAGCTGGCTGTGACACACCCGCTTGCTGAAAAGAAAACCAATTACATGTAATAATGTGTGAAAAGTGATTGGGAGCATGGGGTAGCATTGGAAAAATGAAAAGGGAGGCTGCCCATTACTCTTGTCCTGCTCTCTATAGAAGGGAGGTCAGCTAATTTTTATTTGGAAAGCTGATAAAATGCAGTCTTTGTTTGTGGCCTGCATGCTGGATTGGAAGAATTTGGTTAGCAGTTGTATTGTAAAGCCACTGAATCGATCAAAACCCTCTGAACAACACTCACAAACATCCAGAGCTGGAACCATGTTTATTTTGCCTGTTTGGTAACCTGAACAAAGCAGGACAATTGGCTGAGGAGTATCTTGTCACACATTTCTTTCTTCTGAGCACTTAAGCCTTGAACCAAATCTATCTGCCAGTCAGGACAGTCTAAACCAAGGTGACTTCATTGGCTTTAATGCACTAATGCTAGACTTGTATACTATGAGAGAAGATCTCCCCAACAAATTCTTACCTTCTACTCGCAGAGTTTTCATATAGGATTTGAACTCTGAAATAGCATCCTTTTCTTTTAGAAAGAGAGCTGGTAGCTCTCAAGACTCTCCATGGTACTGGCACTATGTGCTATCTTCCTCCCAACTGAAGTGGTTCCAGTTTTCCCAATCCCTCCATGTATTTCCCCTTTTCCGTGGTTGAAATTTCTCTTTTGTGGCTCCTCTGTGGCTCCCCAGCCAAAGGAAAGGAGCTGGCATTTAGGAAGATGGGCAGAAAGAAGTTTCATCTTGCTCCAATTGATGGAAGGCGCATGTTAGGTGTACTGCAGCATTCCTGCACTGTCTGATGCAGCACTCAGAGTAGAGTCTGATGAAAGCCCAGCACTCCTGTGTAAAGTCATATGGTCTGGTGGGATATTGGAAAAGGCACTGGGGACATCTGAACAACCTGGGAAGAATTTCAGGATGGCTTCAGGAAGTCCAGGCCCCTGAGGCAGGACTTAGTGGACTGAGGAGCATGCAGTCTGAGCTGGGTTTGTCTGCAGGGTGGACTTGTGAGCTGGAAGGCTTGGCGGCGGGAGCTGATGTCCTTCAGATGATTGTTGCTCCCCAGACTAAACACTGCTTCCTTTTGCTTTTTCTAGAACTGCCCTCTCCACCTCCAAGTGAAGAAAGACCTTTCATTTTTCCATGCTAGACTCCCTTGGGCTGAGTTACCTGGGCTCAGAGATGTGCCTGCCCATCTACCACAGACCAAGCCTGATCCAGACTGAGACTGGGTTTCACTTTTACATCTCATTACTGGAAGCTTTGTAACAGGGATGAATTTCATCAAGTGATGCGTTATGTGCCATTTTGCTGTTTTTTTTTTTTTTTCTGGCCTACTGACCCTGAGAAGCCCACATCTCTGTTGCCTGGTTTGTATGAAGCCTGGTGCATTATCTAGGATAGATGAATGTGAAGAATGAAGAAAATAAGGCAGCAAGTCATATTGTCCTATGAGTTGTTTTCTGTGATGAATGTGTGGCAGGAACTGTGCTTATTTCTCTATTGCTCCTGGAAGGAGAAAAGGCTGGTCAGTTGCATTGAAGCATGCTTAAAAACGGAAATTAACTGTGTGTATGCTGCTAGAGTTCACAAAGATTGCTTCAGCCACACATCTGTCTGTGGCATGGAAGCTTGTCTGGACGTTGCAGACACAGCATGCTTTCAGGACAGTTGCAGGAAGTGGCTGACTCATCTTTAAGGCTTGGGGAGGGCAGCTTAGAAGAGAAAAGAAATATGGGTTCAAAGTAAAGTACTGGGACATAATTACGGAGTGTGGGCACAGGCACACATGGATACACCCATCTAGGTCTGTTTCAGAGAGAAAAGAAAGAATGTAGTCAGTTGTTTCTACAGGTAGCACAGATTACTTTATTAGGTGCTGTGAGACTCCAGATCTGTTACTGACACCCATGACTGGTTGTCTTCATTTCCCTGTTAATTGAATTTTTAGAGTGGCAATATAGTCAAACAAAGGCCCGGGTTGAAAGTTGTTAGAAGGGCCAGGTGTATGTAGACACAACCTCCCCAGTTTTTATCTTCTACTTATTTGCCCAAAGCTGTTAAATATTTTCCAGATCGTCTCCAGAATTAAGAAATATTTAAGTGGTCTCCCGAATGGGTCTCTGTTACCAGTCTTTTGGATGCTTAAGTGGCTCTTTCTCCTTTCCCATCCATCCAGCTGCTGTTGCTATTCAGCTTGGAACTAGATGCATCAAAATGTCATCATTGTGCAGGGTGGAGATGTTTCCTATTTTTAGTGCCATTGGATGAGATCTATTTCCTTAGCAAGGCACAACTAAGTTTTTATTTCTCCACAAGTTTGGTTCGCAGCTTGTTTTATGGTGATAGCTTTTCCCTGAGAGTAACTGGCAGACAGAATCGTTAGAGCTCTCCATCTTTGGATAACAAGATGGGATGAGCTTGTCTTTATGGGCTCTGAATACCAGATTTTTGGCTTGCAAAAATTCTCTATTTCAATAGACTGAGCATATTCCTTATTACATTTAGTAATTAGCTGGGAAATACTCTTCAAAATTAACAAAGCCTTTTCCCTAATCTTCCCATATGTTCCACTTTGCTGGCTGGGTAATTTACCCTAGTGCCAAGTATGGTTTTGCTGAATATTTAATAGATTTTCAAGCAGGTGTATATGCATATGGGGAGGAGGATATTTTTTTAGTCTTGTTAATGCTGGAAGTGTTACAATGCTTTAGGTCATTATCAGAGCCCAACCAAATGAATGACTCGGTTCTCTCCACTCGGCTTGCCATACTGTGAATCACCTAGGTTGTGTCCTGTGATTCACATCTAGCTGTGATTTTTATTGATTCCCATAATGGAATAATAATAATGGAATAATAATAATTCCCATATGGAATTATGGGTTCAGCTGCCGCAGAAAAAGGGAATAAAGCAGTGTCTGATGAAAGCCCAGCAGACTGGAGAACTGGACAACTGGAAGGATCAAGGTCTTTTGTTCAAAGAGAGGATAAGCTTGGGAGGAGCCATGATGGGTTGATTCTGTGAGTGAGGGCAGAAGTGGAAGAAAGGTACTTTCTAGAGGAAAGAGCAGGAAAGCAACTGTCTTGTTTTCTGTCAGCACTGCTTGAAAAGTCTTATCCCACAAGACATGTTCAACAGCTGAAGCACGCAGGACAGAAGGAAGGCAACAAGCTGAGGAGCATACAAGCAGGACTAACTTTCTTCCATCTTCCTTTCCTCACTTTTACGCCAGGCTCTTGCATGGGAACTCTCTGCCTCTCGTACACAAAGACAAAAAGCAGTCTTTTGTTTGCCTGTTGCTGGAATCCTTGCTTTCTTTCAGCTGCATCTGAAGAGGCCTGTTTCCTCCCTGAGCCCTGTATTGCACCTGGAGCCAGGGTCAAGATGGGGCTGCAAAAGGACTGGCAGGAGGAGAACATGGCTTTATTCCTTGCAAAAAGCAGCTCCAGAGAATATTTTACTGTGTAGCAGTCTCTTGCAAGACAGTAGTTCTCTGCAGTAGTTCCTTTGTACTTTAATACACAAATCTGTATTATCTATTTTCTGTACTACTGAAACACTTAGAAGCTCTGCTTATGAATTCAGTGTTGTATAAATCCAGAACAAAAGGAGAATCCCTGGCCCAAAGAGTCTGTCCTCCATCCTTGTATGTTAAGCAGTATTCAGTACAGGTAAACCTGTCTGGGTTTACCACCATGTCGAATCATGTCCAGGCCCCATACAGTTCAAGTAGGAACATGGTAATGTATTCACCAGCGATATCTGAGAGAAAACAAACACACACTAGTCACCATGATATTTGGGACTGTACTTTCTTCTGTAGCTCCTCCAGCTGCTCTCCTAAGATCTATATCCCCTGAAAAAGCATGTCAGCGAGGCTGAGAAAAGCCAGAACTCCGCGCTCTCATCTTCGGCTTGGTGTTTGAGAGCTCAATTTATCTATCACAGAAGTGCCTCATAAAACCTATCCAGAGGATCACAGCCTCTATGGGCTAAATTTAAATATTAATTTGCTGGCAGCTTGCTTGAAAACTTCTCTTGCCTGGGGGTTGATCCTGTGATAATCTCAGGACAACACATGCTGTGGGTGGATCCTCAGATCTCCTATTCTGGCCTTTGGCGCTCACAGATCGGGACATGAAGCAGGAGACTGATTTGCCTTTGGAGTCCTGGCAGAATCACCTTAAGCCCATCCTGCCCATTTTCTTTGTGTCAATATGGAAAGTATCACCAACAGAGAATATGAGTCTCCCAGTAGGGCATGATCTCAGCGAAAGCCATAATGTTATCTGAAGTTATTAAATAACTGTAGAAAAGTTAGGGGAAGCAGAGTTCAGAGAGAAGTAGAGGTGGGGGGCACTAATGTGTGCGTGCAGAAGGAAGAAACACAAAGGAGTAAGTGTTTGTGCATCAGCTGTTTTATAGAAAGTTTGATTTTGCAATGCACACTAATAAATAAGACAATATGGTCGCCTGCTTGTTTAGTGGCATTTCTTGTAGACAGTAACCATGTGATAATCTGTGTCCCAGATCTCTCCTGACTGTTACAGCATTTCTGGGAGTAGTCCAAGCTTTCTATATGCCTGGATGGTCAGAGAGGTGCTCAGAGGAACTGATCTCTCTCTGAACAGATGCTGCATGCTCTGATTTGTAACATGCGATTTCTCTGTGAATTTTGAAGTTCCTGTGGCTGTAGATAGATGGTCTATACCAGTACTGAATTCCTTTGTCTTTTTGCTTGTCCAGAATCGTGAAGTGGAGGTAGAGTATAGGTGATGAATGCTGACTGCTAGTGACCTTTGTAACATATTATGACTAATTGATGATTAATTACAAACTGGAAACTTCGTTTTTAGTCATGAGAACAGATCACTGCCATTCTAGCTACCTAATTGTCTCCTAAGATAATTATAGATGCTTTCCTTTAGCTGTGGTTGGGTGCAGATTTTGGGATTCTTCTGAAAATAAATGATTATTACATTGTATGATGAGACAAGCTAGATGAACTTCTGTTTCTATAGAAAAGCAGTAAGATCAAGTTCTTTCTGAACTTTGATCAATTTATAATCCTAATGATCTCAAGGGGCCATGAGATCCTTAATGGTATAACACATGTAAGGAATTAAGAATTTGGTACTTTTTACTATTTGATTCTGGATAGTGAATGTCTCAGTTCTAGAGACATTTTATCATTTTGATTTTTTTTTTTTTTTCTCCAGCCACAGCTATGTTCTAAAGAGAACTTTCATTGGATTGTTGTGCTTTTGGTGATGTATAGATTTCTTTCCTAGCCAGAACAGATTATTTGATCCTGTTAGAACATTTGAGGAGTTTAACAACTTTCCCCCCGTGTGCATCAGTTTACAAATCAAATAGACTGATTTGTCAAACTGGTGGATATTACTTTTAGTGGATGATGTTTGCTTATGCATTACAAATGAATGCTGTTTAATCAGATATGTTTGAAATAGTAAAGTCTTTTTAAAACCAGTACACTATTTTAAAGTAAATAGCTTCTGATGCATCAAAGAGTTAGCAGTAATTTACCTGAGGACTCTTGCAGGAAAGAGTGGTTTTAAAAAGACTATACAAAAAGAAAAATACTAGATGCACAATAATCTGGGACATTTCAGTAGAAAATGTTCCCAATCTTGCTCATCAAACCTCACCTAGATTCTGTTTCCTTTTTCTGCACAGCCTGGCCTTCAAAGCTGGCAAAATGGACTGATGTAACAGGGGGAAGCAGTTGCTTATGTGAAAGATGGTTAACAGTGTGCCCCACTACAGTTGGATTGCTGATCCTTCTATGGCCTGCATGGGATATAAACACAGACTAATCCATATTTGTGTCCAAGGAGGGCAACCTTCTCCCTAAAGGTTCAGAAGCTGGGAGCTGAACATGATAATGCAGCCAGCAGGGCAGGTGCCTTGCCAGCCAGGATCCTGTTTCTCTGGCTCTGAGTGAGGTACGCAGGGCAGATCCTGGGAGGCAGTTGGTGTCAGCACAGAGCCCTGATCATCAGGCAAGTTCATGGTGATAAGACAGGTCTAAGGCATAGATGGGAAGTCAATCTCCAAGTCAGGATCAGGTCCAGAGATGGTGACCAGGCTCAGACAAGGCCTAGTAATAGCAAAGTAGGTCCATAGTCATGAGAAAGGTCTGAGGTTAATCCAAGAATTTAGTCCATGGATCAAAATCCAGATCAATGGGATCTACTACCAGGCATGGGCATGGCTGTGGCAGAGCTGGAGACCAGCACTCCTACAAAGACATAGCTCAGGCAAGGACTGAGGGCTCCAGGCTGAGCTGAAAGGGAGCATGGGCTCACATGTGGGAAATGTGGGTAGAGGCCCTAGGTGGAGCTGGTCAGGGCCATTGAGGCCTATTAGTGCCCTCAAGGTCCTGACATTGTTGAACTTCAGTGTAGGAATCAATATGATAACAAATAACCACCACATCCTCTGGCATCTCTTAGGCATGTGCTTTTGTGTTCAGGTAGGTAGGCAGGCTATGAGAAGAGGTGCTTAGCCTTTCCATTTCTGTGGAGGAGAGTTGGGCACAGGCTCTACCATAAGAAGGCAACGTACAAGCTGGTCCTGCAGCCCAAACCACTGCTCATGCGGGAGGTGGGAAACGTAGTGTCTAGCATGGAATTTCCCTGACTGGAGAAAGGCGAGTTTAAAGGCTTGGCAAGCTGACCCAGTCTTCTCTGTGCACTACGTCATCCCTGGTTAATTGCATAAAATTGAATAATGAGCTGTTTACTGAGGGAATGGAGTGCAAGTGTCTCCTGCAGGTGGGCTGCTGGTTTCTGTGGAACGTATTGTACTTCAGTACCAGAAATTTGCTGCTTCCCTGGATTCTGGCTCTAAAAAGAAATCTGGGACTGGGTTCTGAGCCATCCCACTATGGCTCTTCACAGGCCCCTTGCTAATCTAAGGTGGGCAGGAACCTGGAGCCACATGGCTGATGAGAAGAGATGGAGGAAGCCAGCTTTGGTTAGTCTCGTGAAGAGAAAACCAAGGAGGATCCAACAGCAGCTCACAGCTACCTGACTACCCTTCTCAGGAGCGCCAAAGAATACAAGAGGCAGTGGGCACAAGTAGCAGTTTGGGAGGTTCAGGTGGAACAGTATGGGAACCTTCTTGCCCAGGAGGATGGTGCAGCCCTGGCACAGATCAGCAGGGAGGTGTGTGGGATGATCTCCATCCTTGGGGGATTTGAAAGCCTTGGCTAGAAAAAGCCAGGGCCACCTTAACCTAGGGCTGGAGACAGCCTTTCTCCAAGCATGTGGTAGGACTGGGGACCTCCAGCGCTCCTGTACTACCAGCACTTCTAAGTTTCCAGTTAAAAGTCTGTTTAATAGGAGGATATATACATACCACTTCTCCAGGAAATCTGTGATGTTTCTCCGGGCAAAGAGCCTCTTTCCCATGGCACTCACATGGGGTGGAGTGCCTGTCATCTCCCTCTGGATCAAGGAAATTACAAAGAAGGCCACAAATACAGAACTAGAAAAGCAGAGGATTGTCCTGGGGGATTGCTTCAGCATGCTAGCCCCCTACATGCTGGTGGCACACAGCTGCATTATAGCCAGGCTTTCCTGTCACTGCAGGACAGGAGCAATCCTTTAATGAATTACTGTTTAAAAGAATCCCAGCTCCCTTTGCCAGGCAAGTAAGCAGGAAAGGAGTCAGTGACAGAGCTGTCCAGGGTGTTTGCCTGAGTTTCCTTTTCTTGGTTGTCCAACTATGAATCAGGCTTCCCCCTCTGTGGAACTGTGCAGGTCAGATGAAGGGCATAGCAGGCTAGTCGTCATGTGCATGGCTTTCAGCTGGCATCATTCTGGAGTTCTTGAGTTGAACTTGGGCCTGTCATCTGTACGGCTAAGGCTGGGACTGTCTTTCAGTCTGTTCTGCAGAAATCAATCCCCGGCCTGAGACACCACTGGAGCAGGGAGCCTTGACCAGAGCTGATCCTGCCAGGGCACTCTCCGTATGCACTGACAGCATAGGCAAAGAAGTGAGATCATAGGTCTGGGAAGATGTGAGGCCTGTACAGGTAGTCCTTGCAGAGCTAGTTCTGGAAGTGTTTTGTCCCTCCATACTCTGTAGCTCCACATATGTGTCTAACACAGCATTAAGGATAAGTTCCCTGAGAAAATATCGTATCAGCCTTTCCAGACATTAGCGAACCCCTAACTCTCCCTTCTGGCTGGGTCACCTGAGCCATGTAGCTTGTGGGCTGTGCTGTGCACTGCCATAGTGGCAGCTGGAGTTGGAGAGGTGCAAACCCAATCTACCATCTAATTGTAAAGATGGACTTTGCCTAGCTGTGGGGAAGTCCTGAGGGATTGTTAAGTTGTGCACCACCTTCAGTGGCTTCTGGAGGAAGCTGTATTAATAGTTAAGCAACATCTGGATATCATGTATAGATCTTACTTCCCCTCTTCTTCCAAGAAGCTCTGGAAGAGAGGTTCCTTCCTGGTGCATGGATGCTATAGGACCAGCCCTACCTACCTGAGTTTCTGTGAGATTCTCCACAACCAATGACAACATACATCCCAGAGAGAGCTGTGAAAGGCTGGAAAAAACAATTTTCACTCAAAAACATTGTTCTGAAGCCATACCATAAAGCTGCCACCATAAATGATGTTTCTCTGGCACTTCTTTGCTTTGCCGCTTCCAAGCCCCATTTAGAACCTCCTGAGAACTCCCCTATGGACAGATGAGTCCTAGAAACATTATGAGGTCTTAACAGCTGCCAAAGTGCTGTTCTGCATGAGAGAGGCAGGCCCATAAGCCTTCTGCCCGAGAGAGCAGGTAGTAGGCTGTTATCCATCATCAGATCACTGACACTGAGACAGAGAACTGCTGCAGTAAGATATCAAGCAGATGTGTTTTTAGAGTGTTTATGCACTCTGCTTCTCTCAACCTGGACTGTAAGCTAAGCGTCCAGTCCCATAAAAACACATCTTAAAACTTACATCCTCCTCAATACCTATTCTCCTGTGAGAGTCATGAATATTTATGCACGAAGCTTCAGCCATTTCATCAGCTGCAGGAAGAGCCTAGTGCTGCCTACAATATGCTTGCTGGGCAGCTCATTGTATTTACAGTTCTGCTGCCAGATACAACACTCTTCTCAGCTAATTGCCTCAGATGCTGGTAGAGATTAGCCCTTCTTCCCAGGAGTCCAGCACTCAGGAGCCCAAGAGAAGTTCCTATACTTCCCTGATAGAATAGTCAGGGTAGTTTAGGTGTGTCTGTTAGGTCACAGAACAGTAAATGAAATATGACTGGCATTTTAACCTTGCTCTCACTAGGATAGTTACATCATGGCAAAGGACAAAGTCTGCTGCTGGAGCAGCATAAGTGTCAGGGCTTGAATGCACTAATAGGCCATAGTGACACAGATTATCCTCACCTGGAGCCTCCATCTTCGTGAGCCCAGAAGCCCCTGCGAAAGCTCAGGCCTGGACTATCAGTCACTACCTGAGCTATGTTGTAGGAGTACCAGTCTCTACCTTAGCCACAGCCATGCCTATGCATGGTCATAACCTCCCCCCCCCACCACCACCACCATTGATCTAGACCCTGATCCATGGGCTTCCTTCCCAGCTTGACCTCAGACCTATCTTGTCACTATGGACCTGCCTAGCTATCACTTGGTTCTGTCTGACTGTGATTAGCCTCACCAAACCTGATCTTGACCTGTGGATTGACCTCTTGGCTTGTCCTTGGACCTGCTTCATCACCACAAACTTGTCTAATGATCTGGACTTTTGGTTGAACCTAGCCATTGTCTCCAGGTCTGCCTTGCTTGCCTCACTGTGGGGTGAGGTCTCTGCCCTGCCCTGCCGGCTGTGTTATGGCACTGAGTTCCCTTTCCCTTATGGAACATCTGGCCGTTGCTGTGCCCTGGGAGTAAGAGATAAATGTCTCTTCCTTAACTGGATAGATCTTTGTAGGTTTGTAACTCTTCAGAGTTACAAGTTCACTTCTTAAGTTTTCATCAATTGCTTTGATCAGTTCTTTGGTGTGGGGTGCGATGTGTTTTTCTGAGAGCACTTACATTTCTAGAGGCAGCAACTGTGACAACAAAAGGTGTGAGCTGGCAGAGCGCTCATTGTTGCTTCTGCAGGATGCTGGTTAAGGTAATGCTTGTGGTTTGTTGAAACAATGAAAGAAGATTTTAGGAGCTGGTTTCAAGTGCAAATATTGCAGATATCTTTTGGCAATTTGCTCAGGGTGTAAGGGGCTACCATGTTACGTTCCTAACTCCTCTGCAGTGTCGATTGGAAGGATTACCCTGTATGACACTGTCTTTTCCAACCTATGAGGAATCAGTGATAGCTTTTGTTGAGTCACCTTTAGCTCTGTTTAGTGGTAGTAGAGGTACCATCTCTGCTGCAGAAACAAGACAAGGGCCTTTAGTTCCTTGGCTTAAGCACAAGTACAGTGGTCAGATGTGGGCAGTAGTCCTCCCCATCCTGAGCAGATTTGGTTTTACTTTATTCTTGCAACTTGAAAAAGCAGTGTCTGCTCTCTGCTAAGATCTGACATGGCACTAGGGGTCATGAGACTCTCTGAAGATCTGCTTTCTGACTTCTGCCAACTATTTAATGGAAAAAAGTTAAGACTGAGATCAACTTTATGGCTAGGACTTGAGATCTGCACAGTCAGACTTAGGTATAAAAGTCTTTCTTCTCTGGCACTGGACAGGGCTATAGTGAAGGGCTATAGTCTCAGCTACCCAGAAATACCAGCTGAAATCAGAGAAGCCTTGCTACCAGTTGGTCTATGCTCATGGGAAAGGCGCAGGGTTGACAAAGCTGAAGTTTTTCATGAGGAAGGTCAGTGGAAGCTCTGGTATTCTGCTGTTGGGTGTCCATTATCCTTGCCTATCCTGAAGTCTCACAGGTGCCAGTAGACAGGCACCATATTTTCAGGGACTGGGGTTCATAATCATCTTCTGGAGGCCATCTCAGCTGCCTAATATATATAAAATCAGGAATGAAATATCTCCATATTCCTATGTCAGATGCTACAACCCTTCATTTCCAGGTTCTACTGAGAGCAGTGGAGCACTGTGCCTGGGAGAGCTATGACCCTAGCTCTGGGATATATGGGCAAAGGAACAGTGGGGCTGAATCTGAGATCAGATGACAAGGTAAACTGAGGTTCAGAGACCTGAGGGAGCTCATAGCTTTGGTTTTCATTGTCAACTTCATTTTCTACACAGGATAGTCTAGTGGGATGTTCATTAGCCTACCTGAGCCCTAAATTCATCCCTGATGGATAAAAGTGGGTTTACCCATAGCGTGCATTTCAACTGTAATAGTGCTCTCTTTTCTGACACAGATTTAGCAAGGCACTGAGGTCTGTGCCTTGTAGGGGCCAGGCCCACTGAACCCGTTACAGCAGCTGTTGCCAAGGCCTTCCAGCAGGTAGCAGGTTTAAAGCTGGTAGTCTGCAGATCTAGGGAGATCTCAGGGGAGAATAGGGAGTCTCTGTTTTTCAAGTTAGATGTTTTTAATGGCACTGTCCTCCTTTTACAAAAACTCTGAATACAGGTAAGATAACTGATTACATCATTAAAATACTTTTCTGCTATTGTGGCAACCCACATTTGGAAACAATCTGACATCCAGGACTAAAATGGGCCTCACATGACAAAGAACTCACCCTGCTTATAGGTAGACCCGATTTCAGCCCCTGCCACTGACTGCATTGAGGCTGCCCCCTTGACTTCACCTGGTGTTACAGCTCCCTTCAGTGAAGTGACAGGCAGCATAGGAATTTGAGGTCAGAAGGTGATGGTCTGTCTTTGCAGCCTTACACTCTTTTCTTGCACTACTCTGGTGTGTGTTTGCTGCAGGAGCCGTAGTTACTCCAGCTTGTCCCTGCTCTGGCATGGGTCCTCTCTAGGCTGCAGTCTCTAAGGGGTGTCCCTGCTCTGGCATGGGTTTTCCCCCATGGGCTGCTGTCCCTTCAGAGGTACCCTCTGTGCCCCCTTTTTGTTTCCCTAGCTGTGTTTCCTCTTGTGCGTGTCCTCCTGCTTCTCCTCCTGCATTTCCTCTTTGTCTTCCCCTCTCCCTCTTGCAGCAGTTACTGTCCTTTCTTCAATATATTTTGGCAGCAGTGCCATACACTGTGCTGATAGGTGTGACTTTTGGTACACTGCATATCATTTCTACCTGTTACAGGTCAGCTGGAACTGTGGCTGACTGGTACAGGGCAGTTTCATGACCTTCTTTCGCACAGCTCACTCCTGCAGGCCTCTGCAACCAAAATGCTACCAATTATGCCCAATGCAACCCCACGCACAGAGCTTGTGTGCAGCGGAGTCACACTGGCAATCCTGTGCAGCAGCAATCAACTTCTGAGGACCTGACGGTACTAAACTTGGTTAGAAGTTTGGCTTTTAACTGGATTTCTCCTTATACATGGCCAAGAGTTGCCAGCCACACCCTAGGCACCTAGTGAGATAACAATTGGAATACAATTGGAATATTATTAATGTAATTGTCAAAGAATCTCTGAAAAAACCTGTTCATAATACTTTTAACCATGGGGGTCTGTCAGATTACCAGGAGTTACTCTTTTAAACACCATATAAGTTAAATATTAGTTAATGGCTACAGAAGAGACCATCATCAGTTACAGTCATAAAGCATTCAATGTGCACTTTGATTCCTATTAATGTGCTTACCCATTTAGAATTGTACTTTTAATTGGATCATTATTGTCATGTACATTATTAATTAGACAAGCTATGCTTTCAGAATTCTGAGTCCCAAAGGGATTTTCTCAGTTATTAAACTTTGATAATTGTCATAACCAATTAATATTTCATTAATAAATAACTCCTAATTATAAATTACATGCTTCTTTCAGATCTTGTCTTCAGACATTCAGTGCTGAGAATGAACTACTACTTTTACAACCTCAGAGTTTGTGCTTGCTCATATTTTACAGATAGCCTCATTTCAGGCTGGATTGTATGGGTACCTTTTTCTTGCTGAAGGCTCTGAGCTATCCCAAGATACAGTTCCTGGGAGAGCCACAGCAGGTGAGGCTGCAGAGAAACAGTTTCTCGGTTCATATGGTGACTGGACCCGTCTGCCACATCTTAGAAGCAGCAAACTTCTCTGGAAAGTGAAACAGCTGTTGCAGTTTGAATTCATCTATTTCCTTGTTTTCCTTCCCCTTTTTATTAGTGCAGCGCACGATGTCCTTCTTGTGCCCTGAGAGTTCTCCCAAGGCATGAACAGGTGGAGACACTGCAGCAACCCTGCATAGAGTAACCAGAGCAAGTCAATGACTGTGAACAAAAGATAAGGACAACTTAAGACACTTGTACAGACAAATTACAAATAAACAAAGAAAAGGCCAATTTTAGAGCAGTAGTCATACTTTCTACTTGGTGTAGCTGCATTATTTTCCAGAATGGAATGAACATGTTCTTTCCCCACACCCTTCCCTTAATTTCCTGAAGATTGCCCAAGAAACAACGTTCCAGACCAAAAAAACCCCCAAAAAACAAAAAACACAAAACCCCCCCAAAATAAAGCCCAAACACCTCTTTGGATTTATTAAAAGTTTTGGTAAATGTCAAAGTTTATTCAGAAAATTATTTTCCTAAATGTAACCCCATTGTCTGAAAGGGAAACATGACAGGCCATTCAGATATGAAAAGCAATCAGACTCTTCTAGTCCAAAAAGATAAAAACAGACTTTCTGACCTTGTCTCAGCAGGCTGTCTCATCCATTCTTCCTGCCATCACCAAATAAATTCATCAACATTAAGCCAATAAATAATTTTTTGCTTCTGACCTATTGGTACTTTTCAGCAGAAGACTTTTCCAACTGAAAATTTATGATCAGCTCTTAGCAGAGGTGCTGTTCAGTGTTTGAAGGAGCTTTATTGTTCCTTCAAAGCTTAGAAAACTTTTCTGGTGGCAGATAGGGGTGCTGGGGATAGTTCTTGCCTATTTATAAGCATTGCTCTCGCTAGATCTTGAGAGTTTGAGGCAGCTACTTTGCTCTGGAACAAAAACACAGCAACTAATTCTTCAGCTAAAAATAAACACAGCCAGCACTAGTGAGATTGAATCTCACAGGCCCAGTGCTTAATGACTTGTCTCAGCAGGAGCAATGACCCAAGGCAATCTGCAGACACTCATAGCTCACTGAGAAAGCTGGCTGGACACAGTGATGAGGAATGAAAAGCCCCTTCCCACTGCTGTGCTCTGGTTCTCTGTGTTGCTCTCTTCTGCTCCTACAGAAGTGTAGGAGGTCAACTCTGTGTGTGCATCTGTGTCCATCAAGTCTGTTTATCTCCAGCTTCACTAGGTTATCAGCCACTGCTCCTCCTAGCCCAGTTCGGCACTAGATTATCAGCTACTACTCCTTCAAGTGCAGACTTGTCCCTGCTACTCTGGTAGGGCCAGCAGTGCCTGTCATAACTGTTCCCCATATGGCTCCATGACTTTTAACACAAGAGAGGACACAGCCATGTCCCCTGGAGCAAGAGTCTGTCAACACCTTCCGTGCTCTACAAGCCACTCATTTATGCATAAACTCCCAACAACCCAACATGATGTGCTGCTGTAACTCTGTGGGGGCAGGAGGATACCACCCACAGCTGCCTAGGGAGCACTGCACAGGCCTACCCACTGCCTTCTACAGCTCATTTGTAACATGTCAGCTCTGTGGGCTAACACTGTCATAAGAGAGACAGTTTACTAGGTCAGATCATGTCATGGGAGACAAGTGACTGAGCTTCCAGGCAGAGTAAGGATCATCCTCTATCCAAGGGGATCTGATAGACAGTAGCTGTCTCCCTGCCATGCAGATTCCCAAACTGAACCCCACCGCTATACACAAGAGTTGAGTTGAGGGACAGAAAGGAAATCTTCACCTTAGGTTGGAGCTGGGATGGTTGTTTTTATGTCATGATGAATTTAATTTCGATTTGAAGCTGTTCATCCTTTGGCCTCCCCAGCACCTTGTGGCACGTATTCCATAGAATCTAGGAACTCCTGGTTCCTGGTTTGTGTACCAGGTGACAGAGTTCCCCCCCCCCCTTTTTTTTTTTTTTAAAGCTTGAAGGCTTGAATTGCTGGGATTCTTTCCTTTTTTCCCTACTGCTTTTGCTGGGGGACTTAGTGAATTCCCTATTCACCTTCCACATGTTTTTTTTGATTCTATAGGCCGCTATCACGTTTTCCTTCAGGCCTCCCTTTTCTAGGGCAGAATATGATAATCTGATTTATTTAGTCTATTCTCAGATGACAGATTCCAGATGCATCAGAACAGATTTCTCAGAGAGTTTGTGCAGTTTCCATCCTTGGAAGTTTTCAAGACCAAGTGGAAGAAGCCCTCAGAAACCTGGTCTGACATCACAGCTGCTCCTGCTTTGTGCAGGGGCTCAGACTAGGTGTTCCATTCTGTAGGAATATGTGGAACGTGAGTGTCTACATGATTAAGGGGGTCGGTTGCATGTGAGCAGTGGCTGATCTGTGTACACTTGTCTGATGGAGCACTGAGCCTGATAGCCTGATCACCACAGTCTATGCTGTCTTCTTACTAAATCCTAACTACTAAATCCTAACTACTTCAGTCTGTCCTGTGTGAGTGCTCTAAGGACTAGGTACCAGCAACTGGAGAGACAGGAATGAGTGGATTGGAGCCCAAAGCTGGAGTCAGACCTTGGATAATAACGGCCCTGGCGTCTTGTGATGCCAGCAACTGGAGTTCAAGTGAGAGTCTTAGTGACAGTAGTCGGTGGGACCATAAGGCTATGGGGCTGTGTGTCAGGCGTACCAGCTCCTTGGTGGCCTGATGTGTGTAAATTCAGAACAGCCACTTAGAGTCACACCTTGGATGATAGTGGCCCTCATGTCTGTGCAGAAACTGGAGAGAGCCACGGTCCTAGCAACAGTCGTTTGAACAACAGGGTTGTGGAGCTGTGTATCAGGAATGCCAGTTACTGGGGCGACTGGCATGTGTGAATTTTGGGCCAGTAGCTGGAGTCCAGCTTTGGGCAGTGGTGGCCCTTGAGTCTGTGAGGCCAGCAACCGGAGTGAATGGGAGGCTCAATGCCTGGAACTGGAACAAGAGAGGGTCCCAGCATCAGCCACTGCAGGAAGACTAGGAGTCATAGGGCCTGCGTGTCCTGTATGCTAGCTACTGGGAGGATGAGGGTGAGTGGAGTAAGGGTCTCAGCATCTGTGGTTGAAGCAGGGCACGTGGGTCCTAGTGCCTGGGTACCTGTGCAACAGCTGTTGGGGGCCGGGGGCAGGCACTGGGGTGCTTGTATTTTTCCCTAGTATGTTGTATTTCAGTGTATATCTGTGTGTGTGATTCACTAGCAAACTTCAAGCTAATAATACAGAAGGTAAGGACACCCAGAATCTGGGCAGGGATATCAGACAGAGGGCCTGTGCTGGTGTTGGAGGGATCCACAAGTGTGGGGTGCTTATGAGACGGTGAGCTTTTGCATCTGTTTGCTAGTAAGCATTAAGCTTGGCTAGCTGGTGAGTAGGGGGCCCATACAGTAAGTAAAGGACTCAGGATATGGGCAGGGATACTAGATGGACAGAGGCGCCATGGTGATATTTGAACGATCTGTAAAATATATGGGCTGGTGAACTAGAGAGTGAGGGCAAGTGTACTTTCACTGGTGAGCTTTAATCTTTACCTGCTGGAGAGGAGGAAGGCAATTGGGCTGTCTGCACTTATGTTTTATGTGAGTCTGGTAGTGTTATCTGAGAGTGTTGCTGAAGACAGCACCCATTCTGTGGCAGTCTGTGTAGCCAGCGGTGTCAGTGTCCCCCAGTGTGTTTCTCTTGGAAGACACACTCGGCCTTGCTACTGGTTGAACCTGCAAATGGGAGAGCAGCAGCTGCATCCATCAGCCTAGGATGGAGAGATCTCCAGGTGCCCAGGTGTGCTGAGCTGGACTCCAGCAGCCGACAGGAGGAATCCCTGGGTCCCAGAGCCCTCTGGAGTCAGAGGCCCCTGTAACGTCTCTTAACACCTTCCAACCTGCTGTTTTCAATGATCGTGTGACCTAACGAGGCTTGTTGTGCTTCTCTTGTGGAGTCCTTTCCAAGAGGGTAAGACTCACAGTAAAGTAAGACCATGAGGCTTTATACAGGGTAACCTGTGACAGATCTGGAAGTTGAACCCAGGTCCTTCTTGTGGTCCATGCAGTGCTTTCAGAAAGCACCGAGGAGACACCTGGACAGACACTTTCATCCTGTTTCTCCAGGATTTTTCATATTTTCTCTCAGGCCTGTTGTAAGTTTGGTTTGCCTCACATGGGTGAACGTGTTTCAAAAGTATAAACAAATGTCTTCCTGTCATGTTACCTGAACTAAGCTTATTCTGCTACTACAGAAATCACTCTCATTCATTGACTTTTTTGAATTAATATCTGAGTGGGGCAACAGCAAGAGTTGATACTGTGTCATTCAGCTCAGTGGGAAGAAATCCTACCTCTATGAAAAGTGGTATAATTTTATACCACTCTGTTTTCATACCTTAGAAAACAGCAGCTGAAACATGAAAAATGTGTTGTTTTCTTGCTAATTCCGTGCAGCACATAGACTCAATGCACACATAGCCCTGCACTTACAGAATGCCAGAGTAGGAAGACACTGGAGAGTCTCAGGCTGCTGCTAAGTGGAAGACATGTGGCGCTCAGTGAGGGCTCTTATGTCTGCAAAATGCAGGACAAGCAGAGGTGCAAAAAAAGTGGTCTTGGTGCAAGCCCAGGTATGGCCTCAAAGTGTAGGTATCTCTCCAAGAAGTGTCAAGTGGAGTGAGTGGATCTTCTCTGCCCTGAGTCCAGACGGTTGGACTCACTCGATGTGAGTGGTTATGCTAGGGTTTTGTGTTTCTAGGAGCTCTTGGAGCTCATGCTCCAGAGGGCTCAACTTCCATTTCATAACATCTCAAGAAGCCAAGCAGCTCTGTAAACACCAATAATGAGAAAAATGACTTGCTCTCGCTGATTGTGCCCAGGTAGTCTTGGCAGGGTGTTGTGGCACATGCTGTCTTGCATGCAATACCTGTATTTGTGCTATGAAAGAGCTCTGCCAGCACCTGACAAACTGCAGTAGCTACAGTTCTGATTTGTTCTCCTGGTCCATTTGTCCAGTGTATTGAAATGTCACCACAATGAATCAAAGGGATTTATATGCAGACAGCAAAATACTCTCTCAGTTTTGAAGCCAGACACTCAGGAAACACATTGCTGGGAAAATGTATGTATGTCCTTCGGTAGTCTAAGGAGTCAGTTTCTACTTTTCTGAGAGAGAGAACATTGAATAACGTGGAAGAAACTCTCTTTCAGGTCTCTAGAACTGATCTAATGTCTTGTCAGTTGTGGGCTCACATCACTAATTCCTGATCAGACCTCCAGCAAGATCAAACTAGGCTAAGACCCGGTCAAAAGACCAGCAGTAATTTCAAAGAAAGGTAAATTATTATTTATATTAATATATTAATTTATATTAATAGGGAAAAAAATAAAACAACTTGTCTTATCTTCTTGGTACCATACAGAGGAAAGCAAATAGAAGCGGTAATAGTAGCAATAGTAATAGTATTAATAACAACAACAGTAATAATAATCAAAATGTGACAAACAGTCAGTTTTATCCTTTAGAGATCACCTGCAAGAAGTAAGATTTTCAGCAGACCTTTTGAAACTACACTAGCTCTTTGTACTTGCAGATTTCTTGCTGAATAGGTCGTTTATGGGCTAACATAGCCTCTTCAAAAGCATGTACAATTACAAGTCACCCATTTGTAATAATTATAGTTTTTATCCGGAGGATTATTTTCCTTAAAATCCTTCATCAGCACATCATTTCAAAAGCCTTGTCTGAGCGATGGCTTCTTTTGTTTGCCTGAACTAGGTTGGGTTCATATTCACAGTGTATTTGAGGGTAGTTTAGTGCTGTATCAGTGGTAATATTTTTATTGACATCCATGTGCATCCTCGCCATGGAGGTGTGCTGCAACAACCTTGATTAATGCAAGCAGGAGAGGTAGTTTCATTGTAGAGAGCAGTTCACAGATGATTTCATTAATATGGTGGGCAGAGTTCATCCTTCTGAATCTTTAGTGAGCTTTGTTTTGCCAAGTTTCTCAGATATATGTGTATTGACTCCCTCATCCATTGGAGTTGCTTTTACATAGCTAACAATTTAATTAAGTTACATGAGATCATGCTTGTAGTTCTTCACAGGGAGTAGGTCCTAAAAATGAACGCAATTTACTTTATTTGGGCTTCATTAGCCCAACTTTACATGAGAATCCTGTTCTGTCTGAAACACCTCTTCTGACAATTCTGCTGGCTAAAACTCTGCCTGTGCCTCTGTCCCCATGCTTCAGAAGCCAGTGGCTAAACTGGCACAATGTACGATGACCTTGGATTCCAGGATGGACCAACATTTGACTAGAGTGCAGCTACAGTCATGCGGGCATGCTCACATTTACACTATAGACACGCTTCAGACCAGCATATGCGAGTATCTTTTATATCTAGTTATCTTTTATATTGATATGACCTTACCAGAGCGGCCAGTTTGTGGGTCTTTCAGGCTTTTAAGCCTGAGAAGAGTTTGACCAAGTGTGAGGTGTTTACTCTGGGTTCTCCTAGGAGGGGAAGGATTGATACCTTGTACCAAGAAGGCTGGAAAAAAAATGCCTGTAAATTTCACAAGGCTCACACTGAATTATGTAGGATGACCTCTTAATGGGGTATCACTGAGATATGAGGTGCTTGAGATAATTTTATTCTACTTCAGTGGAACACAGTGATACCTCTGTTCTTGGCAGAACCTTTTGTTTCCTTCGATAAGACCACAGAGTCTTGTCTTAGAAGGCTATTTTTTTACCAGCTCCTGTTCCGTGAGCCACCAGCCACCCTCCCAGCAGCTTCTCATTTCTCTTCCTGAGTGATTCCACCTTCACAAGGATGGGAAACTGATAAACAGTCGTAAGTTACTGCAAATCACTCAGCTTAAGTCGTGGCTTGAATCAATTGACAGAATTGTGAACAAAGCCCTGGCGCACAATGTCGGCACTTGGCTGCAGTCATTAGATTGCGTTGCCAAAAGGAGCTTGGACTGTAAAGCACAGTCAGTGCCATGATGCTGCTTCTTATGTCTCCACTTCAGGACAAACAGCATCTGGAGATGGTTTTTAACACAGGGGTTATTTCTGTTATTGCAGAGCTGTTACAGAAAGGCTGCAGGAGGGTCTGTAGCCATTTGGCAAATGAGTCTGTATCTCTCTCAGAAATGATGGTCCCAGTGGCTGAAGGTGAGGGCTGGAGATTTGTCCCAGCAATGCCGCTAACAAAGCAAAGGCAGCCAGGATCATTCAGGGCTCTTTCAGTTGCCATGGATAGGGTGAGAGAGAGACATGAATGGAAGAATATTTGCCAGAAATGCAGAAATGCAGTACTAGCAGAATTCTGCCACCCAATCCCAAACACTGGAAGCAGAGCCTCTGAGTTGCTGTGTGAGGGAGATCCTCTTCCCTACCTCAAAAAAAAAAAAATCGATGTGGTATAGATATCCACATATCCCAAGCCAAGGGTTCTGGGACTTCTAAGTGGACTCTCTTCCATGAGCTTCCATGCTCATACAGCACCTGGTCAAGTGTTCTTGATAATAGTGCAGTAACAAGCACCATATTGACCCACTTCAATATAGAAGGGCTGCATTCTTCCCATGGACACCTATAGCAAATGCTCTAGAAAGAAATATTATTCATAGCACTCACACTGGTCTACCAAAGGTCTCCTCACAGACTCTCTTAGATGTTTCTACTTCCTGTCATGCAATGATGTGAAAAAATGTTAGACAGCAAAGGCTTACAGAGAGGGATTGGATAATCCTGTGTCCATGTGATAGCAATTTGGAAGGGAGTGGCTAGAAAGAGAGAGGAAGCTTTTCATATCTCACCACCGTAGCAGAGAGGAAACGAGTAAAGAGGTAAAGACACGGAAGATTTTTGAAGATTTTTATTCTTGTTTTAAATATTTTTGGCATACTTGATCCTTGTTCTGTTTTTGGTGCACTCAGAATGGTCCCTCTTCTCTATAATGGTTGTGCCGCAGTACCTCCAATCCAGCAGGTTGCTACTTGGAAAATGAAGAGAAAACCGCCTTAATCTGGCAGATTCATCCAGAACAGGTTAACCCAGGATCTCTGTAATGCATGTAAATGAATGAATGTATTCCTCACCACTCAGAAGTCTCTGCATCTTGGAGCCAGGTGAAGAAAAGGGTATGCCCTAATAATAGTTGTTGCAAAAAAGGAATCTGAAGACAGGCTGGTTGCCACTGCCTGTGGGGTGGGCCTGGTGAGGTGTCAGTGGTATCTCCTGGCCGCAGATAGTCTGTCTCCATGCTCCCAGGGCAAGAAGAAAAGCAAGCATGATTTTCCAGAAGGGAATGCTTGGGGGGGTCCCTGACAGATAAGCCTTGCCCATTTTACCCAGGGTGACTAACCCACCTCAACAACTGTTTTATATGCAATGGGTTATGTTTCGTCCCTACAGTGATGAGCAGAAGCGTCTCTAGCTAGGGATAGTGTCCCTAGCTTACCCTTGCTCGCAGACATCTTGCTCCTCACGTCTTGGGCCCCTCAGGATGTGGCTGCCTGTGTTTCTTGTTTGGCCCTGTGTCCACAGCACTGGCCAAAGGCCTGAAATCTCAGCAACTGCTGTGCTGAGAGGAAAAGAGACAGGCCAGACTCCTGAGTGAGGGACAGATAGGAGACTGACTAGGTCTTTAGCTCCATGACCTCCATTTCAGAAAGCAGAAAATGTGGGTGAAAGTGGAGAGAGGACACTGGATGTGGTGCAATGTTGCCACTGAGGTGCAGGGTAGAGAGATCAAATCGAGTAATGCAAAAACCATCATCACTGAAGCATGACCTTAGAAAAAGGAGCTTTCCAGGGCCCTTCAGGATAGAGCCAGTTTCTGAAGTGCTCTGAATCAGTATCATTCATTCTCTCATCTGCTAGATAGGTAGATTTCATTTGAAAAGGGGTTTGTGAGATACTGTGTTTATAGTGAAACTTCATGTCTTCAGAAGGAATGTGCCCAATCTCAGTGCAGGCAAATACAACCTGTGCTAAAGGTGGTGTTTAAAATGCAAGGTTCTACAAGTAAAAAGAAATCATAAAATGCAGTTAGCTATGTAATTTATGCCAGGCATGTTAGTGGGCTGTTTAGAGTGTAGCTATTATGTTTGGGTGCTAAAACTGACATGATTATGTTAGAACTTCCAACTTTCCCTCAGGAAATTGTCAACTGGAGTGAAAAAACACTGAATCTACAGCTTTCATAGCCAGCAGATACATGTTATTGATACTTCCTGCAAACGTGCTGCATCCTAGTTCACTGGAACAAGAGAAAGGAATGACCTAAAGATTAAAGATTTTCATTCAGATCTGAACAGTCAGTGACAAAGCCTGCTTTGATTGCCATTTGTGGCAGTGCATAGATAAAGCAAGTAATGTTCTGCCAGAAGTGCTGGGATTTTGAAGCATTTTCTCTTACTACGATTTCTCTTGTTTGAAGTAGTCCCCTTTCTTAAGATTTCTTTTCTCATGATACTTTCACCACCCGTTTGAGTGAAATAGCTACAACTACAAATGAAATAATTACAAGGATCTCTGTGATTACAGCTTTACCTCTTGGATTTTCACCTTCTCCAGACTGGGGAAAAATACAGACAGCAAGTGATTCAGAGAGATCCATCTGCTAAGTTTATCCAAAAGGAAATTGCAAGGTGTTTTTTTTCATGACTCCTGAGAACAGTCAAGAAAGAAAAAAATAGGTGCCAAGGAACTCTCTGATGTCTCAGGGAAAACGTCACAGAGTAACCAGAGGCTGGGAGCTCAGGATAGGTATCTTCCAGCAAGAAACTAGACCCTTATTTCTTTGTGCTGTGGTGATGACCTAAGATGGGACATGTTCTTGGAATGTATTACAGATTATTGGGTTAAGCATAGGAGCAGTGAGGTGCAATTCTTCAACCTTTGCTGATCCATCAGGTGGTTTTACTTACCTGTTACCCACACAACTGTCTTCTTTAAGCACCTGTTTGCCCCTTCAGATAGCCAGCAGAAAGGCAGGGGGGAGAGACTGAGGGAAGGCTGACCAAATCCTGGATCACCTTTACACAGAACTGGTACCTCCTTGGTTTTGGCCCTTCACCTCCCAGGGTTTATCAGTGGGGCCTAAGCGACCCTCCACACAATCACTTTGTTCTGGCAGGGATATCTGGTCAAATCTGCTCTACGGACACAGTTTCCTTTCCCACCCCTGCTGCACAGCAGAGGCTTTCTACACCCAGATCTTCCCCGTGCATCCTGGCTGCTTTCTTCTGCAAAGTTACAGAAATAGTAACCATTGCTTAAGCACGACATGGCAATAGTCCCTCTATACTATACTTTTGAAGGAATGGTAGCTCTGGAGGGAACAGGTATTAGCCGAGAAAGCAAGCAAGATTTTTTTTGCTGGGCACGTTCTCTTGGCTCTTTCATCAAAGCACAGCTTTTCTACTCAAGACAGTCTTCTCATCATGCAGGTTTAAGGCAGGATTAGCTAGTTTTATAACAATTCACTGGAGCTATACATGTGAGGAGAATGATTAGATCTATTTAGCATATGTTTCAGGACACAAAACATCTGACTGTGTGATCAGGGAAGGAATTCTTCCTGGCCCCATATAGCATTGCACAATTTGTTGAATACGTTCTGGGTTGCTCTCACATTTCTCTAAAGCATGAAACATTGACCATGACCTGGGCAGAATATCAAACTGGAAGTAAATCCTACACTGCTAGTTTTTGTAGTTTATGATTAATTCCTTCGTAGTACCAGTTCTTGATCCAGCATAGGAAACAGACTTTGAACAAGGCAGATCTTAACCATTCTAAGAATCAAATGTCCTTCGAAACATGGGACTACTGGGATTGCTGTGATTGCTAGAGCAATGCAGAGACAGTCTGTTAGTCCATTAATGCTAGCGGAGGTTTGCATCAAGCAGGGAATCGGAACAAAGGGAACATTGATATTGGAGCATCGGAGTGGCTGTTCATGTTGATTCATACTTTTGCATGAAATTCATGTTTTTGCAGGGAGCTAGGGGGGAAAAAAAACAGAGAGGGAAAGAGAGAGAGAAAAACAAAGGAAAAAGCCCCTGACATAATCCCTAACTAGAAGGAGCTGATGGGGAGGAGCATTTTCAGAAATATACAAGTGACTTTGGAACCTAAGGCCTAGTGCAGAAGTGGCTTAGGCATCTGGGCCTCTCCATCCCTGGGCACAGCAAATACTTGCCAAACACTCAAAAATGAGTAGAGTTTATCTGACGTCTCTGAATTTGACTATAAAGAAAAGAGAACAAGTTTGCAGGTTTTAACTGAGACCTCAGAAGGCAATAAATTATTAGCAACCCAATCACCCAGCTGGGTCAACTATCCTCAGGCTGTGCTCTGAGAGATTCCTTGGGTTTGTATGAGGTGGGAGTGTATAGAGACACTGAGATAGCTCCCATGCAAATGCCAGAGACTTGATTCAGCCTGTCTTTACTGTTAGTCCCCACTGGCCTAAAGCAAAGAAACACATGCATGAGCTCACTTTTATTTGTACTTCAGCTTACTCTGCAGTTCAGTTTTTCCCCATGGATTATACTTTCCACCATATCCTTTTCTGTCACACAGTGGCTCATTTGCATGCAAGCTCTGTTTCCTACTAGGGCATTGTGTTTTCTGCTGGAAGGGGCACAGAACTGCATTTGTCTTTCAGGACAGATACTTGACACATGGAGCCCCCAAAGAGAATGTGAGGGAATCCAGCTTTATACCCATGAAAGAAATGCAGTTATTCAGTGCCTGGGGCAACTTGGGCATCATCACAGTGCTTGAATGTTTTCTGCACAGTCCTGTGATAATGAACTAACCCAGAACTGCACATACACAGATAGTCACAAAGAACATGAGGCAAACGTCCATCCTATCCTTTCAGTGAGTTCATTGTCTAATCCAGGTCATGGAGTTAACTGAGAAAGGGAAGGAATGTTGTGGAACCTTGACACTGTTTCAAATGGAGTTTTAAAGCAAAGCCTCTGAAAAGGGAAGTCTATTACTCCTGTTTCTTGGCACCTTCTAACTGCAGATTTCTCAAAGAGCACAGCTCGGTGCCAGAGCTGGAATCTGAAAAGAGTTAAGTGTTTAATGACATGGACGTTATTCATAGCTTTTCTGATGAAAATATTGAATGTACTTAAGAGCTTAGGAAAAGTATTTGGAGTCAGATCTGATTTCTTTTCAAATGCTCAGGGCAGACGAAGGCTTCTAAGCTCTGTTATGAACCTTTTGGCCACCTATCAATATCCCGAACGCTGTGGGTTCTTGTGTCTAGGATTAAGTCCTGCAGAACTCGTCCTCAGGGGCACTTAGCAGTCTTCCCCACACATAGCAGGGAGAAGTGGGGTGATGACTCCTCAGTTCAGGATGCTGAATCACCCAAGGCAGAATTCTTTAAAACCATTTGTCTATGATAAAACGCAGTGCCCAGAGGTCCAACATTATCCCTGGTTCAGGTCCTGGAGGACCCACAATACTACACACCTATCTCCTGAGCTGCCATTTTGTTCTGAAAGATGGGGAAGTGCTGTACGTTTTGTTGCGGGAATTTTGATAGTGAGTGACCACAGTGGACGCATGGGGAGAATTTTAGTATGTTTGAAATACCCTCATGGCCATGAGCAAAATGTAGATTAAAAGATTAAAAGGCCAGAAGGTCCCAAGCTGAGCAGCTAGTCTGAGCACTGCTGTATGACACATAGAGCTGCTCCCTGAATTCATTCTTATTTGAAACAATCTCTGAAAAGAAAGCAAACAAACCAGTCGTGTGGTTAAAATGTCAAGGAGGAAAACGTAACAAAGCCATAGGAAGATGGTACTGGTGGTGTAAACACTCCTACACAGTTAAAATGACTTGCTCTTAACTCCAACCAAATTTCTTCATCTTCAATTTTCATGTGCAGATTCACATTCTGTTGTGGTCTTTAAGATATAATGGAGCTCAGCTGTCTTTGTGGTAGGGAAGGTGATTTCTAATTCTCCAGAACGGGTGCACTTTCTGCATAAATAAAAATGAACAAGAATAAATGGGGTATTGCTGTGTCTCACCGCTATTGCACAGCTCTGCTCAGTTCATGTCAAGCACCCTATAACTAGGCTAAATTAAGTTATCCAGACTGATTAAATAATTACTTATTTTGTTTTTATTTGAGAGTCTGATGAATAGCTGAAGCCTATAGCCATTCTTTCCATTAAAAAATGGTAGTGTGGCTTTCATAAAGACAGAAGTAGCTAAACTTTAGACAATTTGATTCCAATAATACTGAAAAATAGCATTGTTCCATAAATGTAATAAACTATA
The DNA here is from genome assembly GCF_040807025.1 of Struthio camelus. Lineage (NCBI taxonomy): Eukaryota > Metazoa > Chordata > Aves > Struthioniformes > Struthionidae > Struthio > Struthio camelus. Next base: position 2,698,104 of record NC_090982.1, on the reverse strand, counting down.
GTGTTTCTTAGATTCTTGTTATTATTTTGATCATCTGGAAATCCTTTTATATTTTATTATTTTTAGAGTGTGTGTCTGTGCGTGTATACATATATATACACACACAGGCATACATGCTCACACATATATAGACAGAGAGAAACATACCTGCCTTTAAATATCTACACACACATACACACGTGTGTCCGTGTTCATCCAAAAAGAGAGGAGCATATATTCCAATATATCCAATTTTTTAGTATTTTCAGTTGCAGTCCTGATTTCATGGGGAAGTTACTGTATGTGTATGTGTAACATGTCTCTGCAGTAGAGGAAGACTCATTTCAAAGACACTTTAAAAAATGTTAACCTATTTGTAATAGTACCTAATGAGATTCTTTTATAATTTTGCTTTTAATACTTAAGCTTAACCCTCCACAAGCTTTGTTGTGTTAAAGGTACAGGAGGGTGACATCCTGTATTAAATTCTTCTGGTGACCTTTTGATCTTGTGATTGTAATGCAGAAAGTAGGCAACTCCTTCTTGATACTTCCTTTGCCATGAAAAGCCGAAGAGAAGTGCCAGTACAAACATAAGGGTTTCTTATAAGACATATAAGAACAGTTGCAGTGGCATTTGTTAATTCTGTGTTACTGATAATCACTTTCCAGAAACACCGCAGCTGCGGTACGCAGCTGCAGAGCCTTGTTCCTAAGGCTCAGCAGCTGTGATGTGGTGTTGCCTGGGGGCTAGGTGGGTTATGCAAGAGCAGTAGCGCATGTTGTAAGCAGTGGTGCATGTTGTGTTTTAGCTCCTGAGGTTACATGGAGCCACTAGAAGAGCCCAGCCTCACATTCCCAGTAAGCCAGGCATGGACAGGAGCATCCGACACAACGAACTGAGTATACATGATTGCTTTCTCTGTCCAGGCTCTTTTGCTCCTTCCTGCAAGCCCTTCTCCAAGGGGCATCACCCAGGAGTGCATGGGGTGTGAAATGGGATGAGGTACGGACAGTGCAACATGACCCTGACAGGTGTCAAGAAAGGCACCGATTGCACTTCTCTTCTTTCCCTTTGCTCTATACTTGCATGAGATATGGCATGCACAGGCATAGGACAGCTGAAGGTCTGTAGGTTGGATTGTAGGTAAAGAGGATCCAACTGGTAGTCCAGAGTGACTGCTCACAGGGAGGGGTGAGGGGGTGGGTGTCTCCTTCCAGTCTTTTGCCAGCACTGGAGGAGGAGAGGGCTGGTGCCAAGGAAGATAGGGATAATGAAGCACAAAGAGCTAGATGATCCATCTTACTGTACTTCACTCCAGTGTATGGTGTAACCAAACACCATATCTTGATGGGCTTCAACAGACAGCATTGGATCCAAATCTTTCTGTGGAAAAGGTAAGAGAAGAAACTGCCAGCAAAGGACCTTCACTGCCCTGGCTCAAAGACTCTTTTACCTCTGTGGAGAGGCAACAGAGTGCCATTGTGCCAGGAGAAACTATAGTAAAACTCCAGTACAAGGCCAGGAGGAAATGTATTTTCCCTCTTGATACCTCATGTGGCTTCTGGGCTGTTATTTTTCTTTCATCATTTCCTGAAGTACTAGAGATATATTTTGCCTTCTCGTATTGTATGATCCCATCTCGGGATCTCCCTGGAGTTTAAGCTAATAATTTCCTGCTGTTGCATGGTCTTAGGATATTTTCTATGTCCTAAATATCTCTGCTGAATTTCCACATTACGGTTTTCTACTGCAAAGCTCAAATTGTAACTGGGTTATGGGAAGGGCTTCATAGACCTTGGTAAAAAGTCGGGGTGGGACAGAGAATTTATGAGGCTTTCTGTGCCAGAGACATGTCACATGTGACAGTCTTATAAACATGGCTGGTTTTACATCTCCCAATAAAATGATGGGGACTGCTCCAGGAGGCGCCCTCCTGGAGTTCTCTGCTCAGTTACAGATTTCTTTCCATGGCTGTTCACTGCATGCTGTGCCCGGTTTCCGTTATGCTGGGCCCATGTATTTTCCTGAGCCTGAGCAGGCTGCAGCTTTGTCTCCTGCAGTCCTCTGCCTAGGGCTAGGCCTTGCATATTACCATTTAATGGAAACAAAAACTGTCACGCTATCTGTGCTAGGCTTGCAGGACAAGTAAGTACTCTCTCCATAGCCTGGTCAGCAGTGTGAGGAACACCATCAGAATATAGCTGCCCTCTTTGGAGCCGTGTGGAACAGATAACCTTATCAAGGCTCTAAAAGCAAGGATTTCTTACGCAGGCTGGTACAGTATGCTGCTCTTTTATCAAAATTATTTGCTCTTGAGAAGCATTTGGGCTGATGCTGGGTCCATCACTGTGGAAGGACACTGGTTCCCTTGTATTAGAGTATCTCCTTCCTTCCTGGGACACAATCTTCCTCCTTCCTGTGCCCATTTTGTCAAATAGGAAGCATGTCTTTGTTGTAACAGCCCATCTACTGCCGAGGCTTCTGAAGAGGATCCTGAGATGTTCTGAGAATCTATCCCGAGAGTTTTCTCCAGGGCTGCAGGTCAGCTTTTCATGCTGCATAGTCTAGCTTTTAGGACACTGCTAGCCTTATTTGGAGTTGTTGGTAGTCTTTAATGACTCCTTTACCAATGGGCAAATATAGTCACTTGCCCCTCCTTAGCTCAAGCAGCAAGGCACAGCACAGAAGAAAAGAAGCAATATCCATATCTGCTAGGTCATTCCTCGTTCCAAACCTGTGGCATACAGCCTACATGGCAAATGTGGAGAAGCTGAGGGAACTGGACTTTTTCAACTTGGAAAAAGGAAAATAAAGTGGAGATCTAATTACTGTCTTCCACTGTCTAAGGAAGGAAGGTCACAAAGAAGACCGAGCCAGACTCTTCTCAAAGGTGCAAATACTTTCCAGAGTGAGAAGAAAAGGAACAATAGGTGTAAGCTGCAGCACAAGATATTCTCAATGTACACCAAGGAAAATGTTTTCCCTGTGGGAGCAATGTAGCTCTGGGACAGAGGCCATACCAGAACCAGGGACAGAATTTCCAGTCCGTCACACAACAAAGCCGGCCATAAGAAAGGGGCCTTTTGTTACAAACCTCCAAGTGAATGTCAATCTCTTGGATATCAGGGTGCAATTGCTACACAACCCAACTTGAAGAATGCTGAAGGGTGAAGTCTTTTTTCAGCCAATCAAATTTTAAGCAGCCAGTCAAACTTTGCCTGGCTCTGATGAAGCCCCTTTCTTTAGAGACAGGCAAGTTATTCATCCCCTGGGAGCCAGATGGGGGAAAAAAAATGCATTGTCTGCTTCTGCGTTGTCTGTTGCTGCATGTAGAGTGCTGAAAGCTGTGCAGGTTTCCACGTAAGTCATCAGTGCTGTGCTGCTCCCTTGCCTCTCCCTGTAAAATAAATCCTCTCTAAACAGGATAATAATGAAAACACTTGAAGGAAGTCACTGCTGAGAATTTTGCCCTTGAGGAATAAGGTGTCTATGCCAAGATACATCTGGGTGAGAGAGGGAAAGAAATCTAACAACAAATTTTCTTGAATGACAGGAGAGGTCTGTCATACTGAGCCTTAACACACAGGTCATGCACAGTTAATACCATTCCTCATGCTGAGCAGCTACTTTGCTCTGTGGTGAGTGGCTTATGCCAGAACAGAAACTGACATGGTCTTCCTCATCTCAATCCTCTAGCACAGCTCGGGCACCTGGGGAAGGTTCAGGATTCAGAAAGTCTGGAGAAAGCAGGGTACACATTCTTCACTAAAGTGCTGATAGTAGAGCAGTTGTCACAGGCAAGAAAACATGAATGAGATGCCTGGGGCTGGGTTTCAGAGATACAAAACCTGGTGGTCTACTTTGTCTACTCTGAGGCTCCACAGACTATGGATGTATCTGGAAGCTGGGACCATGGCAGGAGAGAGAAAACAGAGGAGTGAAACAGGTCTGACCAGCCACACCTAAAAGTACAGAACAAAAGAAGGCTTTTCCTGAGGCCTTCCTCTTGGCACCCCTTGAAAGGGACAGGGAGGCAAGGGGACTGGAGAATATAGCCATGCCAAATCAGGCGTGGGGAAAGTCCACACAAAACACTGGAGGTCTTTAAGACGAATCTCCAGGGATCTGCACTATTCTGGCAATCTCAGGCAAGGTACTGGAGGGACTGAAGAGCTTGCCTGTCTTTGCAAGCATCTTCCCAAAGGCAGTACGCATTCCTCTCAGCTTTAAGACTAGCACCTGAAGTTACACTCTGGAGAGCAGAAAATGTGGAGAATGACAGGATGAATATAAAGAGAAAGAGAACATTGAAGGGAAGAGCAAAAGAAATGAAACAAAGGCAAGTTCTTGTTTTTCAGGGAGATCATCGGAGCATCTCTCCCTGCAACAGAATGAATTCTCTTGCGTGTCATGGAGTGGAGATCACTAATCCTGGTTTTGCTTTCCAGCTGGCTGCTGCCCTGCATCAACACTGAGCTTCCCGTGTGATAGTGGAGCATGATAGGTGGATTGAATTAGTTCTGTGCTGGGGGCTGAAACTGGAAATCAATGCAGTTCATCCATCAAGCCTCAGTACTGCCCCTGCAAGGAAAGTCACCAAGAATGGCAAACTCTGCCATGGCCTCATCCATTCATGGACCAGTTCAGAGAACCTGCCTGGATAGGGAGTCTTGTTACCACAGTAGACTGCTCAGTTTGTGAGACACCCCTAATTTTATGCCTTCAACCTCTCAAAACTTTGCCATGAATTAATGTGACATTCTAGTATGAAACCTGCACAAATGAGTGGCTCAGTCTGGGAGCAACAGAGGGTTCAATCCAGAAATAATCTCACAGATTTACATACTTAGTAAAACTGGGACTCAACAGGACTAGCTGTCACAAATGAGTGAATAGCAGGAATTCTCATTCCTATTGCATGGTATAGCAGAACTCTAGAAATAGTAGAAGGAAGGAGAGGAAACTTTGAACAGTGACAGCCTCTGCTGGATAAGGCTTAAGTGGAGGCAGAGGGCAACATGGGAGGCGGAAGAGAAACTGTATCAGCTGAGATCATTGGAGAATATACTCATGAAATTCCTGGTTACACTCCACTCTCATATGGAGGTGCTGGCAACACCACAATATTTGCTCTCTCCAGTTAATCATCTACCTGGATCTACTCTCATTTCCTCGAATCTTTGATACAACATGACTCATAGAACTAACAGAGACTGAGGAATAAGGGAGAGAACAGCCAAATCTGGCAACACCACTCACCAGACCCCATGCAAACAGACCATGTGGTTGCATAATCCGTTTAAAGACAACTGCTGTGGGAGAGAAGTTCTGCTGCTCTTCTGTGGTGCTTGCAAATTTGATTTCCACAGGCATGAATTCTGAATTCCTGCAGTCTCCAGGGAGGGTAGCAGATGGACTTCCTCCAGGGTACTGGTTTCCTATTCCACAATGCTAGTATGGATTCTAGTGGAGCTACTATTTTGTGCTTCAGGTGCAGAGCCTTGCAGTGTATGTAGCTGGCTGTGGAAGCTAATGACTCCCAAAGTGAAGGGAGTCAGAGAACGGGCCCATGGTCCTTTTGGCTGGGGTAGTCTGGATGTTTTTTGATTAGCACCTGCCACCAAGGACAGACATCCAAGTTGGGACCTGAAGAGCCTGGCAAGAGTGGCTTGGGGGTTCCTTTCTACATTCTTTTACTTTGATCTGGATTTTTCCTGGGGAGGTTTGTGTGAGTAAGAAAATGGCCAGAACTGTATCTGTGGAGTAGCTAAGAACTGGAGGTTTCAGGACCTGCTGAACATTGGCCCCAGCTCCAGCAGTACTGGTTGGCAGATCATTGGATTCCTGATCTTTACCTCTGTTCCAGCATAGTAGGAGAAGGCAGAAGCACCAGATAAAGGCCTAGCACGTGTATCCTCTCCCTAAGACAGTGCTGGAATTAGGGTAGTAGAACTCTTGGCACTTTGCACTGCTCTCAGCATATTTTCTGCTCTGGGCAATCCATCCAGCCATGGACTGATAGGCAGACCAGCCCCTGTGCTAGAGGGTTATCACTGGTTAGTGAAAGACCAAGTACCTCATCAGCTGAAGGGGAAGTACTTACAGGTTGAAGTCACATTGACAGGGAGGTTAAATCAACCTTACTCAGAGGTGAGTAAACAGAAGAGGCTAGGAGTTACCCAGCTGGCTCTAGATCACAAGACGTAACGGCAAATGTGTTGGCAGCGAGTGTGACAAGCCTTGACCTTACCCTTCCTCAGATAGGTCATATACCCTCAGCCGGTAGGCAGGAGGCTTGTTTGCACATTACTTCCAAAGAAAGCACCCGTGAAAAGGTTCCTTTCACTCCACCTCATTTATTTGTAGGCGTATTAAAAGCAAACGAATCACTCCATTCATTCCTCTCGGAATAAGACTGCTGATGCTGCTATTTCAGGAAGGGGTTCATTACCTTAAACCACAGATAATTGTGGCTGATCCAGTGCAAACTGAGAATTGCTCTCTTATTAATTTTCACAGAGAGAAAACTTTGACTGTTATTATTTTGAGAAGCATTTCAGCAGCAAAGATTAAGGCTTGGCTGAAATGCATTTCCCTTAGGAAATTAGTAGCGTACTAACCTCTTCAAAGTAACAGTGGTGCAAGTTCCTGTCTTGACTCTGGCAAACAAAGACATGTAACCTTTACATTAGCATTCCTATTGTTTAGCACTGAGTTGAATGTCTTGGATGCTTTACTCTGGCTTTGTGTCAACTTTGGTGAAGAGAATCAACATCACCACCGCGGCTGAAGATAAGAAGAAACATCATATAATTCACTTGAAGGAAAGGGGTGACCTAGCTTCCGGCAAATTTGATTTACGCTAATTCATTAAGATTTAAGTAACAATGAGTTATCAGCGTCATGTAATACTCTGGATGTGATCTGGACAATAATCATGACGCCTGCTTTGTCAGTTGGGGTGGTGCATTTGATCCTTGCAGCGGTTTGTATCTCAGAGATAGATAATTGTGTGGGAGTGGTTTTACGCCATAGAAGCATATTTGCTCTTTCTGAGGGACTGAAACTCCTCCCAAATAATTTTGCTTGTAGTACATGAGGAAACTCATTTTAGTTTGTCCTCTGTGGGGTAATTCCCTGGTCTCAGTATCAGAAGCAAATGACTGTTAAACACACTAGCCAAAAGCTAGCTTTAAAGTAGGGAAAGAGAGCGGAGGGAGAGGAAGACCAACAATCGAGTGAGGCAGTGATGGACTGAGTTGGCAAGCAAAGGCCGTGGAGTGATGTGAATAGGAGGGAACCTCATAATCAACAAAACTGGACTGGCTGGGCTAAAAGGGGCCCACCGCAAATGTATGCGCATGAATAAGCTTTTGTGCAGAATGCTCTTATATGCTTTTGGGGAAATCAGCATAGGGGTTTCCACTCTGAAGTGCCTGTGCACTAATGTGTAGAACATGAGGGCTAACAGAAGGAATTAGAGGTCTGTGTGCAGCTGCAGGGCTACAATCTCATTGGGATCGCACAGGGATTTGGTGGGATAGATCACACAACTGGAGTGCTGTGATAGAAGGATACAGGCTCCTTAGGAAGGACAGGCTAGGAAGGTGAGGAGGGAGAATTGCACTTCATGTAAGACAGCAGCAGGAATGCATGGAGCTCTGCCTTGCGATGGACGATGAGCCAGCTGAGAGCTTCTGGGTTAGGATTAGTAGGCAGACCAACATCGGTGATGTTGCTGAGGGTGTGTGCTACAGAATGCTTGATTAGGAAAAAGTAGGAGAGGAGGTCTTCTTCAGAAAACTGGAAGAAGACTCACTTTCTCAGGTCCTAGGGGGGCTTTAATCACCTGGATATCTGATGGAGGGACAACACAGCAGAGCATAAGCAATCCAGGACATTTTCTGAGCGCATTGATATAACTCGGGTGATCACAGAACTGATGAGGAGAGGCACTACGCTGGACCTCCTGCTTACAAACAAGAAGGTACTGGATGGGGATGTAAAAGCTGGGGACATCATTAGGTGTGACAATGAGATGATGGGGTTCAGGATCCTAAATAGAGAGAACAAAGCAAGAAATGAGATCATATCTCTGCTCTGTCTTCAGGAAAGCAGACTTTGGCCTATTCAGAGTGCTGCTTGGAAGAATCCCATGGGATATGGCCCTGGAGAGAAAAGCACTCCAGGAGATGTCATTACTTTTTAAGGATCACCTCCTTCAGGCTCAAGAATGGTCCATCTCAAGGTGCAGGAAATAAAGTTGGCAGGAAGCCTGCCTGGATGAACAAGGAGGTCCTAATTAAACTCAGACATTAAAAGGAAGTGTACAAGAGGTGGAAGCAGGGATAGGTGATCCAGGAGGAATATTGAGACAATGTCCAAGCTTGCAGGGATGAGATTCGAAAAGCCAAAGCTCATCCAGAGTTGAATCTTGCAAGGGATATGAAGGGCTACGAGAAAGGCTTCTACAGGTATATCAGCAGCAAAGGGGAAGGCTAAGGAAATTGGGGGTCTGCTGTTAAATGGAGCAGGGGACTTGCTGGAAGTGGACACAGAAAAGGCAGAGATACTGAATGCATTCTTCACCTCAGTCTTTACTGGAAAGACCGGCTTTCAGGAATCCTAGGCCCCTGAGAGCAGATGGAAAGTCTGAAGGAATGACAACTTATCGTTAGTGGAAGAGGATAAGGTTAGGGAACATTTAAACAAACCAGGCATAAACAAGTCCATTAGACCTGACAGGATGCAGCCATGAGTACTGCCTGATTGCATTTCAAGATCACTCTCAGTTATCTTTGAGAGGTCATGGTAACGGGGAGAGTTTCTTGAGGACTGGAAGAAAGCAAATGTCACCCCTGTCTTCAAGAAGGGCAAGAAGGAGGTTCCAGGGAACTGCAGACCAGCCAGCCTCATCTCAGTCCCTGGGAAAATGATGGAGAAACTAGTCCTGGATACCATTTCCATATAGGAAGATTATTGGAGGTAGTCAGAACTGTACACTTCAGGGCAGTCCAAAATGGAAAGTTGCTGCACCATCTAGTCAACTGCTTTGTTGCAAAGGTGGCTAGGAATTCAGTGAATCACTTCATTTCAATTCAATCTGTTGTCTAATATCGGTCGACTGTCTTTTCTATGCAGACCACAGAATACTTGAAGTTGGAAGAGACCTCTGGAGATCATCTGCTCCAATCCCCCGATCAAGCTAGAGCAGATTGCACAAGACCATGTGCAGTGGGGCTTTGAATATCTCCAAGAATGGAGGCTCGCTCTGATCAACCTGTTGCCATGCTTGACCACCCTCACCATAAAAAAGTGTTTTCTTATGTTCAGACAGAATTTCCTGCTGTGCCCGTTGCCTCTTGTCCCGTCACTGGCCACCACTGCGAAGAGTCTGGCCTCATCCTCTTGACACCTTGACATGGGAGCATCAGACATTTGAAAACATTGATTAGATCTCCCCAGATCCTTCTCTTCTCCAGGCTAAACTGTTGCAGCTTTCTCAGCTTCTCTTCATATGAGAGATGCTCCAGTTGTTTAATCATCTTTGTGGCCCTTTCCTGGAATCACTCCAGCAGGTGCTTGTCTCTTGTGTACTGGGGGAGCCCAGAACTCAACACAATACTCTGTTGTGGCCTCACCAGGGTTGAGTAGAAGGGAAGTATCACCTCCCTTGACCAGCTAGCAACACTGTCTCTAATGCAGCCCAAGCTACCACTGGCCTTTGCTGTAAGGGTGCATTATTGGCTCATGTTTGGCTTGTTGTCCATCAGAATCCCTAGATCCTTCTCTGAAAAGCTTACGTCCAGCTGGCTGGCTCCCAGCCTTTAGTGCTGTAAGGAACGATGCACCAAATGACTTTTTCTGAGGGATTTCTTGACCACTCAGGGAATAAATGACTTCAGCGCATTTGGTATGTATACAGGCACAGCCAGCTGCTTCAGTGTTAAAACTATAAGACAACCCTGAGTGTCTTGTTATAGTTGAGATTCCTTAGCTCTTTCCACATGGTAAAGACGAAGGCCAAGGGAATTGAACAGCAGCCCACAGCTCCCTAAGGGTGGTTAAAGGATGACAGGGTCAAAGTCTTCTTGGCAATGTCAGATGATACAACAAGGGTCAATAAGCACAAGGTGCAGCTTGGGCTTTCACGTTAGACACAGAGACAATATTGCTGTCCAGGAAGGTGTTTCGGCCCTGGGAAAGGCCTTTCTTGTTGTCCTTGACATCTCTTGGCAGATTTAATTCCAAATGGGCCTTAGCCTTCCTTGTCGCATCCCTACACACTCTGACAATGGCCCTGTATTCCTCCCAAGTGGCCTGTCCCCTTTCCCACATTCTGTACACTTCCTTCTTCTCTTGGAGTTTTGCCAGGAGTTCCTTGCTCATCCACGCAGCTCTCCTTTGCCAAATTTCTTACTTGGAGGAGTGCACCCGTCTAGAGCCTGGAGGAGGTGATGCTTGAATATTAACCAGCTTTCTTGGACCCCTCTTCCTTCTAGGGCCCTACCCCAGGAGATTACCCTAAGTAGGTCCCTCAAGAGGCCAAAGTTAGCTCTCCTGAAATCCAGGGTTGTGATCCTACTTGTTGCACTGCTCCCTCCTCGTAGGAGCCTGAACTCCACCCTCTCATGGTCACTGCCGCCAAGGCTGCCCCCAACCTTCATGTCTCCAACCAGGCCTTCTTTGTTAGTACAAGGTGCAGCAGCATACCTCTCCTCGTTGGCGTCTCCACCACCTGGGTCAAGAAGTTATCCTCAATGCTCTGCAGGAACATCCTCAAATAATGACCTCTGCCCTTCAGTCCAGCTCAATATCAGAATCCTTGGCTTAGATTCAGTAGGACCAGAGGAAATATTCACCAATAAACTTCAGTGAGTAATTCCCACTGGATCTTGAGAGTGCTGTGAATTCCTTTGTTTTATGGGCTGTGGAGTCAGTTGTTCAGCAATGGCATAACAAATGTCTTTTGCCTATGTCTCTTCTTGCATGAAGGCTCAGCCACTTTGGAGCTCATTGCCATTGGGCCAGGCAGTGAAGTTGATACCTGGGGACATCCTTGTGGGACAGAACAGGGTGCAGTGAGCAGAAGGCATCTTCTTAGGTGGTAACTATGGAAAATAGTGTGGAAAATACGCCCAACGGTACGCTTGTTGCAAAGGCAGATAAACACTCATTATGAGTAGGTGGAAAAGTCCTGTTGTGGAAGATGCACTGCAGTTTTCCCCAACACCATCACACTCTCCATCATCCCTTTTATCACAGCATTCACCCTTCAGGAGACACTGCTCATGTATGGTAGGCGTATGCATCTGAGCTGATGTAGCCCTTCATTTCTGCATAAAAAAATTACTACTCCTCTCATAAAAAGTGAATTTCATTAAGCAGCTCTGCTCTGCCAAGCAGATTGGTTTGTAAACTGAAAAAAGCAATTTTTAGTGAAATCTCAGTGAACTCATAATTCCCCAATCCCCACTGCCCCCTCCCATTCAGACTGCAGTGCCAGACAGAGCTGCACAGACAAGACAAAAGCCACTTGTTTGTCCTTGGCATGTAAGATGAGAGGCTGCTGGAAGCAAATCAGACATACTATTTCACTGGTTGTTTCTCCATATGCCCCACCACAGGCAGGTTATCAGATCTTCCCAGCTAAGGTGCAAGATGATGGTAGATGTTTCTGCAGGAACAGAAAAAAATATATCCAGAAGTAGGACTTCATTGGCTTGTGTACAATGTGGCCTGTCTTGGGAAGAGGCAGCTGGGGGTGGAGTGGTAGGTTCAAGCTCTCTGTGAATCCTCCTCTGTAGGAAGGACAAAGTGTACTGGAGTGCAGAGGGTCTGCTGTCAAAGTAATATGGATCTCTGTCTAGGAAAGCTGGGTGTTCTGTGCTCCACAAGTAGGAGATCGTTAAACAGTTAATCAAGATATTCTGAGCATGGTCAAACTCAGATGGCACATTCAGGCCCACATCCCTGTAGGAGGATGATTCCCTAGACTAGCTAAGGCAGGCCTGGTCACTGCTTTAAACGCTCTACCAATCTTGCACAGGCTAAGGAACCAATCAGTCAAACACATGTCCAATGCACAATGTCCAATAAACTGTGCCTTCAGATAGTTAAAATAATAATTTCGCATTAACCCTGATGATCACTGGACGGCTCAGAGAAAGGCAATGAACGCATGTGGGGGAAGGGGACAGCCTGCATAGGAAAGCAGGGTGTGAGGTCTTGGCAAAGTGTCTAGGGAAAGGTGTCTGCACCTTTGGGTTCTTGCTGGTGTCTTCAGTGCCAGAAGGATTTGATTTGGAAAGATGAAAGTGCATTTTCATTATTTTGCAAACAAAGAAAAGATAAATAAAGCAGAGCATGTAAATAAAATCATCATTGCCAAGGTTGTGGACTGACAGTGGGCATTTGCAGTATGGCACTGCAGGTAACTTACGGCTGAAGAGATCTTTAACACTCCTTGCTGCAAGATGCATGTTTTCTCTTCCCTGCAGAAATCTGATAAACACATTTATTTTTGCAAATTCATAGTGGAAGCACAAATCAGGAATCTTTAGCACCAAACTCTTTTAAAAGTTAAAGAAAAATCTCCTGTCTTCTCCATGTGGGCTGTTATACTCTTTTAGGTGAAATGTGCTTTATCCAGTGCAGCACTTGTCTGCATGCAATCAAATAAGAAATAATAACTGTAGCATGCCTGTAAGCTGACCTTGTCTGTGCTGTGGCCTACATTTTGACAAAAAGTGCTGAAAGCTAATTCTTGACAGATATAGCTCCTGAAAATGATGTGCTTGATTTAAAATGTGAACCCCATGAGCTGATGGTGACCTTTAATCCTTCCTGAATTTAGCCTTTTTTTTAAGGAAAGACTAAGTCCACTTGCAAAGCACTTAGTTCATTTCAGCTGAGCTTGGACACTGAGGTATATGTTAGCTTCAGAACAGCAGGTTTTCTATGAAAGCTGAGAAATACACCTTTTATCATGCAGTACACCAGGTCCCTGACATGCTTTCTGTCAAGAGTTGGGTTTTTTTGGACTGTGGCATAGTAATGTTACTTCCCTAAAATGGAACACAGAAGGCTGTTCTGGAGCAAAGAAACAGGAGGCAGGGTTGCATTGCCAATACAAACAATGTAAATATAATCCCAGATTGAGTTCAATATTTAAATAATGGTACTGGCTTTGGTTTATTGCCCTCAATCTCACAGACTGTCAGCACTGGAAATGAAAGTTGTTCTATTCTAGGAGACAGGGAACAGATCAGGGCAGGGAAGCAAGGAGCTTCCATTCCATCCTCTGAAAGAACTGTTCTTGAAACAGGAACTCTGGCAAAGAGTTCTTCTGATCTGTGAAGGGACCATGCTAAATGGCTAGACAATTACAAGTACTGTTCTGATTAAAGGTGACGGGTGAGTTCTACAGCTTCAAGGTCTTTTATCTGGCCTTAAAGATGTGGGAGGTGTCAAAGCAATTTTGAAGGAACAAACAGTTAAAGATAGTCTTATATGGCACTGAGAATATATGTGAGGGAATTCCAGAGATCGGTTGTGCTGAAACAAGCCAGCTGCCTTGTTTTGATAATCTTGGTTTCTCTTTGGAAGGAGGGCTTACTGCCTTAAAAATAAGAAGAAGAACTGGGGTTATAGAAACAAGCTGAGATTCAATAGTACAATGTGCAGGTCACAAGGACCAGCAGATCTTGGCTTGTCAGTGTAGAAAAATCAAAGCCTTGCAGTCAGGGAGAAGTCTGGCTTCTGTCCACATATATGGTCTCATTATGAGGACAAGCTTTGAGCCTTGACAAGTGTTAATCTGCCCAAATGAGCTGACATGAAAATGCACCTGCTTGGTCATGAAAATGCATTCACCTAATACAGGTTGCTCCTTTTATACAAGTCAGGAACACAATGTATTCAAACCATGGCTAATACAGAGAAAGGGGAACGTCTGTGGCAACCTTTCAGGCATATTTCACTGCAGATTCTGGGCTCAGAAAATTCAATGTGTTTTTTTCCTTATTATTTTTTTTTTAAGAGCCAAAAGCCCATGGAGAGTGCTTCACGTAGCCAAGAACAGCCAAACTGCATTGAAATAAAGATCTTGGCAGCATAGCAACCTGTCCCTTCCAGGGAGCAGTTTTATCTGACTGGAAGAGTACATGATATTTCTCAAATATACACAGCCTTCAGTGATTTGCAGCTCAAGGGCTGCCTGGTCCAGAGGTAGCATCTTTGCTTTTGAGAGTCCTTGGCACCGTTTTCTTTGAGTTTATTCAGTTGGTTTTTGAATCCATGTAAGCTTTAGCACATACAATTAAAAGTTCCAGACCTTTCCTGAAAGTTCTTATCTGAACTTGTTTCTTTGCTCTTTGGAGGAGCAGAATAGACCCCCATCAGTCTGTTCTGCAAGATGAAAGTCTCTAACCTATTCTCTAGTCTGGATTTGTTGGGGGGCTACTTGGAAATCTGGATGGAGAAAACAGAGTATCTTTAGAAAAGATAGAGTATATCCCTGCTTTCCAGAATGGAGATTTCTGAGCTGCAAAGGAGATCTTCAGCAAAGTGAAGTCTGCCCCAAAAGAAGGAATAGCATTTTAAAATACAGGAAACTCCAAACTAGTTGCTACAGGCAGAATAGAAGGAGGGGGCTGGTGCAGATCTCCTGCTTCATTTTTCCTTAGAGGAGCACCACTTAGAGGAGCACCTTAGAGGAGATTCAGAAAAGATTCTGTGCAGCTTTTTCCCTTCCTGGCCTCATTGACCTCGAGCATCAGTCCAGATGAATACTGAAAAAAATCTGTGCTGCAGACAGTGGACACTCTGGATTTAATTACCAGATACCTTTGGAGAGCCATGCAGAAGTACTTGCTACTAACTAGCTTTTGGCCAGCTCTAAAGCAGATGCCTGGAAGTCTAGTGAGAGTAAGGAGCAGATAATGATCTCCACATCACAAAACATAGTTGTTGGCTAAAAGAATGCACTAAGCAGTGCTATTGCAAAGCTAGTTGGAAGTGCTGTCTTCCAGTGGCTGATCCATCTATCACAACAGAAATCCCTAGTCATAGATTGCGAAGGCATGTGTATTCTGCAAAGTCAGATTGTAGGGCATGTGTATTCTGTGGAGTTTGCACTACGTCTGCGGTATATCGTCTATGTACATTAACTGCTACTTGGATTTATCACTGTGAAACTAACACTGTGTTATAGAAGATTATGTGTAGGGATTCTCCAGGGCTCTCTTTCACCTCCCTCTCTTGTGAAGATATTTGTTTATCCCTTCTCAGGGTCTTCACTCCATGGCTTTAGAGCAAAATAGAGATAGTGCTAGGCTCTGCTTCAGCAAGTTGGAGACTAGGGCCTGCTCCACCCCTCTGGAGCCATTAAGCCCCCCACCCCAGTCTACCCCCTAGCAGGGCAGACTGCTAGGGCTGTCTACCCTGCCCCAACACCTGTGTCCTGAATCACTGGCCAGAGAAGGGGAGGGCTGATTTTTTCTTCCCCTGGAGCAAAGGGCCTGCATTGGCTCTGAATGAGATGTGGAGATGGAGGCTGGTGCACAGCAAAGCCAAGCTGGGCTGCATGAACCTGAAATGTGAATATGTGACCCTTCAGGAGTATTAGTGTCTAATTATTTTGGTTTTGTTCAGCATCATGCCTCTTACTACAGAAGGTCCCGGGTCTTGCTACCTCAAGAGCACTATCCCCATGGCCTCCCAGGCAAGCCCATTGATATTAGATGTGCCCGGTGTTCTCCTGTAGGTCTCTTGTTACACCATACAACAATCTACACTCACATCTGCCACGTTCCTGGCACCAGAGAAATCAGAGCAAGGCAGTAAATTAATATCCTCACTGCCAGGAAAGTCTTGGCAATAGTCTGCCATTCTCTCTTGGCTACTAAGGCAGAGCAGGCTGGCATTAGCCACTTCACTTCTCTCCTGTACTCCAGGAACCCAAACCTTGAGCTGGCCCTCCTTTGGCCACAAAGGGATGGCTTACTTTGCCTCTCCTAGCCAGTGAAATTGTAGCGTTTGGGCTGGCTAGCAGCTTTCTCCAGCTTGAACTCCACCTTTCCCCAGTTCCATCAGGTTTGTTGGCCTTTTGAAGTAGCTAAGACTTCAGTAGCCCTGAATAACAGTAAAGTACTTTAGTCTAATTACTCTGGACAGTGGCATGCTGGAGACATTCTCTTTTCCTAAAAACACCAGAGTTCTTACTTCCCTTCATTATCTAAAAGTAACCAAACTGTATAACTCAAAATTCAAGATACAGTTGCATTTATCCATTTGGTCCTGACCATGTCATTTCTCAGCGCCAGATGGCTCTTGTGGCTGATCCTATGCCATGTCTGAAAGAACCATTATTTGAGTTTCTCTGTAGCAAATCAGGCTGGGTGATCAGGATGTCCAAACAGTAGTAGTAACACCAAACAGTGCATGTTCTCACATTTTTAAAGTAGCTACTGAATGTGTTCTTGCAGAACAGCTGCTCAGCTTCTCAGTAGCTGTGAGGAGGGAGGGGCTGCAATGTATAACTCAGCACGTGGCACATTCTCTTTTCTGCAGATTACACAGTCCTTAGGTTTAGGAATACTCATGCAATGGAAATCAGTGTCATGGCTATATCTGCACATTAGAAGGAGATCAACCCAGATTACTAATATGCCGTCTAGCTAATTGTGAACAAATGTAATTGGTGTAGCTCTAATGAAGATATGATACAGATAGGGCAGGCCATCAGCTAGAGACTCCCTAGCCACAGGAAAGATCTGCTCTGGAAAGGAACCAGATACTTAAGGAGAGGACCAAAAGCTTTTGATCTGCCATGAAGAAACCTCTCTAGATTAAGGAAAAAAGGAGATTCCAAATGGCTTTGCCGGACTCTTCTGAGTCATCTACTGTCTTTACTGTTTTGAAGTCAAATGCCCTGTGTATTAAGTGCTGTGTTCCCTTAGCGATCCAAAGAGCAAAAAACCAAAGCAGTTGTCCACCAGCCTTTAATCTGATATTAGTATGTGGTGCTGGAAGCACAGGACTATCCTCCTGCAGAGACACCTTTCTACAGAGAGCCTGAACATAAGGCAGTGGAACTCCATACTGCAATAACATGTAGGGGATAACTCAGTCTCCCTTCCTGGTGCTGTGGTAACCCAGTTCACCTGCACAAAGAAGCCATCTACTCACATCAGATCCCAGCTTATTCAGTGAACATGATGAATCTTTCCTCAGAAATGGTAAAGTGCATTCAACATATGCCAAGGTATTTAATTTTTTTCTTTAATAAGACTGAAACTGAGCAATCTATTTTCAGTCTATTATTCTTCTTTCCTCAGCCAGCAGCAAACAGAATGGAAAAGAAAACAATTTGCATTTCATGTGCGTTGTTTGCTGTGGGATTATTAAAACCCATTTTGAAAACCAAGTACAGGAAAGCCTTAGCTACAGGTGCCTGCTCCTTTTGAGTCCATTTCACACCCCCTGCCTGTGTACATAGGCAGGAGCCGCCCTTGCATGACCAATTGTCTAAACACTTCCACTTTGGGTAGCATGCTGCTGAAGTTTAAGTGCATGTAACCAGCTTGCAGAGCCTGTTTGCCGACTGATAGATCAGAAGATTAAGAATTAATAAGGAAGAAAGAATTCTGGATTAGAGAGGGGAAAATTCCAGTGTAGCAACTGCTCTAATATGAATAAGTATACTGCTCCTGAGAAAAGTACTCAGGAGTTCAGAGGCTTTCATTTGCTGCAGTTCCCCTTTGAGATCATTCTTTCAATCCAGAAATGAAATTTCTTCTTTATGAATAACTGTATGGAAGGGACGATCTGAATACAAGTGAGAGGGACTCATAGCTTTCTCTGACCTATCAATAATCAATGAAATGTGAAAGTGCTCCATTGAAATTATACTGACTGTTTTTACAGCAAGGGCTGAAGGCAGAGGATTAG
This sequence comes from Struthio camelus, assembly GCF_040807025.1. Classification (NCBI taxonomy): domain Eukaryota; kingdom Metazoa; phylum Chordata; class Aves; order Struthioniformes; family Struthionidae; genus Struthio; species Struthio camelus. The sequence continues at coordinate 2,680,170 of NC_090982.1, read as the reverse complement.
GGCCTTTTCCCTCGGTACTATGTTTTTTTCCCTCTTACCCTGATCTCTGCCACACACAGGATCTCCAGGATTGGGCTGTTGAGCAGCTCTATAAATTTCCAGTGCCCAGCTTAAGGCACAATTAAAAACTAGTCTGTAGGTAAGTGAAGTGTTTCAGCTAATCTGAATTTTTCTATCAGTCTATGTCTTTAGGGTAGAGCAGTCATTTATGTTTTAATGATAACCTAGATGCCAGACTCACATACTAATTTGGATGCAGAGGATAATCCAGATGCTGGACCATGGGCCTGACTGTCACAGCCCCTAAAGGAGAATTAAAATCACGCAGTGTGCATAAAAGAGTTCATACTGTGAGCTCTGGACCAGAGTGGGAGTAAGGTGTGCCGTTTGGCTTTGATATCTATCCAAACAGTAAGTGACAAGACATTCTCCAGCCAGTACTCAAGGAGAAGGAGTAGATCAAAAACTTATAAAAACTCTGCTCTCTATGCAGATGTATTGTCGTTAGCAAGCTATCTGTCTGCTACTTTGATGTCTGAGTTCCTGTTCAGGACAGTCTCCCACGCAAAATTTTAAAAGACAAGACTTTGTGTTAAGGGAAATGGCTTGATCTTCCAGCACACTGAGCACTTCCAACTGCCTGTGAGGAAAATGAGTCATGCTTTACATTTATGAATAATGACAATGGCCTGGATATTATGGCCCCTCTGTCTTAAGAAAGCACCTTTATACTGAAGCCATCAGAAACCTGTCCATACTGACCATATATCTGGGAATCCCTCCAGACAGAATGGAGATACAGTTCCAACAGCATGTGCTTATTACTAAGGGCAGAATTCAAGCCCATCTGATTCCTAAACGTCAGTTTGGTGGGCAAGAGTAAAGCAATGTGTGGCTGAACTATGTATGTCACGTATATAAAGTATATTGACCATCAGTTCTGCAAGCCGCCCTTGGACTTTAAAGCTGATCATTATCGTCTTATGAACCTCTACCGATAACCAATGTCTTACAGGCCAGGCTGCTACGTGACACCTGTATTAACCCTATTAGCTGTTATATAGATGATGCGTCTTCTTCATTCATAAAGGCCTAAATTCCAGGCACTGGAGATTTCCAAGTGTCCTTACAGGCAAAATTTGGGTTCTATAACCTTTAGCTCTGAACAGAGCGTGGGAGATGGGGAGATCCCACCTCAGATTGGGAGTACAGGGGATTTTGCAGGCTGGTTAGTTAGAATAATGCATTTATTTTCAAACTCAGGATATTTGCATGGAAACTATTAAGACATGGCTATGAAGTGCTGTGTAGTTCCATTCAAATGGGTTACTTTTTGAGCAGTGATGCAGCAAGGAGGAAGGGAAGGCAGTCATATACATTTCAGTGCACATTAGGAACAAATAGGCTGCCACAGGTTCCTGCAGTTACACCTATAGGTCACAAAATTTTGTGATCAGGCAGTCCAACTGCTTGCTTAGACCAGATGCCTCCCCCCATCATTCAGGCAGCTGGTGGTTGTAAAGTCAAAAGTATTTTCAGGACGAGTCCAAACCCTGTGTTAGTACTTTAATTATGCCTGCGTTGTTTTTGTGGGTATCAGCTGGACCAACTTACTTTAAATGAACATAAAATCATCTCTTCCTTAATCTGTATCTATTGGTAGAGTCACGCAGATTCACAAAGCAAATGACTGGGGTTGATCTGAAGAGGGCAACAGAGTGATAACGAGAACATACAATGTTCTGCAGCTGCATTTGTCAAGGGAAACCTTTCCTGGACTACAAATTTTGAAATCTGATAGATAGTAGCATGTCATAAATTCAGCAGCAGTGGGACCAGAAATGCTGTCATATGGGAACTCAGCAGTCACTTTGCATAATGATTTTCAGAGCTGGATTCATTTTGATTACCTATAACATAACGAAGCGTGCTTCTCTGTCAGAAGACCTGTGACAGAGGGAAGGAGAGAGTTAGCTGCCAGAGAGAAGGAGTTTTGCCTTTTATGCTGACAAAGGGGCAACAAATTTGCTTCAAGCTCCCCTCTAAACTGGAACAAAGCTGGTCATAACAAGCCACACTAACTTAGAATCAGCCAAATGCAAACAGGTTCTATCAAATAAACTTTCCCAGTGCTAGAATCGGGGAAGCTCAACCATGTATGGGCACCACATATGGTAAATATATTGCCAAGTCACTCAGGTAAAATAACACATGGGTACCTCAGTCATACCAGTAAACACACATTAGCTTATTGGTCCCTTTTCTTAGACTGCTACTGCTTTCTTCCTAGACGTTTAAAATTGAATCAGTTAAAGCACTAAAATTGAATCAGTTAAAGCTAGTGCTAACAGCAAAGAATGCTGGTAAGTCTAAGTAAGACCTGCGAGTCCTGGTGGACAACAAGTTAAGCATGAGGCAGCAATGTGCCCTTGTGGCCAAGAAGGCCAATGGTCTCCTGGGGTGCATTAGGCAGAGTGTTGCCAGCAGGTGGAGGGAGGTGATCCTGCCCCTCTCCTCAGCCCTGGGGAGGCCTCACCTGGAGTGCAGTGTCCAATTCTGGGCTCCCCAGGACAAGAGAGACATGGTGCTACTGGAGAGAGTCCAGCGGAGGCCTACAAAGATGATCAGGGGACTGGAGCGTCTCTGCTGTGAAGAAAGGCTGAGAGAGCTGGGCCTGTTCAGCCTGGAGAAGAGAAGACTGAGAGGCCATCTCATCAACGTGTACAAGTATCCGAAGGGGGAGCGTCGAGAGGATGAGGCCAGCCTCTTCTCCGTGGTGCCCAGCAACAGGACAAGGGGCACCGGGCAGAAACTGAACCACCGGCAGTTCCACCTGAACCTGAGGAAAAACTTCTTGACTGTGAGGGTGACAGAGCATTGGAACAGGTTGCCCAGAGAGGTCGTGGAGTCTCCTTCGCTGGAGATGTTCAAAACCCGCCTGGATGTGATCCTGGGCAATATGCTCTAGAGGACGCTGCTTGAGCAGGGGGGTTGGACTAGATGATCTCCAGAGGTCCCTTCCAACCTAAACGATTCTGTGATTCTGTGATTCTGTAATATTAAGCTCTGTCACCCCCAATATGTTTTATTGCGTCAGTGTAAAATATAATATGTCACTTCATAAAGAAGTTACAAAAGAGTGATGAATGAATTGGTTTACATACTAAAGGGTCTCCCCTTAAGGCCCCTCCTAGCACAGAGGTGCTAGGAACCTCTGTGTTGGTCCAGAATTGAGGCCCACGCTACACAGCTCTCAAAACAGCTCTCTGTGGTGTGGAAAACAGCCAGGATACCTTCTTTTGTTCGGAGGAAAGGAGGAGCCTGAGACGAAATCCACTGCAGGGTTAGGAATGATACTTTATGGATACACTCATAGCTGCATTTCTTTACAGACTTCATTAAGTGACGAGAAGCCTGGATTAAGCAACTGAATATCTTCAACTAATGAATCTGCTGGTCAGGTATGCCAGGCTATATTAAAGTATATTCGCTAAAAGATCTGCCTGAAACCTGACTAAATTCAAAACTCCTCAGGAAGCGAAAGGATAAGTTAAAATGCAGTGGGCTAGGCTCTTAGCCGATGGGAATTAACACAATCCTTTGATCCCATTCTCTTCCTAAATATATTCATGTTGCCTCCTTATCTACTTTACTGCTAACACACTTGGAGTCCTAGTTCATAATCTCCTCTGGAGCTGTCTACAACTGACAGCAAATGAAGAGACTTGCAAAGAGACAATGAAAAGCAAAATTTGCCCAATTGTCTCCAATCAACAATGAAAAAGGACAATCCAGACTGTTTTCTGGGATTTGTGTCAGATCTGGCCCCCTAGAACAGCTCAGAATGGACAAGACACAGAAAAACTGTACTCTTTTCCCAGTGACTGCCTCAGATGGGGGTCTTTCTTTGTTGTGATTAAGAGATCTTTCACCTCCCCCCCCCCCCCCCCCCCCCCCGAACAAGAACAGAACTGTTACAGGCTTGCTACTGATGAGCATATGTGATATCATCATGAAGTGGAAAACTCTCCAAGCAGTTACTGAGCCAGAACTGGCTGCTTTCCTCTCTTTGAAAAATCCCTGCTGTCTTAAGGTGGACAGTTGCCACACACATAGAAAATTAATCCCTCAGTAATTGCAAATCTCTTTGTCCCTGTTCAGAGCACAGGTATCAATCACAGCCATGGGTGGTGAAAGCAGGAAAAAGGGTCAGCAGCAGTTAAAGCATAAGGAGAGTAGGACAGAAGAAGATGCATGGAAGCACTTTCACTATGAGCATTACAACCGTACTATTTCTTGAGCAACTTATTTTTGGCGCTCATAAATGCACAGCCATCACAACAGCATCAGCATCTGCTCTGAACATGTTTTTTCCTGTGTTCTCAGTCACAGGGAGAAGCTTAGTCCTTCAAGGTCTTTGACCTTGAACATGGTGACACAAAGGCTGGGGTTGGTCTCCACACAGATTTTAAGAATCTAGCAGAGCAGCCATATATATCCATATACACAAAACTTCCCTTTTTCCAGGCAGCTGCATTACGACAAATGCCTGGAATAATGTGGAGCCCACACAAACATCCTCCTGAGAGTCACAGATGGAAGAGACAGTTTCTCAGCTATTAATGGCCAGTTTATTTTTCGAAATTTCTGTTCCACCCTGCTCCCCACTTTCAGAAGGTCCATGGGTGATTATCTGAGAAAGCACGAGCGGGGAAATTAGTTGCTGCTCAAGAGCTGCAGTGTGCATGTAGGCTTTTATCTCCTGCTGATAGATGCCTCCACAGAGCCCTGTGTCTCACGGGTGGCAACAGGAAGGGAAGGAATGATCCTACTTCTGTTACGTTTGTGCCTTGAAGGCACTGTTAGCAAAAAGGCACTTGAAGGCACTCTTATACTGTTAGTACTTACAGCTGGAATTTGGCCAAAGCTGTAGCACAACTAACACAATATTCATCCTTTACTGTTTCATTAGGTAATCTTTTTTTTTTTTTTCCTCCCTAAATTGACCAGTTCCCCAAGATGGATGCATGCGCAGAGATTGTTACGAGGTCCTCAGGGGATAATCACTGCCCACTGGTTTCTCCAGGGCCAGACTACGAATATTCTTCAGAACATTGGTGAGCTGTCCCGGCTTCAGTGAAACTGTCCAAAGTCCAAAATGACTGTGTGCAAAGACAGAATCTCTGGCATTTGGGTGAGTTGCATTATTTGAACTGAGAAGTCTGCCATTTGACTGCATTTGAACAATCTCATTCTGTTTAAAGCTCATTTTAAGCTTTCCAAACATGCCAAAATGCAAATTTGCTGCCTTTAGACTACTACTAAGGGTAAGGCCCTTGTAAAATCTCCCATCCTGTAACATGGCCAAGTTTGGAGATCCAAAAGTCAGCAGACGCTGATAAAGCTGAGCAATTAAACTTGTATTGACCCTGGTGAAATGAAATATCTGATAGGAGGGCGCTGGCTCAAGAGATAGGCGTCATTTACTAAAGCACCAGAGCTGCCTTGTTTCCTCTGCAGCATATGCTACGGTGCAAGTCATTTCAACACATTGGAATGTTTTCCTTCTTCTTTGGAAGCAGAATTTCAGGCCTCTGCAATGCCTATGCATCTGTTTTTTTGGGAAGAGTTTGATTACTGTGAAACACTTTGGTCCTGTTTGAATATAGACCATTTTCTTCTTCTCTAGAAGCTAAGATAGAAGAAATTCTGTGACGTATCTAAGTGCAATAAAATACTGTTGTTGAGAGGTTGACAAAGGGCAGTCAGGAGCTACAGAGAAAACTGGCTTGTGTTCCTGCTGGAGTTTCAGGACTTGACAGGAAAGCTGTCAACCAGTGAACTCAGGAGCAGGAGAAAGGCTGCTCAGTCTTTGGCATCAGTGAATCTTTTTGTTTGTGGCTAAAACCACAGGGCAAAATCTTGCCAAATGTCAGGCCATTGCCAGTCAGAACTTGCTTATTCCAAAGTAGTCTCCTGGGCCACATAAAGGACTGTTGTTGGCCATTGCAGATATGAAGCAGCATCTGATCCGGCTTGGCAGGAACAACATTCTTCTCCCTTAGACCCACCACTAGCAGGAAATCAACAACACAATCTGTAGGCCCATCTTCCAACTGTGGCAGGAGAAAGCAGATGTCCAGTGAATCTGAAAAATCAAAATGGAGAAAATTAAGTTCAACTGAAACTGAAAAATGAGTTGGGGAGTGAAAAATGAGAAAATAGAAAATGAGGTGGGAGAAGACCTCTGGAAGTCATGAATCCAGCTGTCTGCTTAAAGCAGGGCTAACACCAGTGACAGAGCAAGACTAGTAACGTAATAAAATACTCAGTTTGTGCTGCAGTGTTAGGCAATGCTAGAAGTAAAGTTGCATGCTCAACACAATTCAATACCTTATTTAAAGGTGTTATCATTCAGCCTTTAATTACAGGATTATGCCCTGTGTTTCCACAGAACTCAGGCTCAATTAGAGCACAACCTGTATGGATTCCATATTGGGAGTCCATGTTCAATATTAAGTTCCTGTCTTTTTTCATACATGAAACCAGGCCTCATCCCCTACACACTGTTCAGACCAGCTCTCAAAACAGGATTATGGGATTCCTCCTATCTTTTGTCCCAGCAGTTGCCACCTGGGCATTTCAAAAGCATCCAGTATATGATCAGCTGGCCAATTGCTGAGGTTGAACTCACTGAGCTATGCATATATTACAGGAATGTAAAAATTTATCAGTGGATGTGTTCATATCCTAGAGTCTTTGAATTTCAGCTCCCCTGCTTTACTTCCTTGCCCTGTTCCTAAAGCAACTGATCACAGCAGGCTGAATATTTCTTATCTTGCAGATCTTTGTGTGTCTCTGCTCTAATTCTCTGCTGAGAAGCTGACTAGAAAAAAAGGGCCATTTCCAAACTGTGCCCAGAGAAAATGGGTCATTATTAATGTATGAAGGAGAATTTCTCTGATATTTTTATTGCAGAGTACAGATGTTGACTTCTGTAAAGTATTATGTCTTCTTCTTCATCACATTGAAAAAGTAATTAGGTATTCTGGGCCTGATGTGAAAACGTTAATGAGGGGAATTTTTTTCAACCTCTTCAGTAAATCTGACAGCTATTTGTGAGTTTCTGAATTGGCAATCACACACTAACAATGCAAGGTCGGACACTTCAAACAAGAGATGTTTCCTTATTAACACAGCTATTTATCCCATAAAAATTAGAAACAAGATGAGAATGGGGGAAAATCGTCTTTCATTCCTTTTTTGTTGTCAGAAGCCTCTAGGATTTCACTTTAAAGCTTTCAGAAATTATACCTCCTGAACAGTTGTTTATGCAAGTGTGATCTTGGATCCAAAATAATGCCATGGCACTACTACCAACAGGATGCACAACAGGTGCCACAGAACAGGAGCCTTGCAGATGACAAGCTGCTTTAGTGGAAGAATCTTCCCTTTTGTTTCTGCACCAATGGACTTAGCAGATGTGATCATGAGTCAAGTGAAAAATCTTCACCTCACTGCTAAAACAAGATGGGAATTTTCCATCCAGATATTTTATGGACAGAATAGCCAATTTCTTCCATGCTGATACTTTCGTGCCCCTTGAGACATGATGGTCTCTCCTCTGGTTGACCATGGTTCATCACTGCCTGGGGCTGGATATAGCCAATATCTAGGTAGATGTAGTTTATCAGCTTGTGCAGTATGGAGGGCTTTGGTGGAAAAAAAAAAAAAAAAACCTCTTAATGACCCATTCTAGAGCCAGTGAAATTTGTCTCTTCCCACCTGTGTTACACGTCCACATTAATGATAACCAACAAACAGTACTGAGCAACTAGCATACCTTCAGTGAATCAACTAAAGTTACAAAATTCAGCCAGCTCCTATGGTGCTCTGGGTTGTCATACAACCTTCTGTCATCCTGTCTGGGGGAATTAGCAGTTGTTGCTTAGCTAAGATTTGCTTGGGCAAAATGAATATTTTAGTGCCAGTTTTCTCTTTCCCGTCTGGAAGTTGGTGTGGAGGTCCTGTTTTCCCATAGTCTGGGTCAACTTTTGATCAGCTCTTTGCTATGATATCCAGTCATAACCCACTACTACAAAAATAGTCACCTAGCTCAAGAAAGAAATTTGATTCTCATGGTGTCCCAACAGCAGATATGTGAAATAAAAATGAGGGATGTGGCTTCACATTTGGAACCTTTCTGTTCATGACTACCACTAATGCAGGCATCTGCTTTTTGTGCTTGCAACTTGGGTTATAAGATGACAAGAAAAAAAGACAATTGATGAAAAGGTTCAGGCATACACGTGTAAACTTTGGAATGTAGTCCCAAGCTAACTTAGTCTAAAAAATCCTGGAAGTTGTCAAATAAAGGCTCCTAGGGGGCTCAGAAAATTTTCCGGTGGGCTCATGAACTGATGAGGAAAGCAGACACCAGGAGCTGGGTGACTTTAGTGCAGTTGCTGCTACCTTCTGAGATGCTGAGTTTGCTGAAGAAGGAAGTCTTCAGTGCCCTACAGTGGAACTGGAAAGCTACATCTCTTATCTTAGAGCAGGAATTTTGCAGACAGTCGGAGAGGGACTGAGATGGAAGATTTCCTTGGAAACTCCCTCCAAACCTTGACTGAGAAAAAGGCTTGCACACACAGCTACCCAGACTGGGTGATGCCAGACATGAAAGGACCAAGAAATGATTTTGAGAGCGCGTGCTTCCCAAGGAAAATGTGAGTGACAGCATTGAAGCTAATACTGCTGAAGGTTGTTTCAGTTTCCCGAGTATCTCAGTTGTGAAGAATGTCATACATACCTGTTCTCAGACAACAGTAGTTTACATTTGTTCAGCACCATTAAAACTAAATGCTTCTACATTTATGTAAAAATTTTATATGGAAATGACTTCTAAAATTGCTACTAAAATATCAAAATACGTGCTATGGAAATGTATTTCAACAATAGTTTTCAGCTTTCTAAAAGAATTTCAGCTAATACTGTGCTAGATACTTATCCCTGGATACTGAAATGTATCCCATAGAGTTACGAGAAAAATAAGAGAAGTATGGGGTACTATATGTGGGCCTAATAGCCCAGCACAGAGGAGGCATGAATCATGTAGAGTGACCATGAGTTAAAGTTGCATCTAGGTGTTACTTATCTGTCTTGATTTCTTTGAGTAACATCCCTATGGTGATTATTACTGTGTAACTACCTGCAAGGGTAACAGTCCCTTAATTGACATATGGAAGGTTTAGGTGGGAAGAGATCTCTGGAGGTCTCCAGTCCAACTCATGCTCCGAGCAGGACTTATCTCAAAACTATGTCATATTGCTCGGCACCTTGTACAGGTGAGTGTTGAGTCTCTCTGAGGATGATACCCTCACTCCTCTAGGCCGTGTCCCAGGGCTGCCCTCAGTCTCATAGGAAAGTGTTCCTTCTAAGGCCTTCTTCCTTTGTTCAGCTTGAACCCACTACCTCTTGTCCTTCTGCTGTGCACTTTCAGAAGAGTCTTATCTGTAACCACTCATTTAGGCAGTCAACAAGCAAGTAGATCTCCCCTTTGCTTTCTCTTCTTCAGGCTGAGCAAGACAAGTTAACTCAGCTTCTCCTCATCTGCCATGTGCTCCAACGCCCCTACCTTAGTCACTCTAAGATAGCTCAAGATAAACCCTTAAAAGAAACAGATAGTTTGCACTTTCCAGATGAATGAAGAAGTGATTATATCCAGAGTAGATATAAGAGTATAATTACTCTAAAGCTAGCTGTGGCTTATGCAGAAGTTGTTTCTTAATAGTTCAAGAAAGACAATCAGATATAAAGCATTAGACAAACAAAACTCATAAAAGTTAATGCTAGCATTTGTCTGCAACAAAACTCTTTCAGCTATTTGTTTTCAGAAAATGCAATTTATACAGAAAATGGCATTCTGACTTTTGCAAATATCCTAAATGTATATTGTAGCATTATGGCTAGAAAAAATCAAAGCGGCCCTGATCTTGTACTGGGAACCTTTCCACTCCAGGCAGGCATTCAGACTACAGACTTCCAGAGGTTCTTTCCTACCACGATTTCTGGGATTATCCCAAGACATTCATAAAGAATGTTCATTTGTGACAGCAGTTCAGTGTTTTTTTCTCCCTGGGATTCATCCACATTTAGATTGTGCAGAACAGAAGCTCTGTAAATTATCAATAATACAAAATCCAGAGAAAAATTTACACATTTGGTTGAAAAGAAATGCTTTTTTGGCAGCAAACTAGGGATATTGTTAAAATGTCCTGGTAATCCTTACAGTAGCATTAACGTCCTTATACCATCAAATGGGATATAATTGATTGTCTGCTTGACTGTTTTCAAGACAACATGTTAAGTACCTTGGGACTGTGACTTTGGTATCAGAAGTGTTATTTGCAGCTGATAACATGCAGGTGAATTTTGAGGGGCATTCTATGTCCCTGATCTATGACAGAAAAGAAAATGACCAAGACTATCTGCTTCCATTAATTGTTTAGTTCTAACTCTGTCATATAGCAAAATCTGTTACGGATAAGCTGCCATTTGATCTTTAATGTTGCATAACAAAAGTTTTCAATCATTTTCCCTTGTCTTCCAAAGGAGTTTCAGAATTACCAGAAGATATTCCATCTTGTCAGCCTTGAATACATGACAATGATGAGGCATGTCCTCACAAGATGATTATCTCTATATTTTTCAATCAAGAGGCTTTAAAAATGTTTCCCAGATTTTGTCAGAGTGCAGAAGCCTGCTGGTTTAAGATCGACCTTCAAATATATTCCAATATTTAAAGATTTAAAGAATTTTGCCAATAAATTTCCGGAAGACCAAAAGTACTGAATTATGTTAAAAGATGTTATGTTCTATTGCCACATGGTAAACTGATGCTTGCAGTAGTTGAGTTGTGTATTTGAAGACAGTGAGAGAAATATACATAATACATAAAACAGCTCTTTACCTTAAATTGTTTCTTAAACGAAGTATTTACTTACTTTTCTTATGTTTTTCTTCTGTTTTATATCCAAAAAAGGAGGTCTCTGAAACTAATGACTATCATTTGCAGATGAAGAAAAAAGCTTAATTTTTTTGCATCTCTCATTATTTTTCTTGAGCTTTTAATTGTTCTATCTTGTTCAGTGATCATCCAAAGCCAAATGGCCTAATACATATTTCATGTTTAAGTACTGAGCTCAGATGCATGATGATCAAATACTGCCAGTCCCCGTCAGATCAGGGTCTCTGAGCAATACAGCTAGCTGTAATTAATTTTTGTTACAATCTCTTACAGGTGTGAGAGGCCCTTCACACCTCAAGACCCTGGTCTCCTCTGTGGCTCTCACATCCTTCTCAAATGGTATCTTTTCCTGATAAGCTACAACCTAGAATTTTGGTGTCTTCAAATCAAGATGCAGCATTTATGCTTTTGAGAGAAAGCAGAACTTTTCTGCTGAAGAAGGCTTGTCTGGGATGGAGAAGGTGTCTGCTGATAATCACTGCATTATTTAGTAAATTCAGTAAATAATCACGGCTTTATTTAGTAAAAAAATAAAAACCAGAAACAAAAGAAATCAGTAAATAGCCATTGCAGAAGTATGGAAACAGCAGACCAGAGGATGAAATTATTGATCACTGTTCTTTAGCCAGCAAATGGCAGATTCAAGGGGGAAAAAAAGGGGAAAAAAAGAAAAAAAAAACAGTTGTGGGTTTTATGTTACCTATTGTTAGGTATCTACAGTCTCAGCACCTTTCTTCAGGCTAGTTGCCCCAGGCTCCCTTTACAACAGGTGCAGAAGGAAAAGGACCTTGAAGGTGTGTAGCCTAATTTGTTGCTTATGTCTTATTTTTTGCTTACTGCCTTAGGCCAAGATGAACTGCTGGCTGGAAGCACCTGTTTCGCTGCACTCACTCTAAATGGAATGCAGGCAACTCATTCACAGCAGACATCCACCACACAGATCTCTGGGCAGAACAGATCTGGGCACACATATCCCTCATCCCACATCTCTAAGGTCTGACGTCTACTCAAAAGGGAAGAGGAATTGCTTGTGGTTCAGACTTCTTGGTAAGATGGAGATATCCTTGCACAGAAGATTTTAGACCAGATTCCTGGCCATTGGTGAACACTGCTCTCAATATTTCCTCTGCTGAGGCTGACTTCTCTAGCTGTGGCCAGGCATCTTCTGATTCTCAGAAATTTAGTCACAGTTCTTCTTAAGGTCACCTTCTGTGGCAGATAATGCTTTCAAATGTTTGTTTTTCAAAGGGATAGGTATATTGTACCTGTATTCTTCCTCTGGAAATACTGAGATGTAAAACAACTTAAAATAGTGATCCCTTATTTTATTGATCAGCTGTGGGTCTGCAATAGTCTCTTTTGGGGCCTATAATTTCAAAATAGCTCATTCAGGAACTTGTTTTGAACTCAACTAACTTCACGCTTTACACTTTTATGATGCCAAGGGCTAAATCTGAATGCAAAGAAAATCAAACTACTGTATCAAAGAAAGGTGGGGCTATAGTAGCTGTAGGTCTTCATTGATGGCACGTGCATTCTTTATTTCACTGCAAACTCTGACATCTTCAGATAATTAATTACTCTTTGTCTACTTGCAGCCATGAAAGATCTAAATGATTGCTAAAAGCAATTTCAACAAAACTCAAATGCATGAGAAAGGGGAATGTGCTGAGTCTTTACGGTCTTAAAAATGAGAGCGTAATTCATAGCAATGTTGATGTTGATGTTGGTACCTTTGACCCCTTACTGTTCTCAGCCTAGCCCTTGAAAATGACCTGTGAGAAATCTAAGGAACACAGTACAGATCTTTGTCTTCCTCTTCCTTTTGATTGTCCACTGAAAATGCCTGAATTTGACAGCATAAAAAGGTTAGCAACAGAGCAAGGATTCTGCCTTGGGTGGTGGTGGAGAGGGATGGAGGGAATCAGAGATGCTGTATTGACTGTTCTTATATTAGAAAAAAATCCCAGAAAACCTGTGAAAAGTCATTAAAAATGACATCTTGGTATTCCACTTTTATCATGGAGGTGCAGGCAAAGCTGCCAAGCCACTGCCAACAACAGATTGATTGCCAGAGGTAGCAGAGCAAGTATAACTTCCTATTGTCTCATAGGAAGCAACGGGAAAGGAGAATGGTCTCTTTCCAGCAGTAACAGCTGCTCTGCTCACTCCTCCCATCACTTCCAGGGGTCAGCAAGCCTCGCTGAGCAGCTTTCTTCTGGTCTATATTCCTCAGGTTATATACCGACAGCGACAGCAGGCCTTCAAACCCAGCATCTTTCTCAGCATGTGGTATTCAATCACAACGTCTTCAGACAATGGTAGAGAAGAGGCAAAACGCACATCCCTCCCACCCCATATTGTGCTAAGGGGGAAGAGAGAACAGCAGGATCTTTATACCAGTCTGCCAAGAGCACTGCAGAAAGCTGGGCTGTACAGTTAGCAGATGCCAGGTCTACACTTTGAAGAAGAGAAGTGGACTGAAAGGAGAGAACGGGAGGGTAGAATTTAATTCCCCTGTTTTGAAATGCATGGTAATACCCATCAACAAGCAGTGTGTTTCTCCATTCAAGGTAATGTTAGCAACAGTTGTGGTTGAATAGCATTGTTTAGGGTGGGTTCAACAAGCTCTACACTCTGGCATTCTTAAATCATATCTGACAGCTTAATTCCTTTATGGAGACAAATAGCAGCATCTGCTCTTCTCCTCTGAGCAGCTAAAGAAAAAAGATCTTAAATTGCTTGCTGGATACTCATACTGAGTGGTGACATGCAGTGACCTCCTGCCCCTTCTCTAAGTATAAGTAACACATTTCAACTGCAGGGATGTGCCAGTCAGTGTGCTGCAGGCCTAGGATGGAAGCACATGGCGTTGGTTCTCCTTACAACCATCTGATAGCAAAACTTTGCTCTCTAGTGACTCAGGAGAGCCATGCTCTCTCTCTCCAAAGATATGTGACACGGTGCTCTATTACCTAGGGACTACCTGTCTTCCTGTTCTTCTGTGTTCTCCAGTTGTTTTATACCCCTCAACAACCATCTGACTAGAGCACGCAATCCTAATTGGAAATAAAGACTCCAGGTTTTTCCTGAAGAACCTGAACTATCTGGGAATGAATTCCAGAGACCCAGAATCTTCCTACCTTCCCTAACTGGACCTGTAAGGTAAATTTGGTGGTAAATATCTTGGAGCTGTTTCAAACCACGTCAAAATCCCACTGAGTTGATTCCATCCCAAATATGTTTGGCCTTTCATCCAGCTGGGTGGACTGACACAGGTTTGCTAGCTTATTGCCCTTTCTTATAGGCCTCTTCCAGCCCAAATGCTCATTATGTGCTAGTATCATATGAATGATGTCTTGAATGGATGATAGCGCATTCCTGCCCCCTCCATTTGCAAATCCTCTTCTAGCTTGATTCAGTATGGGCTACATGTCAGTGAGCTGCTGATTTGCGTGGTCAGACCTCTGCTCATTCAGCTGGCCCAACTAGGTGGGCCAGAATCTGAAGTTCTGCAGATTGTTGTTAACAAAGTAACACTGATGATCTAGTGAAGTCACTGCTACAAGCACATTTGGTCCTCTATACTCAGGTTTTGGGTTGTGGTTTCTTACTCTTGCTGCTGCTATAGCAAAGTGTCTTGGCTACACACGATTGCTCAAGTTTCCATCCTGTTCCTTAACTTAATGAGAACATTCTGAATTTGAATTCTAGCTCCCCAGTCGTCTTATTCTCCCCATGGCTACTCATCTGTGTCATTGCATCAGAACAATTCTCCAGTTCTCCTTCCTTTGAATGTTGAAGGAATAGTCCCTACCCCTCTAACTTCCACCACACTAGAGACTAAGGACTACAGCTATTTATGAAAATGAACACATGAATAAAAACAATAACCAGCTTCATAGTACTACATACATTTTCTGAGGGAGCAGAGATTTGACTGGAGTAATAATGAATACAAATTACAGAGAAGCAGGATAATCTGTTAGTAAAATGTGTCACTGCAAATGATTGCTGTGCCATGATAATGACAGCAAACTGCATTGTGGTGTTACTGCTTACTTTGGGTCACCTCTCTGCCTGCACAGTACTGCACCAGAGGATGTAATGTTATCGCCACTTGGTAGCAAACACCTCTCTATCTGTTTAGGGATGTGGTTCAGGTCAAGGATTGCCCTTTTGCCCTTCCAGCATTCAACCTTTGCAGAGCCAAGTGTCTGGAATTGGAGGAAGAGGTGCCAACAGAGCTGTTTTTGTTTTGTTTTTTTTGTTTTTCTCCAAAATTTTCTGTCTAGGGGAGGTGGGAGTTGGTGAAGCTCATGGAAGAATAGCATAGAGGAATGAAAATAACATTTTTCTTGCCTTATCATAGGCTAATATTTATTACCAGTGGTAGGTAGGAAAATTTCTAAGTATCCACATAAATCACAGCTGTGTTATCATGGAACTGAAGCTTGGATGAAAACTAGCCAGCAACTTTGAGCCACTGTAACTCAGCTCTTGTTTCCGTATCTGTGATTGAAAGGACATACTGTCAGATGCAGGGAAGAGAGTAAACTACAGGGGCCCTCAGTGTCACCCCACAATGGTGCAGAAGAAATATTTTTACAGAGGTTGAATACTGCACAGGAAAACCTGTATACTAATAAGCAAAACATGAGAGAATAATGATCAAGAAAGAGGAATTAGTACGTCAAACAAAAATAAATTGCACAAATTTTTCCAAAGCATTATGAAAAACAGTGGTCTCTTTTTAATGCAACGTCACTGAAGCTGGGAAGTCCTCCCCAGCGTTCTGCACTGAGCAATCCTTGTCATGAGCACACAGGACACTGCTGCAGATGGTCTCACCTACATTTTAACTGAAAAGGTGTTCCAGTATAATTGATGTGGCAGCTTTATAACCCTGAAAAAGACTGTGAAAAAGATTCTGGTAAGTCTTGTAAACGCTATTATTTGGAACAGCTAAAGTATGTTTAAATCTTTTAATGTGAAAACGCGCTGAACCTCTGGGTTGAATGTTATTACATTCACCAGGTTTGGAATTGAAGCCAGGCCTAGCTACTATCAGAGTTCCTTGAAAATGTTAAAATGATGGACAAAAAATAATCAGAGGATAGTATTTAGCCTTTCAAAAGCCTTCTGATATACTTTCTCACATGAGACTATCAAGGAAATGAGGTAACTACAGAGTAGCAGTTAAAGTCCTGTGAGGTATTAAAATCTGGTTAAAAGACTGCAAATGAAGAGAAGGAATAAACGGCCAATTCTCAGCTCAGAAAGAGGTTAATAACATCATGCCTGTGGGATCCATGCTAGGATTGCTGACGTTCACTAATAATTACCTGAAAAAGAGGCTGAATACTGAGCTGGCAAAATATGTGGTCTTAAAATTATGTAGGTTACTTACAGCCAGGGAAGAGCTTGAGGATCTTTCCAGAGGATCTAGGAAAACTGGGTAAGTAAAAAAGCACTGACAAAAGATGTTCAGTCACGTGCAAAGCAATACACTAGGAAGACAGTGTAAAGTAGCGCAACTGCTTTGGGTTTAGGATTAATAGTAACATCTCGGTAGGGGAGCCAACAGGCACATCATCTGCAAAATCTTCCTGTTGTGGCAGTGGAGCTTTGCAGGTCAGAGCATGACCTGCAGCACAGGTACACAGGAGTTTGGCAGCAGATGGAGAGGAGAGCAGCTTCACAGAAGCACAGAATAATTTCCAGAGGCTCTGTCCAAATCTCTAAACTTTGAACAGAGGGTCCCACCCCCTGCTCAAAGCTGGGCCACTGTAAATCTGGATATTCAGGGCCTTCTCCAAGTGAAGTTTGAGCATCTCCAAGGAGGCTCTCACAGCCTCTATGGGCCTCTCTACCCATGCCTGACTTCTCCTTACTGTGCAGAAGGTTCCATCACTTCCAGTGCCAGGAGGCCAGTGGCAGGCCTGGTGGGAAAGATGCAGAGGGAGAAGAGAACAGGTCTGTGCAGAGCAGAAGCAGTCAGAAATGCTGTAGTCACTGCATGTTACAGCAAAAGGCAGGGAGAGGAGCTTTCATCGGGTGACAGAGTTCCCCTTTATCCTGCTGAGGAAAGTCCACAGCTTAGCCAGCTAATGGTGACCAAGGTCCCAGTCAGGTTTTGCAACCCATGCAGAACCCTGTGCTGTTGCAGCTACACCATGGTCAGACCTAATCTAATTGTCCGAAGGCTGGCTGGGATTGTAGGGCACAATTCCAGGCTGCCCATACTCAGAGCGAATCTGTGATGCAGCACATATTGGTCACCCGGGCCAGAGATTTCCAGACTTAGAGGCACCTAAAGATGGAAGCGGATGACAAGAGGGATGCTTATCAACACCTGGGACCCTAATTCCAGCTGGACTTATGAGCTGCTTTTGCAAATTCTGCTTTTCAAAATCTGATCCTGAATAGCCCATAAGATACAAGAAAAGTGAAGTCAAGGGGACAGGGCCCATGCTAGCTAGTGGGGAGAAAGAGACAGTCAGAAGAGCAGAAGAGTCCCTTCTTTCCTGCAGCATGACAATGTGGGGGTATTTCTTGATTTTAAGAAACTAAAACCTAACTGCAGAATAATTACGCCCTCTATCCAGGAGTAAACTAGTTGCTGTAGGAAGTAATTTTGGAGAGCTGAAAATTCTGATCTTTCCAGTAATACCACATTTAATCATACATACGCAAAAGGGAAAACATTCAGAATTTTAATAGGCTATAAGTCACAAACTGGTCTGGAATCACTACCTAAGTATGATGCAACACGCACAGATAGGAATTCATTAGGGATGTCTGAAATATCTGACATTAGTCACCAAGAGAGAAGCACATCAGGAAAGAACATTCCTCTGTTCTGTGATGGCAGTTCTTAACATGTTGAGTGCACTTGATTTTTTTGCCTAGCCCAAGGCCGTAATTACCAGATGTACTGTCCTCCTTCCAAGCCCTGTTGTAGGTATTTCAATGTGAGGAGCTGATCAGTATAAAAAAAAGCAGGACTTGCTTTTTTTGTAGAATAGCTGTAGAGTTAGTTATGGCAGCACTGCTGAAAGTTTATTAATCCAGAAATTCTTTTCCTCTGCTCCTTTTTCTTCTTTATCTTAATTCAAAATGCAGTTAAAATTTATTGCAATATTTATTAAATATGGAAACTAGAAGCATGAGAGGAAACAAATGTCACATAAATTCCAGAGAAGTTGCTCCTTAGCTGCTTTACTTAATTAAATTGATATAATTAGTAGTTTGCACACTTGGTACAAATGAATGAGCGGAGTACAATAATAAACATGTATCAAGTGCCAACTCTTCATTTGGTCCCAGCAGAGATAAGAATCTCAGTATTACTTGTTCTCTAAGTTGGAACAAATTGCAAAGCCTGTCCTGGTGCTTCTACTGGAAGTGGGGCAGGGCCAGAAGCATGTGTTCAGTTCAGATCATAGCATTTTAGGATCTGTTATTTCCCAAAGAAGTTTTAAATTGTCTCTTTCACCACCACCCCTCCATCCCCAAGTGTGGCACAAAGGCATGCCAGAAGTCAACCAATAACTCATAACTCCAGTCAAAGTTCTGAAAGGATGAAGCCTCCAAAGTGCCACGTTGAGATGAGTCAGATCAGGAATTAGCAGTGCTGCAGGTGTGGACATACCCTCTAAGCGTTCTGGGGGTGGGAAGCAGCCTGTGCACATCCAGGGCTGCTGTGCTCTTTGTAAGTTCTGGCTGGTGCAAGCTCAGAGACTGTCATGCTCTGCAGGTAATAGAAACATTCATCTAATTTCTCTGCTTTGCCTGCCTTGCAGATTCCTTTAGTTTCGTTCACATTAGGTATTATTTAGGTTTAGCTTTTCCTGGGGCTATCCAGTCTCCACATCTTCCCCATCCTCCCCACCCTCCCTGAGATTTCATGGGAAGTGGGTAAAGAAAACCTCTTAAATATCAGATAAGCTTCCTTGCATTGGCAGCATTCTGCTCATCTGTCCCCCCCAGGCTGCCTGCCAAGGGGGTGCAGAAATTGTAGTTCCTCATCTTTGCCATAAGGGACAGCTGAGTTTGGGGTACTCAAATGGCCTTCTTGCCCCTCCCATGCCATGTTGTTGGAGGGAGGACAGGCAGAACAGGATTAGGGAGCTGCTAGGCTTCTGAGCAATGAGATCCTTGAAGTCTTAAGAGAAACGCAAACCCATCTTGTTTCAGGTCATAAATCAACCCTTTTGTAAAGGCCTTGAACGTGGCATTCCTGGAAACAGCAACTGCTGGGAGTCTTGCAACCCCCTGAAAGACCATGGTATGGGCCAGGTTAGAAATTGGATATCTGGCAGGGTGGGCCTTAGGCTGGAAGGTTGCTCTGAGAACTAAGGCCAGACATGGTGAACACACTGAGCAGATGGGTGGACAAAACTAAGAATGTAAAAACAGAAAAATTTCTGGTTGCCCAAACTAGCAAAGCAAGGATGTCATGTTCTTCTCCACACCAGCTGAGGGCAATGATGGAGGAAGTCCCCTCAGAAAAGAATTAGAATTAAACCCTATGTTCACAACACGGGGAGGGACGGGTGGCATACAGGTGTGCTTTCAGGAAGTCACCAGAGCATACAGACAGGCTCACCTTGAGCAAGTTTCATAATGATGGACAAAATCAAGCCACTTTGCATTCCAAAGAAGCATCCTACAGATAATGAGTAAAGTTAAAGTTGTCCATAAGACCAGAGAAAACCTGCATGTGACAATCCAATGCACCTTTAATTAGCTTGTGAAGACAATCGGCTTTGTTCAGCCCTCAAAAATCATTACTAGGGAGTGGGTGAATCAGATACATTTACATGTACGCCTCTGTCGCTGGATTTCAGTGATACAAAAGTAGAAGCAGTACACTAGATAGGTGACTTGTAACGACAGACAGGTAAGGGCTTCCGCTCTTCTCCATTCTAACATAAAATGAGAAGATTAAAAAGAGGACCATCTCCCTAAAGATAAAATGTATTAGTGCAAAACGTGACAAGATCCTGACTTCTTCGCTACATTTTCTGAAGACTATATAGCAGTCTTAGCCTGCATAGCAATGGTCTTTCATATCTTCAGAAGGAGATTACATCTCAGTTCTAATTTCAGGCCACCCTTCTGCCCAGGAAGCTTGTTCAGATCATTGCTGTTTGTATTAGGGACGTGTCCATGGCTTCCAATAGAGCTAGGATACCCTTGCGCAGAGTGTTGTCCTGTGTTTGCATGAATGTCCTTGATAAAGCAACAGGAAGCTGTTGCTTTATACAAAAGTATAGATCTGAGTATCCTTTTCACAATTTGGAACGGTTTAAACTGAAGCAATGAAAAAGATGAATTCCAAAAGGAAGAAAGAGGAAAAAAAAAATCTGTCGTTTGCGTTGGTATGAATTCTCACTGGTGGAGGCCTCTCAAAGATGTAAGTGCAAGGCCTTCTCCACCCTTATTTGAAGCTGACTTCCTCCTCTGCAGTGTTTGCAGGACAGAAAAATGAGGAAAGTCTCCCTTCCCAGACCGTATGCACAACTGAAGCACCACCGTCCCAAGTCGCACCTGGGTAGTCCTTTGGTCTGCTTACCTTGTGTGTTGTGGCAGAGGCACAGCAGACAGGCCCAGAGACATCCACCTAGGGACATTCCCCATATGCCCCATTGCATGTCCATCTCAAGTGGTCTCTAAAGTCAGGTCAAACCAGTGCTGAAAGCGGGGCTAAAGATCCAGGAGAGACAAACAAAGCAAGGCAGAAAGCATTTGAGAGAACCCGCTATGACGGATGTTCACTCTTGGGCAGATAAAGACAAAAACAGCAACAGCAATACTAACTGGTCACAACTGTGGCAGGCCAGAAAGCCACATATCTTTTCTGGCAATACACCGGCTTGGCAAGCATGATTCACATAGGCATCATCTCCTCGTCTAATTTACTGTAGCCCTTATCTAGGAATGCAAGCACAAACCAGAGAAAGACATCTACCAAAACAAAATGCAATATCCTGTTTGTTTAGCAGTGACAGTCCTGCCCAGTACAAGTAGGAGACTTCACCCCTCACCTCCAACAGGGCTTCAGTCCAAAACCACCATCCCACCAACATGGAAGTGGATGCACAGGCAGCAATACTGAAAAGGTCAAGGCTTGAACCACACAGGGTCATATCATCCAACGGGGCCGTGCTTTCCTAGAGGGTCCTACATCCCAAGTAACACAGGGAGCCAAGAGCGCCCGTAGCTCCTGCCTGCCCGTGCCCCCACCCCACCGGGTTGCCCTGCCCCGCAGAAGCCAGATCGACGCTTCCTCACTTCCCGCAGAGGCTCGCGGGTGCTACTGCAAGTCCCGAGGGCGGCGATGAACACCGGCGATGAACACGGGTCACCTTGGGAGAGGCGCTCGAACACCGCCGCCCCCCCGCCGCCGGGAAGGGCGCAGCGCTCCGCGCAGCCTCCCTCAGCCCGGCGGGCAGCGGGCCCGGCCCCCGCCCATCTCTCCCCGCCCCCGGCCGCGGCGGTGGGCCGGGCCCCGCATGCAGATACGTCCCCCGCCTCCCCGGTGCGTGCTGAGGTCAGGCCGGGCTGCAGGAGCATGTAAGCGCAGAGGAGCTGCGGCAGGGCGAGGTGGGGGGGGGGGGAAAGAGAGCTGTGCTCGCGAGAGCCCTGCGGCCGCGGAGGAGTGCGGAGCTGCCCCGTCCCATCGGGAAGTTGGAGCCCCGAGCGGAGGCTTTGGGTCTCTAGTGGCCGCAGCAGGGTTGGGTGTGCGCGGGGGGAGGTGGCTGACCCGCCCCGCCGCCCCGCTCCTCCATGCGGGCGGCGGCGGCGGCCCGCGGGGGCGGTGCGCAACGCTGAGCGGCTGCGGCTCGGCGCCGGGGCCCGAGCTGCCGTCCATGGGCGCAGCGTCGTAAGGGCCGGCGGCGACCATGGCCAAATGGCTGAACAAGTACTTCAGCCTGGGCAATAACAAGACCAAGAGTCCCCCGCAGCCTCCGCGGCCCGACTACCGCGAGAAGCGCAACGGTGCCGGCGGCGCGCCCCGCCCCGACGGCCCGCCGCACCTCCACCACCGCCACCACCACACCTCGCCCGGCTTCCAGCACCGCCACCTGTGCGACGACACCAGCGACCTGCTGCGCGCTTACCGCGCCCAGAAGGACCTCGACTTCGAGGACCCCTACAGCGGGCCGGGCTCGTCCCTGCGCAAGCTGCGCGCTATGTGTCGCCCGGACTATTACGCGCCCGAGGATGCGGGCGAGGTGGCCCCGAGGGCTTTCTCCACCTCGTCATGCTGCGCTGCGCCGCCCGCCGCCCCCGCAGCCGGCTCCCCGCACCTGTTTCGCAGCCACAGTGAGCGCCGCCCGGCCACGCCGCCCGACGTCAAGTACATCTCCCCCAAGCACCGGCTCATCAAAGTCGAGAGCAGCGGCAGTGCCGCTGCCGACAGCGCTGGCACGATGCTCAGCAAGGGCTGTGAGCAGCTGGCAACTCCCGTCCCCTGTGCTACGAAAGAGAAAGTAAGTGTGGTTCCCCTCCCCCCCCCCCACCCGGCAAAGCTAGGGAATAGGGCTGGGGCTCTGCCCATCTCCAGAAGGGTTGCTGCTGGTAGGTTGCAAGCTCCTCTTTGAATGGCTCTGGCTCTGGATGGTCTGGCCCTTGTTAACACCACTGGACAGGCAGGATGTGTGCGAGGCTTTGGGGGTGAAGTGACACCTGCTCCTGGCTTTTGAACTTGTCACCCTTCTGGCTGCCTGATGGGGCAGGCTTGCAGGTGTACCTACCAGTGTCCTGGCATACAAGGCACCTGGGTGCACCTGGGTGAAGGAGGGGGTTTGGCTGCTGTGCCGAAACACTTGCTCTGCAGATTGAATCAGTAAGTGCATTCAAGGGTCTTAGCGAAGACTCTGAGAGAGGAAAGTCACTTGCTGCCGTCCTGTTTAGACACCTGATGCAGCCTGAGGTAGCTTTGTCACCTTCTGACAGAGCAGGTTTGCAGGTGTACCCAGCTGTGCTCTGGGGATACAGCATACCCCCAGCTTTACAACTGCCACCGAGGTCCTTGGGTTGATGTGTTCCTGCTAAACAGGGCCTGAGTCTTTGGGGTCTGCTTGTGGAGTGTTGAGGAGCCCCATACTTGCGGGACAAAGTTGTGGCCTCAGCTCTGCTGCAGGGGTTGTAATGTGAATGGGGTGGCCATGTTTAAAAAAAACCAAAAACTCCAAACTGATGCTCTTCTGAGTTAAAAAGGAGAAGAAAACAGGCCTAGGAGGTGTTTGGAGCATGCAATGGGATGTGGAGTTAAGGGACCGAAGGGAGTTATCTTTTCCGTGAACTGCTGGGATTTAAGAGCGCCTTGTATGTGATCCAGGTGGTCACCTACAAGGTTGGGTTCCTCAGTGTTGGTGCTCAGTGGCTGACTAAACTCAGGAGTGCTGAACAGCTTTGGGGGGGTGTTTTCTGTTGCTACCTTTTTCTCAGGGTACTCTGGTATGGATGAGTATGGAGCATTTGACTTGTTTCTGGAATACGCGCTGATTAAAAACTCCTTCAGTGTCACCTTATCTTCCAGGGTGAGAACTGGACCAGTCGAGGAGGACGTAAGGGCTGCTTGGCCTTGCAGTTGTTTTAGTTTGTTCTTAAGCTGCAGGAGTGTTTCCAGTGTGGGGATTTGGATTTTTTTGTTTGCTTTGTTTTGTGTCCTCCTCCCCCCCCCCCCCCCCCAGTCATCCATAGCTTCTTGACAGCTGTCTGCATAGGGTGAGCTGTATACCTGCTCTGTGCTTGCTTCCACACATGCAGGAGATGATCTAATTGAATAAAGCAGGTCTCAAGGTCAGGGAAAAGTCTGTCATAGAGACTCCTTAAAAAGAATTGTATGCAATGTTTGGAAAGGTTTTCTTTCTATGTTAATAATCTGCAAATCTGAACATTCTCCTGCTTATGACAGGCTTCTGGTGACAGATCTAGTGTGGGCACATTCACTCTGGGCAGTAACTGCTTATCTGCTGAGCTTCTTATGTCTTCAGGTAACTGATAAACACACAGGAGAGTTTATGTCAAGAGAATGGCAGGCTGCCCCCTTTATAAGGTGACAGCTTGTCACACGTTTTCACTAATAACTTCTTTGCCTTTTAGTTCAGTGGCAAAAAAGGTGAAGTAGTTGAAAATCCTGTCTTACAGCAGTACAGTGCTTTGCGTGCCTAAGTGTGTTTCCAACTGGCATGTACCTGAAGCAAACTCCATAGCTACTGATCCAGCTGCAAACGTTCTCCTATCTTTTAGTGGTGGTTTTCTACCAGTATTCATAAAATAGTACAGACAGATGCAGTACTGGAAAGCACTGCGCTCAGGAAATTCAGGTTACGGGTAGGGAGCTTTGCAGAGGGAAGGAGCATTACTCATCTTGTAAGCACAGCATGTACCCCGCCACCTCTGTCATTCCTATGATTTATTTTTTTATTATCATGGAAATTAATATTTCTCCAGTTATGTAAGCTGGCATGTGCAACCTCAATGTAAAAGTCACGTCACAGGAATTCTAAGTATTTGCTAAATGTTATCAGTTTAAATGATCTGTGTGTACATGTTTAGGCATGAAGCAAGATTGCATTGATTGGTGACACATTTCCATGACAATTTGATAAATTATATCCTGTCCAGATGCAAATCCAAATAAATTGACTTGTCATGATGATGATACAAGATTAAAACTCTATTTATGTATTGTCCCTCACTGGAAAAGGCTTTCAGAAAAGTAAACTGTTGAAGTCACAATCTCAGGATATATTTTAGTTGTCTATCAATTGTCTGTGTTGAGACCCTGTATCCCCTTTTAAGGAAATACTTTCTACAGCTTCTTACTTTACAGAAAATAACTGCTTGGGGCAGGGTCTTCCAAGTGCAACTACTATTTTTTATTGGGCACTTTTTTTTTTCTTTTGTTAATCACCTTTCAATTTTAGACTTACTGAAGCATTTTTCAAATAGATACTGCATCTGTTGTCAAATGCTCTGGTACAAATCCTGTGACATAATTATCCAGCTCTTCCATTTGTCTTTTTCTAAGTCTATGTGCTGTTCTAAGCCCTTGTTGCAGGTTCTAAAATTTGTTTTGAATGAGTAACCTGTAGCTTTTAGAACAGAGTAATGCAAAAAAAAGATACATAACAGTTATGCCATAGCCAAAACTTGCTGTGTTCTGGAGAGGAAAGTAAGTACATGTGACAGGCAGGAAATGTTAAAATGTCTGAGAAATAAAATCAGCCTTGCACCTCAAAAGGTGAGTGCTATCATGACTCTCTACAGCTGTTCCTAATAAGTGGTAAACTTGGTAAAGTGATGGATGGTAGCTCTTTGATATTCTCATTCCCTTCCCTCCCCTTTTTAAATGAAGCTTTGTGTGGTGTCTTGTGGTGATGGGAGAACAGTGTTGCTGCTGTTTCAAAATACATTTACCTCCATTGGATTTGTCCTTAAACTTCATTCGGCTGAGGAACATGGAGAGGGGTTATGTTTTTTCTGTGTGCATTGAGTCTTTCACTAGTGTTGTTTGTCATGGAAGGAGTGAATGGATCTGATACAAGTGGATGATGCTTGAGGTAATGATTCAGGTAAAATTCAAAACATTTGTTTCAGGTCATGCATGGAGAAGTGGCTGAATTGTGTCTGTTAAGGTTAGAAATCAGTAAGTTCTCCACTAGCTTTCCTTCCCCTAGTACAGAGACACAGTCAAGGGTAAAGCTGGCTAACGTATCTTGAAAAATCTCTTCTCGAGAATGAGTATTGTCATGGATACAGTTTCAACCGGAACTGTAAGAGCCGTGCACTGGTTACTGCTAAGTACTGGTTACTGTTGGCTCAAATGAACATGCCTTTGCTGCATGACAGCCTTTGGAGTACAAGGTACAATTAGGCCAGGTAAGGACGTATTACTCCAGCCTCCCCTTGTTTTACCAGCTTGAAGCATCTCCAGGGCGCATTTTTTGCCCACGCTTCCTGATGTTACAGCACCATTTAGCTTGGGCTGAGAAGCCTGTAACAAATTAAAAATAAATAAAAATTATTTTTACTTTGGGAAGCTATGTTGGTTTGGGGAAAGGGAGAGATTCAAATGACAGGTTAACTGTATGATGAAGAGGAGACAGTCATTGTATACAATACTTTCATGCTCTCAGGAGAGAGATGTGACTAACCCTAGTTTGGAAGTCAGACATTGATGTCGAGCTAGCTTCTTTATTGGAGACAGCTGGTACAGTGGCATTACCTGTCTGTATGTCTCTTGATAGGCGCATAGATGCTTTGGCTGAGTATTTTTACCCACTCTGAAATGTGGAGTGCATACTGCACTCTTTTCTCACAGCAGTGTGGACAGCTTTTGTTAGAAGGCTAGCATGATGGGCCTCCATCTTTTTTTGAACTGAGCTAATGCAAATTTGTTAGTGTACTCATTCATAGCTGTTCCCCCCTACCTGTCCCTCATTGGTAAGTGGCTGGGTGTAGCCAGTCCTTATCAGAACCATCTGTGTGCTGCAGTTTAATGGTGATACCAGGTGACAATGACATCCTCTAATGATAAATAAGTGTTGACACTTGTGTACAATGTGCAGAGACTTTGAGATCATACTGTACTGAGAAAGCCCTGCTGCATGTTAAAGATTCAAATGACACACTGGCGTTTTCCTGTTTGGTTATATCTGTTGATACTTTTAACTTTTATATAAGGAGATAATTGCCTGAATATTAACCTTCTCAGCAATAGAACAAAGAGGAGCTACATGCCTTTCCTTCTGTGCCTTTCCTCCCAGTAGTGGAAATTAGATATTTATTTATTTCTATTTCACAGCCCTGAAATGTAAAGGGAGAGCTTGAGAGGCGAGCCTGGTATGCAATGATGATCGTGTGCAGGGAGAGAATTCCTTTTCTCTTACAATTCTGTCCCTCACTGAGGGAGAGAAGGTGAAGTCAGAAAATTTGATAAAAATGTTTTAAAAAAAAAACATTGAGGAAAAATCTGTGAATAGCATAGCTTAGTCTACTAAGTATGTTAGGAATGAAAGAAAACTTGTTTTTCATATAGGTCTGTCACCATGGAAAGATGATAGTGTTTAATGATCCAAGAACATTCAGTAAATGCTTCTGTGTACTCTAGCATCTCTAATCTTTTCTTTTTTTTTTCTTTTTCTGTTTTTTTTTTTTTGAATATGCAAGGATGGAACAGTGTTCTTCAAATGAATGCAATAACAGAGAAGCATGGTTTTCAACAAATTAGATAAGTAGTTTTTGTTGTGCCTGGCTGTCTGTGTTGGCTGATTAGCTCAGTAATCTGTTAAACTTTTAAGAGATACTGGGCTGGGAGAGAGATCCAGGGCAGCTGCTGGTATGCTGCAATTATAAAGAAAGGACAAATGGGGAAGTACAAATAACTACAGGCTGGTTAATTTAAAGCAGTCCCAGGAAAAAAAGAATAGCTGATTCAGGGAGCAAAGGAGATAAAATAATTGCAGACAACCTGCTGTTGCAGAAAATAGCTCTTATGTGCATGACTCTCTTTTGTGAGATTCCAGGCATAGCTTGCGAAAGTAACCGCAGAGGTAAAATGTATCTGGTATTCAGGAAGCTTTGATTTGTAAACTTAAGAGTACTGACTACAGTTGAACCAAACAAACCCAAATTGGCGACAAGGCCTGCATCTTGAACAGTGACGTGGCTGACATTTGGAACGAATGCCCAAGGGAGAGTGACCGTTGCCAAATATCTCTGAATTTGAATTGGTAGATTTTTTTTTGCTGTCTGTTTTTGGGGGGAGGAAGGTGTTTTTTGTTTACATACTTTAATTAGGTAGATTTGGGGGCTCCAACAATGCTGCTTCTCACAAAGTAGACTGCAAGGGAGATGACTGATAGCCTGGGTTAGAATTTGGGGCAGCAGCCGCTCAATTCCTCCAGTATGGATAATAAGACATTCCTGGCTTCCATTTTTAGTGCTGGCCTGGGAGATGGTTACTGCTGTGGCAGAGGAGTGAGCATAGAGGAGTTTGAAAGACGTGTAGCAGTACATGTAAGACTGGCAGCTGCTGTATTTGTGTAAGAACAAATGTGAAACTTAACATTGACTCAAGGGACAGAAACACGTGATAGGACCACACCACGAGTAGAATGTGTTGAAGCCTTCTTGTGTGACTTTTCCATTTCTGGCATTGTGTGATGCGTGTAAATCCATGAAAGCAGTAATACTTGAGGGGAAGGATGTCCTGTGTGAAGGGATACTTTTATGATTTTTTGAGACTTAAATGCTTTTCTGCCTGTCTCTGGGGCTGAAGAACCTGGCAGATAGTAACCAATGTATTCCATTGCAGCAGCCGCTTAGGATTTAAGAACTGAGATTGCAGCAGACTTGTCCTTTAACAGATGATTGTTTTATAATGAGCAGCATTTTGCTCTAGCTCTGTGCAGCAGAGGTAGAACTGTGCAGCAGTTCTGGATATTTAGTGCAGCAGATGTTGCAAGTTGCAAGATCCTTTTCCACAGGAGAGAGTGTATCTAATGCTGTAGAAAAGAGCTTGGCTGTGAACAGGTGGAGCTGATCCAATGGGAAGGTACATAAATGTGTGGCAGCAACTGTTATCCTGTAAACTGTTCAAGGCAGCATAGTCTCTGGCTTGATTTCCAAAGGTCTGAAGTACAAGGGCTGTGTGTAAATCTTGCACCTCTGCAGGAAGAAAAACTTAGTTTCTGTGGGATCCACCTCAGCAGTGTGCTTCACAGAGATCTTGCTGCTAGCGAAGCTTAGGGGCTAAAGCCATCTGCCTTGAAAGCTTCCCCCCATTCTACATGAAACAAGTACCTTTCATGCATTGCAATACACTATGAAAATGTTGCTTGAGCTCTTCAGGTCTTAGAAAACTGTGCTTATGCGCCGTGGAACAATATTAATATCTGCATATGGTTAAAACCTTTCAGTAAACATTGTGAAGATGCCTTTTAGTAAACATTGTGAAGATGTTTGTCTTATTTTTGTATCTGGAAGGTCCAAACTGCTGTATATGATCATGCAAGTGAGAATAACTTCAGTGTAATTAACAAAATCTTGTAGGTGGTATTTCAGGATGCACTGAGAAGCACTTGAAAGCTGTCTGAGCTGTGTGGGGTTTTCTAGATCCAAATATGCACTTCCTAAAGATCTTGAGCTACAAACAGAACTCAGTGT
Source organism: Struthio camelus (assembly GCF_040807025.1). NCBI lineage: Eukaryota > Metazoa > Chordata > Aves > Struthioniformes > Struthionidae > Struthio > Struthio camelus. The sequence continues at coordinate 2,650,955 of NC_090982.1, read as the reverse complement.
CTTATTCCTACGTTTAATCCATTGCAGCAGAGTGTCAGGCTACTCCTTTTTACATCTAGTTCCACTGAGACAATCTTGCTCTGTGCTTGTTGTTTGCTTTGGCACAGGGCTCTGGCCCATGAGCAAAAGAGTTAGAGAACGAGGTGCTGGAGACCGCTGACCTTGTGAACCTTCAGGACTGGCCTGGGCGGGGCCATACATGAAGGCAGCAAACTGTTTTCCCTAGCAGTTCATGGTGCTGTATGATAAAGCAGTAGCTAGAAATGCATTCTTCCACATATGCGAGCTGCATATCAAGGGACTATCACAGTATTGAGACTGGGAAGATATTCAGTAATTATGTGGGCCTGTGGAGTCTTAGTGACTGTAGAGCTGTTCTGTGTAATGTGGTCACTGTTTGAAATGATAGGCTGTTGAATTACAAATCTGCCTGGCTTCTGCAGTAGAGAAGTTCTGCAGTGGCGCAGCTTGGACTCATCTCAGCTCTGGGAGTCATCCATATTTTCAGGCTGTTGCAGAGAGAAAGAGATGCAGCCAGGGGAAGACTATGTGGATGGAGTTTGAAGCAATTGCACACTTGTAGATTGAGTGGTGGTCTTCTGGAAGAGGTTATCATGTATATCCTCTTGGAGAAAACACCTGCAAAACACTGAAACAAAGTACCTTGGTTACTGGGTGCTAGTGAAAAGATTGACTTGCCCCTTTTGAACTCAGGTATGCTCATTGAATCGTTTATTGGGAAACTGTAGCTGAAGGCATTCCACACAACCTTGTTCTGAAAAAGGCTGATGCTGCTCTACAAATGTCCATAAGGGAACTGCATAGAGTAGTGGACCTTTGTCCCCATTCATCCTGCGAACTGTGTCTGATGTCTATGGACCATGTTCTGGTCCAATAAGCATGCTGCATGCTTACAGCACTGCTATTTTTTTCAGTTTTCCTCTCTCTTGCTTATCAGAAGAGCATTTGAGACCATGTTTCTGTACTGGGCTATCTTCCCGAAACCAACAGCTCCACACTGCTGCTAGGGACACAGGCTCTGAGCTGTTATGTGCTTAACTTCTGGGCCTGTTACGTTGTACAAAGCGCTTTTTTCCTTTGGACTGAGAGTTTGAGAAATACAGAGTGTTAGGTCTGAGATCGAAAGTTCTACGCGAAAGCTTGAAAGAGAAGGGACAAGATTTTTTTCCTAAAACTGCTTGCTATTTCTGTCTTTCCTTGTATTGTTCGGCTATAATCTGTTGGTTTCACCTCTAACCATAGACACCTTCATCTTAATTTTTGTACCCGTGACCTGCTCCTGGATGACATGAACCTTTGTATCCACAAAGTCAAGTTTTGAAATAGTTATCAAAATAAATTTGGCAATGTCTGAAACAGGCATCCGAGGTTCAGCCTTGCTAACCACTGTTTTCAATTCAATTCTAGCTGGAAAAAAACCCCAAAACCTACTTGTGGCTACAGTGGCCTGCAAGGACTCAGGCTGTTTTTCATTGGAGGTGTGGAGGCCAGTTTAAAGTGAATTGCTTGTTAATATTTGACTCTTAAAAAAAATCACTGTGTTCTGGTTGATGTGGATGAAAAACTTCAGAATTTCTCTGTATCTATAGCTGAATTCCATATGTTGATGCCAAACAGTAACCTGTTTGCAACTCCTAAATCTCTTTTATTTTATGATGTGTTTTTCTTAAGGCCTTATCCTTTGACTCTGTCTCAAAGGCTTTTTTTTCCCCCCTTTTCTTAAATTTTCTCCATGTGACTTTGCAAAAACCCGGATAACTGAATTTCCAGTTATTCTAATCCCAAAGATGTGCAAGCTTTTCACAAGCTTCATTTGCAGGATCACTGAGATGGGTGTCAGCCACTTCCAGTTCATAATGTGGCAGTAGTTTAGGAGCACTGCCGACCGAGCAAGGGCTCTTGCAGCAAGCTGCAGAAGGAGTGTGTGTGGGCAGAATCTGTCTGGAATTCAGATCTTTCTGTTCTTTTGAGAGCCTTTAGGATCTATTTTCATCATTTGTGTTTTAAAAAACTGTAAAATCCAAAACAACAAAAGATAGTCTTAATCTTTAAAGAAGTGTCATAACAGTGATCCTTAAAAACACATTGAGGGTAATATATAAAGTGTGAATGAGATAGAAGTGGGTTCTGAATTTACATTAACACTGGCCATAGCTGTGCTGCAGATTGTGTGGCTAGTTTCTGTGTATGGACCTTATAAAGATTGTTAGATTGTAGCTTGGTGAGTCACAGAAAGTTCATATTATGGAAGACTTTGCATCTGAATGGATCCTGTCAGGTGACGTTTGAGTGGTCTCTTTCTTTAAAGCAAGTGCTACCCTTTCAAATACAGTCTCTGTCTCTAGTTTCAAACAGTATTCAGCCAACAAATTTTGGCCGTTTCTTCCCTGCAATTCTGCTTGCTATGGGTGCAAAAGGAGTAAATACGTGCTTAGTGTGAATCCTGTCAATCAAGGAGAAAGCATTAGTCCACTGAGGTTCAGCTTACTCTGGCAACTGTGATCTGTTGCTACCTCATAACTTACTTGTACTTCAGACTTCATGGACATTGCTCTGCCTTAAGCCTCCGTGTTCTATCATCAGTTTCCAGTGTTCCTGTCTGCTCTCCCATCCCCTGAGATGTCTGCACTACAGAAATAAGCTGGTTAGCCATAGTGCTTGGCATGACTGCCAAGCCAGAGATCTGCAGGAGATCTTGAAGAATGAAGTCCCCCTGCAGGCAGTTTAAAACTTGAAATCCATCTGAGAAGTTTGCTGCATCTAACAGCCATAAATCTCTGGCAAAAGCTGTGCAAAATTACTGAAATTATAGCAGTAACAAAGGGCATGAGCGGCACGATTCTCTAAATCCTGGCAGTTATTTTTCTATTCAGAGAATTGAACAAGTGACTCGGAGATGGATAAGGACCAGAGGCTTCAACCCTGAAGAGACTATCAACTGCCAAATGCTCTAAAGTTGTGGTAGGAAGGCTGAAAGCTACCAAGAGTGCTTATTGCATTCTTTCTCAGGAAGAGACAGGTGTCCTTCATGCTACAGGCTTTCATTTTTCTCCCTCACCATGAAGTTGCACAGGGAAAGTTCCAGTGGGGGACTTGTGGAGGTCTTTGGCTAGGGGCTGAAGCTCCTGACAGTCATGCGTGACACCACTCTGCAAATCACTAGAGAAGGTTGGATGGTTGATTTGGCCCATACTTCATTGTGATGCTATGCGTATTGAAAGGTGAATGGATGATCATCATAGCATGATTCAGCATTCACTGACTTGCACAGGTGTTGCTGACAGATTTCCAGCTGACATTCAGAGATGCATGGGAGGGCACATGTGTGCTGTTGTGTTGGTCTTGCTCCACTGGTGGTGAGTGCTTGATGATGTGGGACACTGAAGTCATTTTAGCTGCTGATCTGGCATGGAGGAACAGATTCAGAAATATGCAGTGCAGGGAGGAGAAATCAAGTGTAGGGGAAATCTGTGTTAGAGCCCTGAGCTGTGGTGTAGGGGGGTGGGTTTATCCTATGACTGTTCTTCTCTAGCTGAGTACAGACTAAGTGCTGAGCTCTAACGCATGTCTGGGTCTTGGAACAGACACGAGTAAAGCAGCAGAGTGAAGGAGATGCTGAACCTCAACTGGGGAGTTTGGGAGTGACTTTCCACCTAGGATAATGCAACGCTGTGAGCCCTGAGCTGTGCAGAGGTACAAGCTAACTGTATAAAGTTTGCCATCAGCATTATGTTTTGGGGAAAATTCTGTGTGGGGCTGTGCTTGCTTGCTTTTTGGCGCTGAGTGTGGAGAAGCCAGATGTTGCTGGCGGACTTGGACTTTCTTGACGTACCCAGGTTGCTATATTGTTCTTCCAGTTATGGCATAGCATCGTAGAGTGGCTCTGCTATAGCTTCTCCAGGATTGCTGTCACTCTGGAGTTTGCAGAGCATCTTCTGTGTTAGAGAAGTCCACATGCTAGTGCTGCTGCAGGGAAGGAGGAAGAGAACAGGAGCTGCTTCTGATGGCAGCTGGAGGTAAGACTGAAATACCCTGATTTCAGAAGTTGCCAGCTGTGTGCAGACCACTGGCCAGGACAGCAGAATGCTGACTGTGCTCCTCTCAGCCAGAGTGGTAGGCTGGGACTGCTTACCTGAGCTTCCCTGAGCAGGCAGAAGGGTCCCCCTGCCCTTCCCGAGCTCTCTAGTGCAGAAGCAGGAGCCGTGTGGCTCTATAGCTGCTCAGCAAGTTGTTGCCTTGTCTTTGAGAGGTCAGGTGGGGTTGAGGATTGCCCCTGGAAGCATCACTGCCTGTGGTAGCCATCCAGGTCCTAGCAGTGGAATGCCTTTTGCCAGCTTGCCTTTTTGAAGTGTGTTTTGCAGTTGCTCTGCAAAAATTCACTGCTTTATCTGTCTCTGTTGACTTCTGTCAGAGTGTATGCTCCGAAATGCCTGCTAGGGAAGAGGGTGGAAAACTCTATTATTGTTATGTGTCTTTGGCAATTCTATAGTGACGATTTTGGCCTGGTTCCAGCAGCTGACAGCTGCATGGGAACAGCAGTGAATCCTGCATGCTGTAGTCACAGCGTAGATTTCTGTAGATTTTCGTGTCAGGACTCATGTAGATTTTCATGGGGACCCTGGAGCATTCCCTGCTAAAACTCAGCTTGCACCCAGAAACAGGCATTGGTTGACCAAAAGTATTAGATGAATGAATAATCGTAGTAATGAGATACGTCCCTATGAATACACTTTTGTTCATCATTGTGCTTTTATGTTGAGCTAGGAATTCTAATTAAAGTCTGCAGACTGATAAAATTAATAAATGACAAGACAAGAAGGTATAGCATTTAACCTCAGAAGGTAGCAGCACAATCTGCAGAAGGCTAAAAGTAGCCTCTATGTAATGAAAGAGGGGGGGGGAAAAAAAAAAGATATCTACCTAAAGTGAATGTAGTGTTGGAGTATGCACAGATAGCAAAAGAAAGCAGGAGAAAAGGGTCAAAACGCAAAAATTGCACCTGATCGCGCTCAGATTTATTGGCTTACTGTATGGGTTCCAATTTTAAATGCAAGTGAAAAAATGCCTGGTGGATATCACATATTGCCTACAGAAGGATTTTTTTCTAAATTATTGAGCTAGGTGCAGAGCAGGAATCCGAGGAGATGTGTAGGGCTGTCAGTCAGTATTGCACTTGTATGTCTTCTGTCTCCACTGCACCTGAAATACCTGTGAATGGAATCTAAATGCATACTTAATCACATCCTCTGATGTACACATCTTCCTTCTGATCTCAGGCTGTTGCTGTGTTATACCAGTTACACTCATCTGTTTCATTTACATAGATTTTTGCCTCAAATTTAGTATTTCTTGTTACATATGTTGAAAAGATTTGTTGAAAAGATTTGTAAGCTTTTGAAATCTACATAATATGGGAGTGGAGGTGTATGTGTGTATATATATGTGTATAATACATATGCGTACTGCTCAAAGGCTGTGGAATTCCTATTCTTGCAGACTTTCAGTACTGAAGAACCTGGTCTAGCCTTGTCATTAGCCCTGCTTTAAGCAGGAGGGTGGTTTAAATATCTTCAGGGGTCTCATTGAACTTAAGGCTTTTTGTGACTCTGAAGTTCAGAAACTGCCATGGTGCCTGAGCATTGCCAACAGACTTTTATTTGTGTTAATATTGTGTATTCCTATAAGGATATTAATTCAGGATCTAAGGTATAGCTCTGTCAAGCTGGAGTCTCTTTCCTATTCCATACAGGAATCTTTGCATTAAGTGACTGTGAAGTTAATCAGACACTTTCTTCTGAAAAGGCAAAGGGGAACGAGTAGGGTTAGTTCAGGTCAAGTGCATGTGCGTGCAGTTGGGCATGGCTTGGTGAGTCAATGAGTGGGAGTGAAATTGTGAAGACACTAAAGCAGGGCTGAATGGTGGTGTTGATCAGCAGGAAGGAGAGGACTGTACCTACCTCCATAGAGAGTCTTCTGAATTTTCAAGTGGGTATATGCAGCAGATACCAGAGTTAAATACACGCACGCTAAAATACTGAGACCCTAGACATAGAATTGTGTAATGCTCTTTTCTGTCTGTTTCTAGATTTGGGCCACCATAAATCCAGCTTGCTTATTGTTATGTGACAGCCCAGATCTTATCTCTATCTGCAGCCCCCCCTCCAAAACTGCTCAGGTAAGGGAAAAGGTCTGCCTTGCAATTATTTACCCATCCAACTGTTGCAAACAAACTCTGTTAGCATTAAGACTGTTCTAATGTAAAATGTACGTGGAAGCGAAACCTTCTGTAGACAGAATAAAGTTAAGCAGTTTGTGGTTTAAAGGGCTTTTTAACTCTAAAGCAAAGGTAGGTGCAGTAACTCATGTAAGAACTTTTGTTGGGACTTAAGTAAATGGCTTTTAGCCTGGTGACTATGGAAGACTAGAAAGGAAAATGTGAATTAAGGTTCTTAGTGATTTCCCCCCCGCCCCCCTCCCCCCCCCCCCCCCAAATAATCTAACTTTAAAGGCGAGGCAGATGTTCTAATGAACAAATAGGTGGATGGTAATGGCTGTGGGACTTGTGGCCAGACTAATTGTCTGACATGCAGCAGTTTTGGAAAGTCAGCTAGTTTCCAAAAAGCAGAGAAGGCCAGGCTCTTTTCGATTGTATAAGCACATTTTGATAATGAGGAAGTAGCAAAGTATGTACAACTGTTCTTGGGGAGCAGCAAGAGCAGGGCTGCTCCACAAGGAATCACAAGCCAGGAACTAAGGCTAATCACAGCACAGGCCAGGCAGTGAGCTCACCAACAGGGCAAGTCCCTTGAGGTCTGAGCACAGCCGGGTTGGTCATAGTGATGGGGACTTAAGGCAAAGTGATGTATGTTATCAGCAATGTTAATAAGTGTCACATGATGGAAAGATCGTGGATTTGATCTCCATGATAGACTTTATGGTGTCAAGAAATATGAATTCTGAATAGAAGTTAGAAAAACCTGAATAGCAGCTCTGAGAAAAAACTTATTGTGGACTGTAGATGATTCATGTGTTTGCAGATCTTGCAAGTCATGTCTGGAAAACTATTTATGTATATTTTTATGCCAGCCTGATTCAAATGCAGGATATGGCATGTATAATAATGTTACTGAACCTTCTAAAAAGCTATTTCCAAGTTCACACTTTGAACTGAAATTATCCAAAAAAAAAAAAAACCCAGCAGCAACAAAACAGAAACAAACCTCCCCCAAACCAGGATTCTGGTTGGTTGATATCAGTCAGCACCAATACATTTTTGGATTCCAGTTAAACCTCTATTGTCTGTGGGGGGAGTGTTTTGGTTTTGGTGTTTTTTTTGTTTGTTTGTTTCATTTTTTGCTTATTGTATGAGGATGGTACTGGTGACAGGATTTCAAAAGTTGTGTGGGAATGTGGGAGACTTGACGGTGACTTGGGTAGCTTTCTATTCTCAACAAAGTGTAACGCACTTTAAACTTATTTCACCAAGTTTTCTGGTAAAAAGAGACAGGTAACACGAACTTTGTAAGATCTGCAGATTTGGGTTCTTTTTGCTGACTGTGACGGAATGTCAGCGTGCCAGCAGGTGGACTGTCTGCCTCTTTTTGCATGATGCTAGGATAAGCTGTGATGACAAGACTTAAGTACACTGGCCTGCTAGTCACAACATGAAGACCTTTTGGTTTCTCCTTATTTTTCTTGATTGTTGACTGTGTATGCTAAGTGAAACCATTGAAATGTTCCCGTAATTCATGCCTTCACCACTGAACAATGTGCAACTCAAGTCAGGAATTTACGGTTGGATATCTTAAAAAGTTCCTCTGGCATTTTTTCTGCGGCTGTAAAACTGTCATAAGCAGGCTCACAGCGAACAGGGGTACCTTATAGCTCCGCAGTGCGACAGCAACATTGTTCGTTTCTGTTCTGTCCTGTCCTGTGTAGCTGTCTGTGGGACATATAGCTAACTGAGTAAGAGAGCACATCAGTGTGTTTAAAGGAAAACCTTGCACACAGGGGGATGGGCAAAGCTGGTATTATTGGCTGAAGTCAGTTTACTGGTCTGGTTTGCAGCAGCACATCTCTGCTGAGGGAACTGAAACCCTTCTCCTGTGATGGGCATGAAACAGGGACCAAACTCCAATCTGTGTAGTTGAGGAATTGGCTTGGTAGCTTTTCTTTTTTAAGAGATGACGTGTGGTTAGCTCTTCTGTAGTTATGTGGTGTTAGCGATAGTATTTGGTGCAGCTTCAAAGATGTTACAGAAACTTTGGTAGAACTGCTAGCTTTCACGGAATTTGTAAGCAAGACTCTTTTTTCAGGTGGCTAAGTAACAACCCAGATCTGCCACATGCTCACCTTTACTACCAAAACAGCTTTCCTGGTGGTGTTTATGGTCTTCTAAATGCTACACAGTTTAAAAGTACTGCAGACGGCAAGAGCCTTTAGCACTTCTTAAACATGCAGACTACACTGTTATGAAGTGCAAGATGACTTTCCAGTTTTTTTGTATGCAGTTTGATCACCGGCTGAAACTAAATGCTTGGAAAGAAGGAGCAGCTGCAGCAGACAGGTAGGAATGTTATACACATTTTAAGGAAAGATGACTTGTTATTTAGCATGTCAACTGCAGAAATCTTGCAAGGAATATGACCTGTCACCTCTTGGCTTTGCTTTGCTGTTCTAGTAGTGAAGCAGCACAGCAGCTCTCTTTAAAGCAGAGTTCACAGTCTCTGCGTTCAAAAGAGTTTTGTAAGAACCAGTGAGGCATTAAAAACTACTTAAGCCGGGAATCCCTTTTCTTGTGCTCCTGTTACGAGAAAACAGGACAAAAGCAGCATGATGTGGGTGCACGGAGTGGGTTATTTACCTGCTCTGGTGCCGTAGAATGGGTTTCTGTAGGACAGGAATCAGCAGTCTGGATTGCAGGACAGCACAGTCCACTCTAACAATCTTGCCTTCTCTGAAGAGATAAAAACGTAGGTCTTTGATAGTAGCCCTTGGCAAATGCAGCCTTGTGAGACATGAATTTGGACTAGGTACAGCAGCCTGAAGCCTCCTGAGTATTCCCTAATAGCTGTGATTCCTTGTAACAGGAGTAGCCCATGTGAAAGGTGGCTGGATCTAGCCTAGGGAAGAGGCAAATTAACTGTGTCCTGCTCCAAGGTCTGCCCCTTTGTGTGGATTCCCTTTCTCGCTCTAAGGTCTGCCCTTTTGCGTGAATTCCCTTTCTAGCCAACAGTTACTTTTCCTCGGCATGTTGTGACCCCTTTAATCATATCTGGGGTGAATGTGGAAGAACCTGGGTAGCCTGAAAAGCTGAGACATCTAGGAGTGGCGCATTGGTGGACAGTGGATGGCATCTACTTCCTTCTTCTGTCCTGTGTTTGCCAGTCAGTTTGCCAGTCAGCGAAGGATCCATTTGGAATCCAGTGGAACAAGTTTAGCCATTTGCCTTGGAAGTGCACTTAACCCAACATGTGGGAAGGGCACTGCATGCAGACCTCACGCTAGGATCTCCTGTACTTGGCTGTGGCCTTTGGACCAAGGAAAACAAACAGCTGACTGAAACCAATTCGCTGGGCAATGGCAGAAAGGTTCTTGGGGAAGACCCACAACACTTACCTGGAGCACTGGCAAGTCCCAGTGAGCAGGGAGGCGCTGTGATTATCATATGGAGAGGCCTAGTCATGATTAGCAAAACCCCATTGCAGCACCTATAAGACATATCCTTGGTGAACAGGCTCATGAATAGGCTAGCCAGGTAAGGGTGGCTAGCCTGTACTTTGTGAAGTTGACATGAGGGGGCACAACAGCAATGTATTCATACCCAGTGACAGGCCCTACAAATGTCTGGTTTACTCTGTGTATCATGACTGGACAACTCTTGGGCTCAGAACCTCGTAGTTAATCAAAGCACTTTGTTGCAGTGACAAAGTCTGCACAGGTTACCTGAATAACTGGAGCATGTTCTGTCTAGTTCACTGTTGGCATCACTGAGAAAGCGTAGTTCAAAAGTTGCCTGTCATGTCAAAAGTGTTTGTCATATCAGTGTTTATTTTTTTGCAGCCCAGAGGATGCTTGCATGCTCTGGAGATGTGGCTTCAGATGGGTGGCCAGCTAGCTGCTTGGATTTGTCTTTGAAGCTGCCTTTGGTAGGGACATGTTCTGGCACCAGGCTCGTGAGGGGGCAATAGGTCTGTGCAGTGATGCTTGCTGGCAGGTCCTACTCAGGAGTCAGCTTCTCCTAGCATTAGTGCTGCAAAATGCACATTCCCTCAATTGTGATGTGCTGTGAGGCCGCCGGCTGCTTCTTAACCACGGACAAACACAAACCTAATGGAGATAGGCTTGCAATATGAGCTTGTTAAGGCAAAGGTCACTTATGGGATGAGGGTGTGAAAACTTGCATAGTGGGACCTCCTTTTCTGCCTGGGATCTCTGCAAACAGTAGAAATAGTCTTCCATAATGGGACTGTGAAAATGAGTTTAGATATTTACAGTAGGCATGTTACATTAGAACTAATGAACGTTTGAGGCTTTCAAGCCTTTTTGAGTGAAGGCTTCTTTTTTGAAGAAGTGGAAAAGCTTGAGACTTCTCAGAAGTGGGGAATTTGCAGGTGTCAGCAAGTATAGAAGAAATCCAATGATAGCATTTGTCAGCTGCTTTATCTAGGCTGAGAATTTGAAAATTTTAATGTAAATGGAAATGCTAACAGTTACCTGGGAAGCTTTCTGGCAGTTCAGAGCTGTAGAGCTACCTTTTATTAGGAAATAAAGATATAAAGCTCCAGGAAGGGAAGCAGATTGTTATTTCTGCCTGAATGAGTTTGGAAAAGAGAGCTTGGGGTTGGTGGGGTGTTGTGAGTGGAGGGGTTTGATCAATCTGACAAATGTGTTAGGTGACCTGTTTGGAAACACAGTATGATGAGCAGTACAGAATTTCATAGTGATTGTGATATTATTATGCATCTGGAGGGGAGGAGTTTGTACCCAATGTCTGAGCGAAGGGAGACTTTCGTTCCAGGGAATAGCATAGCTAGAAGATTTCCAGACTTTAACCTGCTACAGATTCAAAGACTAAGAATCTGTCCAAAGAATATGGATCTTCTAGTAGGTTTCTGTCCTTCTACAAATCATTTAGTTCTGCTGTTAGAAAGCAGTGTTTGTTTTGTTAGACGACTACTGAACAGCGAGTTAGTCATTTTAGTCCTTTTGTTAGGTATCGTGACCTCTTATGTTACCATTAAGTTTAAGGCAAATCAGTCTTTGATTTATCCTGTTTGGTAGCATTTTGTATGTATAATTTCTCTCCTAGTGTATTTTTGGCAAATGGAGAAGAACAAATATCAAATAACTATACACGTTGGGCCGTTTTCTCTTTCATGTTTTAGTACAGTTGTGCTAAAGACTGACAACTGTTAGGTGTAACCATCTGTAGTAGGAGAGCGGCAGGGAGCTTATGATGCAGCCCTGTCAAGAACTGATGGACGGTATCAGAAAACTAAACCAATAGCAGTTCAGCTACAGGGCTTTTGGAGATAAACCTGTTCTTGTGACTAGGAGAAATTGGTGTTGCATGATGCACTTTGTTGTCTTTGTGTTAAGTGTGTACAGCCACTGATACTTCTCTGACAGTATGGTTGATTGCTACTTGGGTATGTGTTGCCAGAGACAGAGGGAGGGAGCGATTTTCCTTTGATTTAGCTGTTATTCACAATAATGAGACAATCATTTCAATTGTTATGTGAAAGAAAGGATTATTTTTTGTCCCTCTATTGTCCTCATCAGTCTGATGGTTTCCTGTTGAAGGGAAGCTTTTAAGCACTTTAAATTATGAGTGGAGGAAAACACCCTTGATCTATAATTAAAACATCATCCCAAGATAGTGTGGGATTACAGTTGTTAACCTGTGACCGTAGGACAATGAAGGCTTGCTCTGACATTTTAGGTCTGTATGTTCTGTGAAGACAAATGCAACTTCCTGGGGCTCCTCCCAACCTGAATTTTTCTGTGATTCCGTGCGCATCGTGATTTGAAGAAATGGGACAGAAGTTTCCTTCTGCTTTCTCTTCTTCAGGCTCTTTGGTTGCCTGTGGTGCTCTTCGGCCTGTTCTGTATTGCATCTCTGCATCTCTAGAAACCAAGATTATCTCAGCCTGTTCAGTCATATGATGATTTTTCATGGGGCAATGGAAGGTGGTAATGCAGGGTAAGAGGTGAGCTTTTCTGTTCTTCAGTATTTCTGGTCTCCTAATGGAGGAAGGGAACTTATTCTTCTGAGATCATTTATTCACTACCTTTTATTGTCTAGTTTCACTAAACACAGGTAAGTGCAATGCTCCTTCAAGGGAAAGGATAGCACAGGCTGATCCAAGAAAATAAGCTTTAAGCAAAATCTTGTTTTGTGGCTTGTTGCTTTCCAAGAAAGAATTAAAATTATACATTTTTTTTTATTGATGCAGTGAAAGGAACAGCCTATGAGTATCTCATTGGAGAATTTTACCATTATTTTCTGTTGTAGCTTATCTAAAAAGGTAGAGACAATTTGCAAATGAAAGCATGCTTTTTTTGCCAAAGACAGACAAACAAAGACAAACTACCCAGGATGGAATATGCTGAGTAATTAGATCTTTGTCATTTGCCAGTCACAAGTATTGCATATTTTGTGCTACTCGGAAAACTTTCTGAAATAAAGACTGCCTTTGTGAAGTCTCTGGTTTGATGAACAGGAGCAAGCATACTTTTATTTCAGCACCAGTAAGTAGCTGATGTATGGCAGCTGTGAGTTTGTCTGAACCCAGATTGCACTTTGAAGATGGGATAGGATGCAGCTATGTGAAACTTTGGATTGTTTGTTTCTTTGTTTGTTTTTGGTGTGTGGCTTCCTTCTGGTTCACAGATCTCAGTGGCAGTTCCAGTAACAATTACTTTCCTGTCTTTCAGGTCTTGATACCAGATGACTACTCAGATCCGTTTGATGCCAAAAGTGAGTTGAACAAAATGGGGAAAGGGGAGAACACTGGCTATATGGAACCCTATGAAGCCCAGAGAATAATGACTGGTAAGAGAAGAGAATTGCGCATGTGCGTATGTGAAGTTTAATTGCATGGCAGTTCCCATGCAAATTACAACAAGGACAGAAATGTCCTTGGGCGGGTGGACCTGTGTTTTTGAAGATGCTCAGTCAGTAGTAAATGCCATGTAGGACTGTGTCTGCCTTGGCACCTAAATAGTCCTCTGGATCTAGCAGTTGAGTATAGATGGCTTGGACTGTGCTGGAGGAAGATGACAGTGAGAGCTGGAGTGTGCATGGCCCTGCTTGGCAGTGGGAAGGCTGTCACCTGTGTACATAGCAGGGATGGCTGAAGCGTAACACTGTACTGGTTCACTTTAAAGCAATTAGTCTGTTTGCTTGTGACCTTATTTCTCCATCTAATTTCAGCTTCTTAGTCCTCCCTGTAGTGGAGGAGGGCTGCAAAGCTACGTCATCATGTTGCTTTCTTCCTTGATTCTCTGGTGCTCTGTTCTTCTGTATCTGTGGACAAAACAGGACCTTTTTGGATGCCTTTAAGCCTTTAACAGGGACGGAGGAGGAGAAAGAGAGAGATCACACGCGCGCTATATTGGCTTATGGCAGTAGTGTTCTAAGAATTTGGACTGCTGAACACCCCTTGTCCTCTCATTATATGAGATGTATAATGTAATTATTATCCATGCTTTTTCCTCATATGATCTGCATCCATTTCCTACACATTAGCTTTGCAGTCCGCAAGCTTTTCTGGGGGCCTGGGGCCATATCTTCTGTGCATTTACAAATATTTGACTCAGGCGGCGCATACCTTTGTGCAGGATAAGTGGTGCATTTCTCAGATGTACAGTAGGTCCTTTTATTCTCACTATGTGCTGAAGATCACAATTAGTCCTTCTGTTGTGCCCAGTTAAGTTGTTTGTATGCTTCTCTTTTCTCTCAGGGACTCCTGCTTTGGCCCCTCAGGAAAGAGTAATCAGTGGGTGAAGATAAGGCAGTCCAAGGCAGGTGTTCCTACTTTTCTTTTTTTAAAGACCAAGTCTGAAGAAAGGCATAGGAAATGACCTGTAGACTACCTTGTTTGGAAGCTTTCAGTATCTTATAGAGGGATTGGGGGCGCTAATTTCTTGTTGGTGTAAATCTCATCTTGGCTGAGGAATCTTTTGAGTAATGTGTTGGTTTGAATGGATTCTCGCTACTTACACAGCTATGATGAAAGCATTTTTTTCCGCAGGAGAAATGTATAGTGAGCACTTGTAATTTTAGCTTTGAAGTTGACGGTGCCTTGATTTCCTTCTCCCTGTATTTAGGTCAAGAGCTTATTCTATCTCCTTTTCCGGAGGTAGCCATAATAAATAGGAGGATAAATAGGAGGTGGACAATACTGGGTGGATTAGCAGTTAATTTGTGTAGCCTTGCAATGACAAAACACTTGTCTACAACCCTCTTGGTCAAATTGTTTGGTGTAGCTAAAGTGCTGGCAAATCTGCTATGCACATAAATAAAAGCAGAAATATATATTATAAAGCGGATGTGAGGAGCTCTCAGATGATAAAAGTAACTTCAACACTGAGATTTAATTGAATATATTGATACAGCAAGTATGTTGAGTATGCCTTTGAGCTGGTAGAAGATGCTTGATAATCCCTGAAGATGCTTAGTGCTCTGACATCTGGGCATTTGGTTTCCTATCATCTTGCCCTCATGCTGATGAAAATAGAGAAAGTCTTCTGATGAACCTCAGTGCGATTAAGTTCTGTTCGCTCCCCTTAGTACTTTATTTGACAAATTAGAAACTATCCAAAAAGATGCCTTTTGTGTTGTCTCCCCACCCCAAGATTATCTGGTTTGCAATTCCCATGTGAATTCTGTTATCTAACTTCTGCAGAGTAGCCTTTCTAAAGGAAGCATTTGGACTTAGTTTGCCTTGGTCTCGAAATGTTTGCTGCTTTGCTTGTGATGTTTGTTTGCTGTGCTGTCTGATGGGCAAAAGTGTGTTATCCGGCTGTCCATTTAACCTCAGCTCATCTGGTGAAGTTCTTTTGTATTAGGACTGTATTTAGGATGGGTTAATCCCAGACTGGAATCTGCTTTCAACAGCAAAATACACTTTGGAGGAGAAAAAGAAAACAAAATGTTGGGGGGGGGGGCGCTTTGCCAGCTTTCAGAGCTAATCTCCATACTTTATTACAATTTCAATCTTTTTGTTTAAAAGCTGTAGAGACAGTATTAAAAATGCAGAGCACAGATATGGGGGGTACAAGCCTCTCTTGTAGATTGATAGTGAGGAATGTGCCGCATTTAAGACTTGCTACCCTTTCTTTCTAAGCAAGTTTTAAGGTATCTTGTTATAATCAACGATGTATAATCATTACAAAAAGCAAAGAGGTGTGCTTCTGCAGGAACTTAGGTATCAGCTCACACACTTTATCGGCACGGATTCAGCAAAGGGCCGTCATGCTTGACCAATCGGATAGCCTTCTCGGATGGAATGACTGGCTGGGTAGATGAGGGCAGAGCAGTGGACGTTGTCTGCGTGGGCTGCAGCAAGGCTTTGGCCACTGTCTCCCATCACATCCTCCTCGTAGGTAAGCTCAGGGAGCGTGGGTTGGATGAGTGGCCGGTGAGGTGGATTGAGAGCCGGCTGGATGGCCGAGCTCAGAGGGTTGTGGTCAGTGGTGCAGAGTCTAGCAGGAGGCTTGTAGCTAGCGGTGTCCGCCAGGAGTCAGTCCTGGGTCCAGTCTTGCTTGATGTATTGCTCGATGGCCTGGAGGAAGGCACAGAGTGCACCCTCAGCAAGTGTGCTGATGCAACTAAACTGGGGGGAGTGGCTGACACAGCAGAAGACTGTGCGGCCATTTGGAGGGACCTGGGCGGAGGGGAGCGTCCTGAAGTTCCACAAAGGCAAGTGCAAGGTCCTGCACTTGGGGAGGAATAAACCCACGCACCAGTAGCGGTTGGGGGTTGACCTGCTGGAAAGCAGCTCTGCCGAGAAGGAGCTGGGAGTGCTGGTGGACAGCAAGTTAAGCAAGAGGCAGCAATGCGCTCTTGTGGCGTTCTTGGCCCTTGTGGCCAAGAAGGCCAATGGTATGCTGGGGTGCATGAGGAAGAGTGTTGTGCCAGCAGGTCGAGGGAGGTGGTGATCCTGCCCCTGTCCTCAGCCCTGGGGAGGCCTCACCTGGAGTGCAGGGTCCAATTCTGGGCTCCCCAGTATAAGAGAGATGTGGCCCTTGGTTGGACTTGCGCCAGTAGGTCCTATGAAGGACCACTGAAATGATTAAGGGGCTGGAGCATCTGTCATACAAGGAAGGGCTGTGAGACCTGCCTTTCTGTTTAGCTTGGACTATTTAGCTTGGAGGAGAAGACTCTGGGAGGATGTTATCAATGCGTTTAAATATCTGTAAAGAGGATGGGGCTAGACTCTTCTCGTTGGTGGCCAGTGATAGGATGAGAGGCAATAGGCACAAACTGAAACACAGGAAGTCTGTACGTGAGGAAAAACCTTTTCAGCATGAGGGTAGCTGAGCACTGGAACAGGTTTCCTAGAAAGGTTGTGGAGTCTCTATCAGTGGAGATGTTCAGAAGGAACCTGGATAGGGTTCTGGGCAACATGCTGTAGGTGACCTTACTTGAGCAGGGGATTAAACTAGATGATCTTTAAAGGTCCCTTCCAACCTCAACCATTCTGTGAATCTGTGTTGTAGAATTTGCCTGTGCAGGAGGATATGTGGCATTCAAGGAGGCTTCTGCTTTTTCTATGTGTATTGAGTATGTGGCATTCAAGGAGGCTTCTGCTTTTTCTATGAGTATTAGAACGAGTTATGTAAAAAAAAAAAAAAAAAAAAAAAAAATTAAATAAATAAATAATTAAAACCTATTTGGCATTATCCCTGGAAAGTACAGTTCTGTAGACTGCAATTCCTTGTGATTTCATCATTGTCCCATCCAGGTATGGAAAGGACAAGCGGCAGTAGACAAACTGAAATGAGACGTTACAACTGAATGTAAGGAAAAACTTTCTCACCATAAGGACAGTCAAGTGGTGGAACAGGTTGCCCAGAGAGGCTGTATTAGTCCCTATCCTTGGATCTTTTCAAGACTGGACTGAACATCTAGTGCCTGAGCACTTGATCTGACCCCATAGCTGACCCTGCTTGGAGCAAGAAATTGAACAAGCTATCTTCCTAAGGTCTCTTCCAGCCTGACTTGTCCTATGATCCTGTAATTCAGCTGGAGCTTTCTGCAAAGGCTGAGATAATCAGCATGTACGAGGCTGCACATGAGAATCCGTGCCTGTTTGGTCTCAGTCCGTTTCCAGCTTTACCACTGTGACAGTATGCTCCCTATGCTGACCTTTCTCAACTGAATCACTGCTCCTGAGGCATAAAGAAGCACCCTGATGAAGTATAGCTTGAGTACATTAATAAATATCAGTGTTATGGAAGTAACAGACATTGGACAGAGAACATGCAAGCTGAAAGCAGTGAGTGTGGTTTCTGACGGCTGTTCACCACCTTTTCCTGGAATGAAGGGAGCGAGGCTGGACAGATGGGCTTGCAGGCTGGACGAGGCCTGCATATGTGTGGCTGGACTGTGTTGGCAGGAGTTCAGACTGCTGTCTAGCTGGAAATGTGCTGTGAATTCTAGGTGGATGGAACCACTGCTAATATCATGATGAAAACTCTGAGATTCTGCCCTTTCCCAAGATGGCAGTGCTAAAGTTAGTATCTCATTCGGATTCTTTTTAAACTAGTGAGAATTTTTTCTCAGAAGTACTTTCTTAATCTTCCTTTCATGTAATACTCCTTAATGCTTTTTTTTTTGTCTATACTTTACAGAAAAGTTAAGCTAATTCGAAGTAGATTTCTTAAGTGACTTCAATGAAACAGTAAGGCAAGTTGGCACAGCAGGTACTAGCTAACCACATGATGAAATGAAACGTAGTGCTGCTTAGAGGGAGGAAGAAACCTCTTCAGCTGTAATATTTTGTCATTTTTGCTGTGCTTAGCTTGCTGATGAACAGGTAAATTTTTTGTATGCTGACTTTGCATCCAAACTCAGAAGATCTGTAGTGGCACAACATGAGTGAAATCTCAAGCAATGCAGTGTGTTTCTGACATCAGCTATATTTTGATAGCTGCTGTTTCTCCTGGGTTTTTTTATTTGTTTTTGTAAGCCAAACCAGAGGAGGTTTTTTCATATTCTTGAATCTTCCACCTTCATTTATTTTTTGACAGTTCTAGGTCTGCTTGCCATAGAGGTTGAACAGCGTCTCATACCAGCTTACCAATCTTTTAATGGGGCTTCACTGCAGTGTCATAAAATGGGCTTAAAATGTCAATGGTAACTGCTCAGAAACCCAGCTTGTTTTGCGTGGCCTGCGTTTTACGGAGACTCGGAGACTAGCAACGCGATGTTTGGCTTCTTAACTTCTCTTGTTTCTGGCTATGAAGAGCTGAAAGGAGGAGCTCAAGTACCTACGGAAACTCAGGTGTTGCGTAAAATGATGAGGCTAATCTCTGCAGGAGGTTAGCCTGCCCTCTCTGTCTGGGGGCAGATAAGCCTCTTCCAGTTTTAGTCTGTGTTGGCATGCAGGCTGATGTGTGCATTTCTTTTTGTCACCCCTTCCCAAGCAAAGAGCTCACAAGCTTCCAGTCTGTGCTTGCTGTTGGACTGTGGTGGGTTACCATGGATTTCTTAAGCAGTGTCAACACTTGAAAGAAGAGGCTGCAAATGAGGCTTGGGTGGATTTAAGCTAGCTCGTGGTTCTGCCATACGTTTCATTGTATGGCCATGGCTTGGAAGGGGAGAGTTAGCATATAGCTCAGCTATGTGCAGCATAAAGTAGGCAAGCAAAACTGGTGCTACTGCAGGTCAACTTGCCTGGAGAAAATCTGGACTTGTTTTGAGATCAGAGTTGTGCTCATCTTCTGTAATTTAGAAAGCTGTGTGAAGAAGCAGTATATATATATTTTTTGGCTCTGGTCTCTGGTGCGGTGGTAGCTCCCCTGTGGTCTGTCGACTGTTTAAACTTGGCTGGGGTGGACTTCAAAGCAAAGAAGTTTGATGGAACAGCTGAGCTGAGCCCTTCTGAGCTTTTTCTAGACAAGTCCAGGAGCAACTGTTACAGCTGTAGTGCAGCCTCAAGTGGGTGAAGAGTTGTGTGTGTTGCTGTCTCAAATGAAATAGTAAGGAAAGAGAACAGAAAATGAAAAAATGTGATGTCTTTCAGATTTACCATTGCTTTTGTGTGTAGGACTGAGTATTGCCCTATCTGTTCCTTCTTCTGGCTTGTCAGATGCTCCCAATATTGCAGCATCTGCACTAACACTGAGAAGACTTGGCATCATATAGAACAGATTAACAGACAGCCTCTCGTAATCCCCTTTTAAGGCTTTTTCTTTATCTGTCTTAAAAATCAAAATGAAACACTTTCACAGCGACAAACCCATCTTTCCATGCTTGTCTCTTCAGATGTGATTTTGTGCAAACATTCTGAAAATATTTGCATGCTCTCTGGTCTAGTGATCTAGTGGAGCATATTGGAAGAACTGGAAAAGCTACCACTGAGTGTTGACTCAGTTACATGCAGCAAGATCATGACTAGAATAAATTTCTATGATGTGATATTTTCTGACCTGACCTAACTGGAGAATATCAGATGTTACTATTCACGATTTCTAATGCTTTTGTTGGAAGGAGCATATGGGAAGTAAGAAGAACTGATGCAGTGTTTGCTGGATTGTGCTTTAGTTTTCTTAAGAACACAATCTGTTCTTAATGCTGTTCTGCTGAATGCTAACCAGTTTCATTTGCTGGTATTAGATTTTTGTGTAAGCACATATGCTGATAAAAGATGACATGATATACTTTGATAAAACATTCCTAAAGCATATCAGTAGCTCCATAAATTCAAATGCGACTTTAGGTTCTATGCTATTTTATGAAAGTGCTGCCCCTGAGGGGAAAAAAAAATACTTGGCTAGCAGATTATAAGTGAGCTTTGGACTAAAAATTAGCCTCAGGTTAGGATTTGCCTGTGCAGTATAACAAATACAGACAAA
The DNA here is from genome assembly GCF_040807025.1 of Struthio camelus. Taxonomy (NCBI): domain Eukaryota; kingdom Metazoa; phylum Chordata; class Aves; order Struthioniformes; family Struthionidae; genus Struthio; species Struthio camelus. The sequence goes on along the minus strand of NC_090982.1, from coordinate 2,630,846 downwards.
TCTGCAAAGAAATGCTATCATTCACAGGCTAGATGCTTCCTCTGAAGTGCAGTTCACACTTCCCTGTTGCTTTTGACTGTGTAGCCATATTGGAGAAATCTACTGCAGGAGTCTTGAGCATCAGTCCTTCTCCCTACTTGAACTTGGGGTGGACTTCAAAGCAAAGAAGTTTGATGGAAGAGCTGCAAGGAAGAGGCGCTCTTACAGTGCGTAGCAGCTTAAGAGTATGGGAATCCAGGGTTTTTTTTGAACCTAAGTCTCTCTTTAGCTGTATGGCACGTGAATTTTTGGATGGACTAGTCTTCAATCTCACCATTCAACACTCCTGAAAGGAAAGTTCGAGAGAACCTACGAACACACCAGTTGTTTGTTCTTCAGTTGCATCTCATGATTCAACTGGCTGTAGCAGCAACCAGAATTGACTGCTGGCCAAGCCACAGTAAATGTACAAAATCTTGATTTTTTCCGAGCAAAAAGAGCATCTCTGCTCCTCGTCTTGGTCTTTCTGGGGAATGTGTAAGGAGTGGCTGGGCTAAGAAGCATCAAAACTCCTCCAAAGAGGAAAAGTCTGCAGAAATCGTGAATTTTAAGACAGAAGTCATAATGTTTAATGACTGCTCATTTAACAGAAAACAGGCTGTTGAGGGGAAGAGCTATGTAGAATGACCTTCAAGCAACCAAAGACATTAAAAAGATTTCAACTTCTTTCATTTTTTTTCCTTCTCTCTTGAAAGAAGTCTGTCTGCAAGGCTGGATTCATTAGGTCATGTCCTTTGGAAGCAGTGGCGCTATTCTTCTAATCCACCAGAATGTAGGCTTTTTTCCTCTGTGTGTTTCTGAATGTTGTGATGTTCCCTCCCCACTGCTAACCCTCTGTCCTTCTCGTTCTCCAGCCTCCTCTTACCCCCCCCCCCCAAAAAAAAAAAAAAAGACTGCACTTCTTGTCTCCTCTGGCAGAGTGTTTCATTTGTTTGTTTTCTTTCTTTTAGCACATACTTTTTGTGGAAATTATGAATGGCTTTTGTTTCTGGTTTACTGATACTTATCATACAGGGACCTCTCCTTTCCTGCCCAGTATTCTTTCTGTATCTGAATTGTTGGAATCTGAAGTTGCTTTGGATGCTGTTCCCTGAGGTAATGAGTCAAGCCTGGAGTTTGGTAGGGGTTTCTGTCATGATGCAGGCTGTTTGGGGCTGTTACTTTTCATATGAGGAGGTCATGCCAAGTTCTGAAACTGAGGCAGGGGAACAAATATCTGTTGTTCATTCCTGGAAGCTGGCTCACATCTGAGTCATGTGGCCTCAGTTCAGAAGGAAAAAGGAGGGGAAAAAAGGCATCCTATCCAGCTTTTCCTGCAGAGAAATCTGTAATTGCGAGCGCTGTGAGGCAGTTGTTGTGATCTCGGAACAGCCTTCCTTGCTCTTAGGATGAGGTTATTGGTGCTCTCCTGTGCCCAGTGGATGGGGGGGGATCCAGATGGACCTGAAAGCAGAGCAGAAAGCAGTTGGACTTCTGGTGGTCTAAAGTGAATTTTGATTAGAGATTGAACTTGGCTTCTGTCGTCTGTCAGTCGTGAACAGACTCACACAGACACCATGATAAGTCTGCAGCATGAATTGTAAAATGTTGCCGGGTCATCTTGCCAAGATTTGCATGCAAAGAGGCAGTATCAGTGAAGGTGGAATAAGTGAGCAGTTGTCTAAGCTTTTCTGGGCTGTTTAGGAGAGGGAAGGTAAACAGATTCATCGAGAACAAATTTTTCTTGTTCTTGTATCAAGCTGATCTTTGCAGTAGCATCTGTGCTATGCCTCTGGCAAACTGGCAGGTTATTGGTTGATGTGTAGCCTGCCTAAACACTCTCTGCACTTAATAGGGTCACTTGCCAGATAAATGGCTGAAAACCTCAAGAGCATGTAGAGGGAAGAGCTTTCGGCCAGTTCGACCAGAACTGTTCCTGGATAGCAAATGGAGAGCACAAGGGAGAGTGAGATGGACTGAGACTTCCTAAGTTTCTTTTGGCTCCCACTGATAACTGTAGGTCTTCAGTGACTGGCTGAAGACCAGTGGCTATTGTCCACAAACAAGCCTTGATCTGAAGTCATGTTTCCAGGTACCCTTTTTTTTCCCCTTCTTTTGTTCTTAATATGGAGTTGTTCTGGCTATCTAAGCACTGTCTGTGGAAAGCCAGTGTGAATTAGCAAGTGCTCCGAGCACCTTGCAGACAGTCCTTCTGGAGCTTTTGAATGTAAAATGTGAATCAGCATTTCAAAAGCTGTGTTGTTCGTAACTCCACACTGTCTATTCTAGTTGTAGATTTATTAGCCTGTACATTGACTGCTGGAATGCTTCCCCCCCCCCCCCCCCCAGCATTGTGTTCGTACAGCAGAACAAATAATGGGATCTAGAAAAGGATTGTTGGTTTTTGTGCTTGCTTTAGTTAAACATTCAGACCCTTCTGAAGATAAATGTTTAGTTTATCTGTGCACCTTGAGGACCTGAAAGCAGGAAGATCTGTAATTTCCAGATAAAGCCACTTCAGTGCTCGGATCCTGGCAGCTGGAATTGTCTAATATGTTTGAGTGGAGCAAATATTCTCCCAAGTTTTACATGTTATATAGCTGTTGGCTGGTTGCTCTCTTGAGTGTGTTAGCAGGAAGGTAAATCCAGGCCACTAGGATTGGAGCTGTTTTAAGTGCCAGCTCTGGAAGGGGATTTGAGTTTTATCAGTGGAGGCATATCTAGAGGGGGGCTGTACTCTGAATCTAGAGAGGGATTAAGAAATCCTTAAAGCTGATGGCTGTGTTCTGTTCCAGCACAATGTTACAATTATTTGTATAAACCAGTTGATGATCTGCTGGCTCATCTTCAGATGGTTATGTAAGTGATGAAAGTGAATCGCATTCACTTGTGACTTTGCAAATTCTTATACTTTCATTCAGGTGCTTCTACCAACTACCACTGGTTGGAGGTAGGAGCGCTACAAAGTATTTCATCCAGTGCTATAGCAAAGATGGTGATGCTTTATCCACCAGTATGAGCACAAACTCTTCCTTGAGCTTTCTACTGTTAAATGGAGGTGGGCGTAGCTGAGAACGCTGTGCAGAATCCCAGTAGTGGAATTCTGTCCTAGTGCCCAAAGTTTTATTCCTAGGCTTGGGAATGCAAAGAGTTTTGAGAGCCCTTGTACTTTGCTTGAAAAACAGTTTCAGTGGAAGCCTTTCAGAGATCAGCATTATATGGCAATACTGTTTCCAGCACGTTGCTTTCATAGTCAGATCTATCTCACTTGGACAGGAATTTGGTCATAGGGAAAGCAATTGAGCTGGTAGGACTGTCACTGTAAATTCTGCACGAGTCCTGAAATCTATGGCAGAGATGGATCTGTTTTATCTTATTTACACCTGATATATGTGGGTCAATACACTTTGGAATCTGACACACTAATGAATCAAAATAGCTTATTAATGCTGCAGTTGGTTTTTCTGTAATTTAATGTGTCTGTATCTAATTACCTTACAAGTCTCTCTGTTTCTTGTTGGAGCATATGGAAATTACTGTCTGTTATCGAAGTGAAAAAGAGATCTCTATGCCTGTGTTATCACAGATGTTGTGAACTCAGTGTGTAAAATGTTGAAAAGCTTTCACTGTAGAACAGTAAAAGTTGAGGAAAAAAAAAAAGTGGGATTCATGTGATTTACTGCTTTGCCTCTTGCAGACTTAAATCAGTGCAACTCAACATGACTTTGGCCAAAGACTTGGAACCCTGTCTGCTGCTGCCACTTCTGTCCGTTTTCACACAGCAGTAAGAACTGCAGGGAAGTTCTTTACTTCCGCTTGAGCGGGAGATTCCCTTTTCTGTATACTGGCTGCAGGCAGGCAAGGTGTGTTCCTACTATTATACAGGAATGTGCTCTTCTGAATGCCTTCACTGCCCAGCTGAATCTCTGGCTTGTGTTCCTGTCTGGCAAGAGAAGAGAAGCACTCTTACCAGTGCTTAACTTCAGGGAACCTTTCTATATGTTATGTTCCTCACTTGGGTCTTACAGGAGGACTTCTACATTTTGTTTTTGTCGTATTTCATTGAAAGAAATGTTACAAAATGGAAATTTTCTTCTTGTTTTCCGCAGAAATTAAAAGTCTTAGAGTGCTTCCAAGGGCTGTGTTACTCTGTGAAGTGGCCTGTCAGATGAAGTTCAGTTTACTGCCAGGTGATTCTTACGGAAACGTTTGGCTCAGAGGTTTTTTTGTTATTTGTTTGTTTGTTTTACTTTGTCAGAACTTTTATTTGGAATGTGATTACATTATTTGACCCCTTGTTACTGGATGCTTTAGTTTGAGGTGAAGAAAATGTCCTTTGTCTCCTGTATATTGTAGAAGAATCTAGTTGTTCTATTGTCTGTTGCATCCTCTCAGACAGAAAGCATGCCCAGCTCTTGGATTTTGTGAGCATGCAGGACTGTCCTCAAAGTTTCCTTTTTTTGTCTTTGTAGATGTGCTGTTTTCTTCATGGCATTTCCCCTAAATATCTCTGAGCTCCCCTCAGGGGTGCCTAAGAAATACAGGGCATCTATGATTAATGATATTGGGTTATATAATGATATCGGTGGATTGAGAACTGGCTGGATGGCTGAGCGCAGAGGGTTGTGGTGAATGGCGCAGAGTCCAGTTGGAGGCCTGTGGCTAGTGGTGTCCCCCAGGGGTCAGTCCTGGGCCCAGTCTTGTTCAATATATTCATCAATGACCTGGAGGAAGGCACAGAGTGCACCCTCAGCAAGTTTGCTGATGCAACTAAACTGGGGGGAGTGGCTGACACAGCAGAAGACTGTGCTGCCATTCGGAGGGACCTGGACAGGCTGGAGAGGTGGGCGGAGGGGAACGTCCTGAAGTTCAACAAAGGCAAGGGCAAGGTTCTGCACCTGGGGAGGAATAAACCCACGCACCAGTAGCGGTTGGGGGTTGACCTGCTGGAAAGCAGCTCTGCCGAGAAGGAGCTGGGAGTGCTGGTGGACAACAAGTTAAACATGAGGCAGCAGTGTGGCCTTGTGGCCAAGAAGGCCAATGGTATGCTGGGGTGCATGAGGCAGAGTGTTGCCAGCAGGTGGAGGGAGGTGATCCTGCCCCCTGTCCTCAGCCCTGGGGAGGCCTCACCTGGAGTACAGTGTCCAATTCTGGGCTCCGCAATACAAGAGAGACATGGTGCTACTGGAGAGAGTCCAGCAGAGGGCTACAAAGATGATCAGGGGACTGGAGCACCTCTCCTCTGAAGAAAGGCTGAGAGAGCTGGGCCTGTTCAGCCTGGAGAAGAGAAGACTGAGAGGCCATCTCATCAACGTGTATAAGTATCCGAAGGGGGAGCGTCGAGAGGATGAGGCCAGCCTCTTCTCCGTGGTGCCCAGCAACAGGACAAGGGGCACCGGGCAGAAACTGAACCACCGGCAGTTCCACCTGAACCTGAGGAAAAACTTCTTGACTGTGAGGGTGACAGAGCATTGGAACAGGTTGCCCAGAGAGGTCGTGGAGTCTCCTTGGCTGGAGATGTTCAAAACCCGCCTGGATGTGATCCTGGGCAATATGCTCTAGAGGACGCTGCTTGAGCAGGGGGGTTGGACTAGATGATCTCCAACCTAAACGATTCTGTGATTCTGTTATTTAAAACCATTAAAATGGTTAGTGTGGCTACCATGGGGTTATCTGCTCATCCTGTGGAGCTGTCGGTCTGTTCTGTATGTGGGTATCTGTTCGAATTGCTCAGCAGATGGAAAGAATGTCAAGGTCAGTCTTGTATCTCATAATCTTATGCTTCCAGGTGTCTCAGTTTCTGTACCTTGCTGGTCAGTTTCTCAGTTTCACATAGGAGCCCAGACTCCTGGAGCCTTATTCTGTCATAACTGCTAGTTTGAGAGAATAAGAATTATTTGTGTGTCTCTTCTAGCCTGATAGTAAAATAACATCTTTGGAAACTGTGGTTGCTTCTTCTTCCATTAGCTAGTTAGCTTAATAAGCATAAATCTATAAAAATGCCCTTTGCTTTATGAGAAGCGAGAGTTTAAAGGACAAAAGTAACAAATCAGAACTTCTAGTCATTCAAATGTAAACGGAGAGTGGTCTGTAAAAAACCTTTTGCTCCTTTTTTTTTCAATGTATTTTTCATTGCCCTTGTGGCCTTTACAGTGAAAAGACTCTTGGCCTTCAAAGCCAGGCTTTAAAAAAAAAAAAAAAAAAAAAAAGAAAAAGCAGAATACACACACACACGCATGCACTTACCCTTACCCTCCCTAGTTTCAATCTTTTCCTATAAAAACTTTTCTCCTTCAGGATCGAAAATCTGTCATTTTACTGTCTGACCACAGGGCATTAAATAGTAGCCTATCGCCTTCTATTTTAAAGGTCATTTTTTCTGCGCAGTCTGATGCTTTTTACGCATGAAGGTAAAAGAAGAGAGCTGATCATCAGCTCCTGTATGGAATTATATTCACACACCAGGAGCCAGTGTTGTAGCTGTATTTGGCATTGAAAAGTAGCAAATTTTTCTTGTAAAATCTCTGCTTGGGTAGGACTATGGCTTCTCTTCCTTGGGAATACGCGCTTCCTTGTATAGCAGTGGTTGACTTCACAGTCCTGAAAGACAGACACATGCTGCATTTGTGACTTAGAGGAAATGAGATGCTTTTTTCACGCAGGAGAATTCAAGGAAGTACTAATAGTCCATAGCTGAGTATCAGCTGCGGGTTCTTAATTAGCTGTTTCTTAATGTAGCATAGTGTGTTTGAGCAGAATTCTTTTAGAAAGACAACTGAAACACAAGAACGGCATTTTATTTTTGGTGAGCTGAAAGTACTTTTTTCAAGCAAGCTGGATACCCTTGATTGTATTGCAAAGGTAGGAATGTTGTTGTTATTCATGACTAGGAATTATCCAGACCTTTATTACTTGTATTTTCATCATTGGTTTTGCTGTAGATTTCTTCAGATTTGCTGTATCTGTAATATATAAACTTACTGTGTTTTTCTAAACAGTAAGGACATTGTCCTATTGTAGATTTTTCACAGTATTTTTGAAGTGGTTTTGAGCCAGTGTACTGGCTTGTACACTTGTACTGGCTAGTACACTTCAGTGTACTATTCTTGCTGGTAGATGAATTGATGAGTGTGTTTTAGGGTTATGGAAAGGACTTCTGTAAAACTTTACTTCATTTGTAGGTTAAAAAAAATCCTCTTTGCTTTTCCATAAGCCTTTCTTTCTCTCTATCTTTCTTTCTTTATCCTTTTTTTTTTTTTTTTAATTAACTGTGGCATTTGCTGCAACTAATGACTTTTCTGTATACCAATCAGGATAATGGTTTCACATCCTGCTGCTTGCTTCCTTTTAGGGTAGTGTATCCAACTGATGGTTCCTGTATGGGACAACTGTTTTGTCTTGCTGGGAAACTGTTTACAATTCTGCCCACTTAAAATGAGGAAGAGCTAATGGGCCAGAATTTTTATGCCTGCTACAGAGTTTACCTTGCGACTTTGAACTTTTTTAGGATAGACCAGAGTGAAGATTGAAATATTCCTTGATTATGTCTTTTTTAAGATATGAAAATGTATTGGTTGAATTCTGGGTGTTTTCAGCTTGCTGCAGGAAACATCTCATAAACCTGAGTTCTTGAATACACTTCACAGGCTGGAGCATGGAGCCATGGTAGCAGTGCAAAGCTATGAAATACTTTAAGCAGTATGACATATCTATTCACAATTCTTTGTGCATGGCAACACAGACTTTTCACAAAAGATGAACACTTATCTGGCAGTTGTCAAAATCCATTTCCTGCTCGGCCTTTGTCCATCAGCGCAGTACTCATTTGCAGACTGTTATCTATTGAGTGTAGAAAAAATGAACTATAAACTGGCAGAGTGAAGTTTGCAAGGACGTTGTAAAAGTTGGTTTGCAGCCTACCTGTGAGTTAGATTGCCCCACACTGGAGAATGAATGCTGGAGGAACATGTTATGTGGGATGCAAGGTGAGAGTTACAAGTGATGCAACTTGCCCAAATCTAACTCCCTATAAAGTTTCAGTATGCTGTATGCCTGAAGACTTGCAAGAGTTTTCTATAGCCTAAATGCAAATTACCTAGCATGCAAGTGAGAACTAAATTAATCACTAGAGCTTGAAAACCCTCTTTTGTATTGTTTCTGCATAGCATTGACATGTGCGATAATTGACAGAATGGGAAGAGCTCCCTAGAGGTGTCCAGCCCGGTCTCACTCTGATGGGTTGAATGCTCACCGCAGTAGATCGAGCGGCCCTGACTTTGTCTAGCCAAAGCTTGTAAACCTCAAAGAATGAGGACCCGCTCCACCACCGCCTCCCTGGCAACCTGTCCCTAGCAAAACTGTTCCCCCAATGTCCCACCCGGATCCCTCACCCTGCATCTTGCCCCTGTTGCTCCTTATTGCGTTGCCTGGCACGGCTGAGAAGGACTGGGCTCTGATTGCCCTTCAGGTAGTGCAGGACGCTGTTAGATTTCCCCCTTAGCCTCTTCCTCATCAGACTAACCAAACCCAGCTCCCTCTGCCTCCCTCTGCCTCTCCACATCAGCCGAGCACCTCAGGCTGCTGCCTAGCTGGTGATGGCCCCTTTCTCGTTTTATCAACTGTGTGGAGGGTGGTGTGGGCAAACTGGACACAGTAGTCTAGTGGGTGCAGCCTCCTTGGGGGCAAGGAGAGGGCATGGTGGCTTCCCTCTCTATTTGCTGACTGTGTTCCGCCAAACGCAGCTTGGTTTGTGTTTTATCTTACTTGTGATGACAGTGCATTTGCTCCTTTCTGCTGAGCTTCAACATGTCTGTTTTTTGACAAAGTCAGTGTTAATTTAAATATATATTATGTGCTCCTTAGTACTGAAATAATGTGAGCTAAGGTCTAGTTACCACTGTGTGTCTTGCATTTTCTTAATTTAACCCCAGTTCATTTTCTGTTGATATTTTGTCTTCTCTAGGGGTAACTGCAAATAATTTTATGTCAGCATGTGTAAGTATTGTGGGATTTGTTTTTTGTTCTTGGTATCTTTGAGTTGCAGTTCCGCACTACCGCTTCTTGAAGACTTAACTGCATACATCAACATCACTGTTCTCCGAATTTATGTGCGGTTGCCTGTGAGTGCACTTTACACACACAGGCTGATAAGTACAGCTTGCTCCCTGTAATCTGGCTCTGTGCAAACTGGGGTATGTTGGCGGCGGCACAAAAGTGTGCTGCAGTTGTTTTTTTTTAGGTAGAGCAAACTGTTGCTTGCAGGCAGTTACTAAATGCAGAGATGCATTTGTAGTAGCTTGTCATCTGTAGTATAATTACAGGGATATTATTAAGTGCATGGAAGTTAAACTAAAATTAACAACTGCAATGATAAGGCATGGTCAGTAGTGACACTGTTGCAATTTTCTTTTTTACCGACAGAATTTCAGAGGCAGGAGAACATGAATTCCCATCAAAAAAGCATGCAGCTCTATGAAACACCCTATGAACCAGGAGGCAGTGGTGTGGAATCGGATTCTGAAAGTATGGTGAGTCAGCGTTTACGAGAAAGCAAGTTGCCACAGGATGATGACAGGCCCGCGGATGAGTATGATCAGCCGTGGGAATGGAGCAAAGTCACCATCCCAGCCCTGACAGGTAGGATTCCTAAATCCCAGTTAGAAAATTCTCTCTCGTGCATGTAGCATATGTACTGGTCCTTAGGAGAAGTTGAATATTGCTGCTTTTGGGGGGAGGAGAAAAGACAAGAAAGCTCTGAAAAGCAAATGTGGGTAGTCTCAAATGTTCACCTGCTATAGACATATGGAACACTCCTTTTTTTTGGTGCTTCAGCTGGACTCTTGTAGGCTTGCTCATCGCTTGATTCATGTTAGTACCCCCTTACCCCCTGTTTTAATGGACATGATACCTCTGGTGTTGATTGCTCTGTGGCTGTATGACAAGAGAGATGTTTTGCAACGTCCTTGAAGTAGTGAGCTGCTTCCTAAAGGAGCTGGATTAAAAAGTAGCTGTGTAGCATGCATGCAGTAACATGCCTCGACTCAGTGTTGTTTCTTGGTGTTTGTCAGGAGTGTTGTCTCCATTCTAATTGGAGCATCTCTCTAGATGTGTAGAATTTGTTCTCAGATGAATCCTTTTGAACTGCTGAAGGTCTTCTGCATCAGAACTTATCAGTCAAGGAAATCTCACATCAAACTGTTTGGCATCTCTGTGAACACCTGTGCTTCGTGGTGGTGTTGGTTATGGTCTACTCCTTCTTTCTCCCTGCTGCTGTATTGCAGCAAATTGCTGAGTGGGCTTTACTTGGCAGTGATGTGATTCTGGAGGCTGAGTTTTTTTTTCCTTGGTAGAACCACTGTGTCCCTAGCAAAGCTCAGCTGAGTCTGTTCCAGGAAGCTCTTGTGGGATGTTGCTCTGCCATCTCCCTCTTGTTGACATTTTCTGTTTAAAAGCTGTGTCTGGAAACAGGGTTGTTCCCTTTGGATGTCAGCTTGGCAGAAAGCTTGGGGAAGGTAGGCCAGAAGGAGAGCTGTGTGCAGTCACGATTCTGGGAGTGAGGAAAGAGATGTGGCTGTAAATGCAGGCAAGAAAGGGTCTTGGGAGCAATGATTAGGAATTGCCAGCGTGAATTTACCGTGTAGTAAATCCTGCTTGGTAAATCTCAGTGCTTTCTGTGCTGAAAGTACTAGACTTGTTGGTGCAGTTGGTGTATCTAGATGGATTTCAGCCTTCAACATGTGCTGCTGGAACACCCTTGTTTTCCAGTTTGGAATGTTACAATTTAGGTGAGTGAAAACCTGGCAGCTTTTCTGGACTCACAGGGTAGTGCTTAGTGATTCATACTCCTCCTGGAGGCTGGTTACAGGTATGACACCTCAAGGGTCTGTCCTGGGACCCTTCCTGTTTAACATTTCTGTCAGTGAGCTGGAGAAGGAGAGGTAACATACCTCATCAAATTTGCAATGGTATCAAACTGGGGGTATATGGCTGACTTTCAGAGGGACTAGGAGAGGCTGGAGAAATGGCCTGACAGCAACCTCATGAAATCCAATCAGTACGAATGCAAAGACCTGCCTCTGATACACACTAACATGAAGTACATTAAGTGAAAATGATTTCCCCACATGGACGTTGGCTTTGTGCTGAGACAGGAGTCCCTGTGGCTGTGACAACACACAGCAAGTAGGACACCTGGTGCAGAGAAACTCGCATGGAAAAAGGAGGCATGTGCTGCTCCTCCATTTGAAAGAGACGTGTTTGCCACTAACCAGGCTGATGTGGCTGTAGTCTTTGGGTGCTGTAGAAAAGGCCAGTTCTAGAGTGATACAGAGCTCTAGAAACTTACTCTCTCAGCAGTGGAGAACTATTACAGTATGGAAGACATTTGGCAAGTAACACTGATATGTTAGAAACAAAATATTTCGCACCTTGTCAGATGCGTGTAGATGTAGTCACTGCTGTGACTTTAAAACCAAACAAACAAACAAAAAAAAGGCCTTACCCCTGCTTTCCTGAGATGACAAAATTTTTGCATGGCCATTCAACCTGAGCATAGGAGAAGCATATCAGATTAACACAGAGCTCCTAGTAGATCATTGTGGAATAGCTTTCACTGTGCAGAAGAGATTTCAGGTTATCTGCATTGCATTTTGACTGTTGTACAGTGATTGTTCAGCATCTCCATGTTCTTGAGGAAATGTTTTGTTTCAGACAGTAAGCAGACCCATAAAAGCTGCGAGAAAAATGGTGATGCACAGCCTTGCTGCAGTGTTAATACTTAGCACAAAACACATGTATTTTATTTGTCTTCTGGTATGTAACTGAAGTGTGAAACGGAGAGCAAGCTCATACAGAAGAAGAAAACGCTGCTTAAGAGACTGTAAATTTTTGATTCTAAGTATATACTTGAGTAACACAAAAACAGCCAAGTGAAATATTACCCAGCTTCCTAAAGAAACTTATTTCTTAATTGAGTATAATCCCAAGAAAGGGAAGCCTGAAGAATTTTTATTTTTAGACAGTTTCTGGAGTTCTCGGCAAGAGGAATTTGTGGACCTCTTGAGAAGAGTTTAAGTGCCTTGCCGGTTATAGGCATCTCTGGGATCAAGCTATATTAATTTTGCAAAATAAAAATACTTGTCTGTGTACAACAGTGGATGTTTGTGTTGTGACTTGCTTTTAAAGGACATATTGGTGAAATAACTTTCTGAAGTTAGGACAAAGCTTTAATACTGTGGGTTGGCTTCCTTTCCAGTGTCATTCCATGGCCTTTAATTCAAATGCACTTGGTCCAAATATTCTTTTAGGTTCCAAAAACTGAATGCTATGGACTTCAGCTACTTTCAATTCAAATCACTTTGTGAAGGTGTTCACTTGAACACTAGGAAAAAGTCATGCTGCTTCTTCCTCGTGTGTAGACAGCCGAGCAGTTTCAGACATGTAGCACAGTCTGGACTAGTAGGTAGTTTGGGGTGGGGATGTTTAGGTCCCTGCATAGCAATGCAAGCGCACTCAGCTCTGACCACATGAGTATTCTATTAAAAAGACTGTGCAAGTGAGGATTGCTTATTTAAATACCCGGGACGTTATGAAGATTAGGAACATCTAGCTTTTGATGAGTGCCGGAAGGAGACAGTAAATCCTGAGAGTCTGATTTCACAGAGCAGGTCATCAGGTGGAGTGATGAAGCATCTTGATAAGAAAGGAAGATGCTAAGGAATTATTTGACCGTACAGGTCACTTTCAGCTCCTTTTGATTTAAATCAGCAACTTTAGAATTTGTTCCTGCCAGAATATTGTTTGTTCAAGTCTTGAAGTAATGAATGGCAGAAAATTGATCTTTGAAGTGTTACTAGTAGATAACATGACATATTACTAGGATGATTTCATCATCTGTTATCCTTTCTGAGCAAGCTCAGGTGTACCTGAGAGAAACTGCACAAACAGAGACTGGTATCTGTAAGAAACTCATTCCCATTATTGTACCAGCAAATCAGTCACTTTGAGGGTGTGCATGCCGATGTCTTGGGAATCTTTTGGATGTAATTTGTAAAGGATGCACAATATCTGCACTGGGGGAGATGAATATTTTTCACGTCTTAGGGACTGATAGTTAAGGTGAGTATTTGCATTGCCTTTTAATCTTTTTAATGCAGAGTGTTGTATTATCTTTTTTAAAAGACTGTTCATCAATCAGTCAAATAAGTAAGTTCAAGCCTATCAGCCTCCCCTCCCTGCCTGGCAAGGTGATGGAACAGCTCATGCTGGAGGTCCTCGCTAAGCATGTGGAGGACAAGAGGGTGATGCGGAGTAGGCAGCACGGATTCAGCAAAGGGCCATCATGCTTGACCAATCGGATAGCCTTCTCGGATGGAATGACTGGCTGGGTAGATGAGGGCAGAGCAGTGGATGTTGTCTGCGTGGGCTGCAGCAAGGCTTTGGCCACTGTCTCCCATCACATCCTCCTCGTAGGTAAGCTCAGGGAGCGTGGGTTGGATGAGTGGCCGGTGAGGTGGATTGAGAGCCGGCTGGATGGCCGAGCTCAGAGGGTTGTGGTCAGTGGTGCAGAGTCTAGCAGGAGGCTTGTAGCTAGCGGTGTCCGCCAGGAGTCAGTCCTGGGTCCAGTCTTGCTTGATGTATTGCTCGATGGCCTGGAGGAAGGCACAGAGTGCACCCTCAGCAAGTGTGCTGATGCAACTAAACTGGGGGGAGTGGCTGACACAGCAGAAGACTGTGCGGCCATTTGGAGGGACCTGGGCGGAGGGGAGCGTCCTGAAGTTCCACAAAGGCAAGTGCAAGGTCCTGCACCTGGGGAGGAATAAACCCACGCACCAGTAGCGGTTGGGGGTTGACCTGCTGGAAAGCAGCTCTGCCGAGAAGGAGCTGGGAGTGCTGGTGGACAGCAAGTTAAGCAAGAGGCAGCAATGCGCTCTTGTGGCGTTCTTGGCCCTTGTGGCCAAGA